>NC_052091.1:18758462-19059462 GCF_015852505.1 Tachyglossus aculeatus
TAAATTATTGATTTACACACTCTAGTTTTTAATCCCCTTCTTCCCAAATTACGTTAAATCTCGCCTCCGGAGTGACTGGAAGCCTCCAGGAGGGCAGGGATCCTGTCGTCTTCTAGTGTAACCCTCCCAAGCGTTTATCATAGTGCTTTGCACACAGTAAAAACTTAAAATATTACCAAATGATTGAGATGCAGAGATGCACACGGAGTGAGAGATTGAGAAATGTGCAGAGTCAGAGACGTGGAGAGATGAAGAGATGTATATATGTTTGTACATATTTTTTACTCTATTTTATTTGTACATATCTATTCTATTTATTTTATTTTGTTAGTATGTTTGGTTTTGTTCTCTGTCTCCCCCTTTTAGACTGTGAGCCCACTGTTGGGTAGGGACTGTCTCTATATGTTGCCAATTTGTACTTCCCAAGCGCTTAGTACAGTGCTCTGCACATAGTAAGCGCTCAATAAATACGATTGATGATGATGATGATGATGATAAAAGGGGGGAGACAGAGAACAAAACCAAACGTACTAACAAAATAAAATAAATAGAATAGATATGTACAAATAAAATAAATAAATAAATGAATAAATAAATAGAGTAATAAATATGTACAAACATATATCCACATATACAGGTGCTGTGGGGAAGGGAAGGAGGTAAGATGGGGGGGATGGAGAGGGGGACGAGGGGGAGAGGAAGGAAGGGGCTCAGTCTGGGAAAGCCTCCTAAGCACATAGTAAGCGCTTAATAAATGCCATTATTATTATTATTATTATTATTATTATTATTATTATTATTATTATTACTACTAAGCTCTTGGGAGAGTCCAATAGAACAATAGAACAGACACGATCCCCGCCCAAAGGGAGCGTACAGTCCAGAGGGGCAGACATTAAACAGTCAATCAGTAATATTTATCGAATACTTACTGTGTGCCGAGCACGGTACTAAGCACTTTAGAAGAGTCCAGCAGAACAGTAGAACCATGTTCCCTTTCATTCTTCCATTCAGTCGTACTTATTGAGCGCTTACTGTGTGCAGAGCACTGTACTAAGCACTTGGGAGGTAGAGGTCGGCAACATCTAGAGACGGTCCCTACCCAACAATGGGCTCACGGTCTAGAAGAATTGTGTCCGTCCTGTTTTCCTAGTGTACTCTCCCAAGCGCCTAGTACAGTGCTCTGCACATAGTAAGCGCTCAATAAATACGATTGATTGATTAGAAGGGGGAGACTGACGACACAACAAAACACGTAGGCAGGTGTCAAAATCGTCAGAACAAATAGTCTTTTAGACTGTGAGCCCACTGTTGGGTAGGGACGGTCTCTATATGTTGCCAATTTGGACTTCCCAAGCACTTAGTACAGTGCTCTGCACATAGTAAGCGCTCAATAAATACGATTGATTGATTAGAAGGGGGAGACTGACGACACAACAAAACACGTAGGCAGGTGTCAAAATCGTCAGAACAAATAGTCTTTTAGACTGTGAGCCCACTGTCGGGTAGGGACGGTCTCTATATGTTGCCAATTTGGACTTCCCAAGCGCTTAGTACAGTGCTCTGCACATAGTAAGCGCTCAATAAATACGATTGAAAATACGATTGAAATAGAATTAAAATAATTCCCTGCCCCAAATGAGCTTACCGTGTTAAGACGTTAATATAAACAGTCAGTCAGTCGTACTCATGGAGTGTTTACTGGGTGCCGAGCACTGTACTAAGCGCTTGGGAGAGTACACTAGGAAAATAGAATGGACACAATTCCCTGCCCACAACAAGCTCACAGTCTAGAGAGGAGGACAGACAGCCACGCGAGAAGCAGCGTGGCTCAGTGGTAAGAGCCCAGGCTTGGGAGTCAGAGGTCATGGGTTCGAATCCCAGCTCCGCCACATGTCTGCTGTGTGACCTTGCGCAAGTCACTTCTCTGAGCCTCAGTTCCCTCATCTGTAAAATGGGGATTAAGACTGTGAGCCCCACGTGGGACAACCTGATCACCTTGTATCCCCCCCCCCAGCGCTTAGAACAGCGCTTTGCACATAGTAAGCGCTTAACAAATGCCATCATTATTATTATAAATATAGTCGATCGATCGTATTTATTGAGCGCTTATTGGGTGCTGAGCACTGTACTAAGTGCTTGGGAGAGTCCAGTAGAACAACAGAACTTCTAGACTGTGAGCCTGCTGTTGGATAGGGACCGTCTCTATATGTTGCCAACTCGTACTTCCCAAGCGCTTAGTACAGTGTTTTGCACATAGTAAGCGCTTAACAAATGCCATCATTATTATTATAAATATAGTCGATCGATCGTATTTATTGAGCGCTTATTGGGTACTAAGTGCTTGGGAGAGTCCAGTAGAACAATAGAACTCCTAGACTGTGAGCCCGCTGTTGGATAGGGACCGTCTCTATATGTCGCCAACTTGTACTTCCCAAGCGCTTAGTACAGTGCTTTGCACAGAGTAAGCGCTTAACAAATGCCATCATTATTATTATAAATATAGTCGATCGATCGTATTTATTGAGCGCTTATTGGGTACTAAGTGCTTGGAAGAGTCCAGTAGAACAACAGAACTCCGAGACTGTGAGCCCACTGTTGGATAGGGACCGTCGCTATATGTTGCCAACTCGTACTTCCCAAGCGCTTAGACAGTGCTTTGCACATAGTAAGCGCTTAACAAATGCTGTCATTATTATTATAAATATAGTCGATCGATAATATTTATTGAGCGCTTATTGGGTACTAAGTGCTTGGGAGAGTCCAGTAGAACAACAGAACTCCTAGACTGTGAGCCCGCTGTTGGATAGGGACCGTCTCTATATGTTGCCAACTCGTACTTCCCAAGCGCTTAGTACAGTGCTTTGCACATAGTAAGCGCTTAACAAATGCCATCCATTATTATTATAAATATAGTCGATCGATCGTATTTATTGAGTGCTTATTGGGTGCCGAGCACTGTACTAAGTGCTTGGGAGAGTCCAGTAGAACAACAGAACTTCTAGACTGTGAGCCCGCTGTTGGATAGGGACCATCTCTATATGCTGCCAACTTGTACTTCCCAAGCGCTTAGTACAGTGCTTTGCACATAGTAAGCGCTTAACAAATGCCATCATTATTATTATAAATATAGTCGATCGATCGTATTTATTGAGCGCTTACTGGGTGCCAAGCACTGTACTAAGTGCTTGGGAGAGTCCAGTAGAACAATAGAACTCCTAGACTGTGAGCCCGCCGTTGGATAGGGACCGTCTCTATATGTTGCCAGCTTGTACTTCCCAAGCGCTTAGTACAGTGCTTTGCACAGAGTAAGCACTTAACAAATGCCATCATTATTATTATAAATATAGTCGATTGATCGTATTTATTGAGCGCTTATTGGGTGCCGAGCACTGTACTAAGTGCTTGGGAGAGTCCAGTAGAACAATAGAACTTCTAGACCGTGAGCCCGCTGTTGGATAGGGACCGTCTCTATATGTCGCCAACTCATACTTCCCAAGCGCTTAGTACAGTGCTTTGCACAGAGTAAGCGCTTAACAAATGCCATCATTATTATTATATAGTCGATCGATCATATTTATTGAGCACTTTTTGGGTGCTGAGCACTGTACTAAGTGCTTGGGAGAGTCCAGTAGAACAACAGAACTTCTAGACTGTGAGCCTGCTGTTGGATAGGGACCATCTCTGTATGTTGCCAACTTGTACTTCCCAAGCGCTTAGTATAGTGTTTTGCACATAGTAAGCGCTTAACAAATGCCATCATTATTATTATATAGTCAACCGATCGTATTTATTGAGCGCTTATTGGGTACTAAGTGCTTGGGAGAGTCCAGTAGAACAACAGAACTCCTAGACTGTGAGCCCGCTGTTGGATAGTGACCGTCTCCATATGTTGCCAACTTGTACTTCCCAAGCGCTTAGTACAGTGCTTTGCACATAGTAAGCGCTTAACAAATGCCGTCATTATTTTTATAAATATAGTCGATTGATCGTATTTATTGAGCGCTTATTGGGTACTAAGTGCTTGGGAGAGTCCAGTAGAACAATAGAACTCCTAGACTGTGAGCCCGCTGTTGGATAGGGACCGTCTCTATATGTTGCCAACTTGTACTTCCCAATCGCTTAGTATAGTGTTTTGCACATAGTAAGCGCTTAATAAATGCCATCATTGTTATTATAAATATAGTCGATCGATCGTATTTATTGAGCGCTTATTGGGTACTGAGTGCTTGGGAGAATCCAGTAGAACAATAGAACTCCTAGACTGTGAGCCCACTGTTGGATAGGGACCGTCTCTATATGTTGCCAACTTGTACTCCCCAAGCGCTTAGTACAGTGCTTTGCACATAGCAAGCGCTTAACAAATGCCGTCATTATTATTATAAATATAGTCTATCGATCGTATTTATTGAGCGCTTATTGGGTGCCGAGCACTGTACTACGTGCTTGGGAGAGTCCAGTAGAACAATAGAACTCCTAGACTGTGAGCCTGCTGTTGAATAGGGACGGTCTCTATATGTTGCCAACTCGTACTTCCCAAGCGCTTAGTACAGTGCTTTGCACATAGTAAGCGCTTAACAAATGCCATCGTTATTATTATAAATATAGTCGATCGATCGTATTTATTGAGCGCTTATTGGGTACTAAGTGCTTGGGAGAGTCCAGTAGAACAATAGAACTCCTAGACTGTGAGCCCGCTGTTGGATAGGGACCGTCTCTATATGTTGCCAACTTGTACTTCCCAATCGCTTAGTATAGTGTTTTGCACATAGTAAGCGCTTAATAAATGCCATCATTATTATTATGAATATAGTCGATCGATCGTATTTATTGAGCGCTTATTGGGTACTGAGTGCTTGGGAGAATCCAGTAGAACAATAGAACTCCTAGACTGTGAGCCCACTGTTGGATTGGGACCGTCTCTATATGTTGCCAACTTGTACTCCCCAAGCGCTTAGTACAGTGCTTTGCACATAGCAAGCGCTTAACAAATGCCGTCATTATTATTATAAATATAGTCTATCGATCGTATTTATTGAGCGCTTATTGGGTGCCGAGCACTGTACTACGTGCTTGGGAGAGTCCAGTAGAACAATAGAACTCCTAGACTGTGAGCCTGCTGTTGAATAGGGACGGTCTCTATATGTTGCCAACTCGTACTTCCCAAGCGCTTAGTACAGTGCTTTGCACATAGTAAGCGCTTAACAAATGCCATCGTTATTATTATAAATATAGTCGATCGATCGTATTTATTGAGCGCTTATTGGGTACTAAGTGCTTGGGAGAGTCCAGTAGAACAATAGAACTCCTAGACTGTGAGCCCGCTGTTGGATAGGGACCGTCTCTATATGTTGCCAACTTGTACTTCCCAATCGCTTAGTATAGTGTTTTGCACATAGTAAGCGCTTAATAAATGCCATCATTATTATTATGAATATAGTCGATCGATCGTATTTATTGAGCGCTTATTGGGTACTGAGTGCTTGGGAGAATCCAGTAGAACAATAGAACTCCTAGACTGTGAGCCCACTGTTGGATTGGGACCGTCTCTATATGTTGCCAACTTGTACTCCCCAAGCGCTTAGTACAGTGGTTTGCACATAGCAAGCGCTTAACAAATGCCGTCATTATTATTATAAATATAGTCTATCGATCGTATTTATTGAGCGCTTATTGGGTGCCGAGCACTGTACTACGTGCTTGGGAGAGTCCAGTAGAACAATAGAACTCCTAGACTGTGAGCCCGCTGTTGAATAGGGACGGTCTCTATATGTTGCCAACTCGTACTTCCCAAGCGCTTAGTACAGTGCTTTGCACATAGTAAGCGCTTAACAAATGCCATCGTTATTATTATAAATATAGTCGATCGATCGTATTTATTGAGCGCTTATTGGGTACTAAGTGCTTGGGAGAGTCCAGTAGAACAGTAGAACTCCTAGACTGTGAGCCCGCTGTTGGATAGGGACCATCTCTATATGTTGCCAACTTGTACTTCCCAAGCGCTTAGACAGTGCTTTGCACATAGTAAGCGCTTAACAAATGCCGTCATTATTATTATAAATATAGTCGATCGATCATATTTATTGAGCGCTTATTGGGTACTAAGTGCTTGGGAGAGTCCAGTAGAACAATAGAACTCCTAGACTGTGAGCCCGCTGTTGGATAGGGACCGTCTCTATATGTTGCCAACTCGTACTTCCCAAGCGCTTAGTACAGTGCTTTGCACAGAGTAAGCACTTAACAAATGCCATCATTATTATTATAAATATAGTCCATCGATCATATTTATTGAGCGCTTATTGGGTACTAAGTGCTTGGGAGAGTCCAGTAGAACAATAGAACTCCAAGACTGTGAGCCCGCTGTTGGATAGGGACCGTCTCTATATGTCGCCAACTTGTACTTCCCAAGCACTTAGTACAGTGCTTTGCACAGAGTAAGCGCTTAACAAATGCCATCATTATTATTATATAGTCGATCAATCGTATTTATTTAGTGCTTATTGGGTACTAAGTGCTTGGGAGAGTCCAGTAGAACAACAGAACTTCTAGACTGTGAGCCCGCTGTTGGATAGGGACCGTCTCTATATGTCGCCAACTCGTACTTCCCAAGCGCTTAGTACAGTGCTTTGCACAGAGTAAGCGCTTAACAAATGCCATCATTATTATTATATAGTCGATCGATCATATTTATTGAGCACTTTTTGGGTGCTGAGCACTGTACTAAGTGCTTGGGAGAGTCCAGTAGAACAACAGAACTTCTAGACTGTGAGCCTGCTGTTGGATAGGGACCATCTCTATATGTTGACAACTTGTACTTCCCAAGCGCTTAGTATAGTGTTTTGCACATAGTAAGTGCTTAACAAATGCCATCATTATTATTGTAAATATAGTCGATCGATCGTATTTATTGAGCGCTTATTGGGTACTAAGTGCTTGGGAGAGTCCAGTAGAAGAACAGAACTCCTAGACTGTGAGCCCGCTGTTGGATAGTGACCGTCTCTATTTGTTGCCAACTTGTACATCCCAAGCGCTTAGTACAGTGCTTTGCACATAGTAAGCGCTTAACAAATGCCGTCATTATTTTTATAAATATAGTCAATCGATCGTATTTATTGAGCGCTTATTGGGTACTAAGTGCTTGGGAGAGTCCAGTAGAACAATAGAACTCCTAGACTGTGAGCCTGCTGTTGGATAGGGACCGTGTCTATATGTTGCCAACTTGTACTTCCCAATCGCTTAGTATAGTATTTTGCACATAGTAAGCGCTTAATAAATGCCATCATTATTATTATAAATATAGTTGATCGATCGTATTTATTGAGCGCTTATTGGGTACTAAGTGCTTGGGAGAATCCAGTAGAACAATAGAACTCCTAGACTGTGAGCCCACTGTTGGATAGGGACCGTCTCTATATGTTGCCAACTTGTACGCCCCAAGCGCTTAGTACAGTGCTTTGCACATAGCAAGCGCTTAACAAATGCCGTCATTATTATTATAAATATAGTCTATCGATCATATTTATTGAGCGCTTATTGTGTCACTTCTAAATTTCTACTTGGGTCTCACTCGCTGATTCTCGGCACAACAATTGGGTACTAAATGCTTGGGAGAGTCCAGTAGAACAATAGAACTCCTAGACTGTGAGCCTGCTGTTGGATAGGGACCGTCTCTATATGTTGCCAACTTGTACTTCCCAAGCGCTTAGTACAGTGCTTTGCACAGAGTAAGCGCTTAACAAATGCTGTCATTATTATTATAAATATAGTCGATCGATCGTATTTGTTGATCGCTTATTGGGTACTAAGTGCTTGGGAGAGTCCAGTAGAACAACAGAACTTCTAGACTGTGAGCCCGCTGTTGGATAGGGACCGTCTCTATATGTTGCCAGCTTGTACTTCCCAAGCGCTTAGTACAGTGCTTTGCACATAGTAAGCGCTTAACAAATGCCATCATTATTATTACAAATATAGTCGATCGATCGTATTTATTGAGCGCTTATTGAATACTAAGTGCTTGGGAGAGTCCAGTAGAACAGTAGAACTCCTAGACTGTGAGCCCACTGTTGGATAGGGACCGTCTCTATATGTTGCCAACTCGTACTTCCCAAGCGCTTAGTACAGTGCTTTGCACATAGTAAGCGCTTAACAAATGCCATCATTATTATTATAAATATAGTCGATTGATCGTATTTTTTGAGCGCTTATTGGGTACTAAGTGCTTGGGAGAGTCCAGTAGAACAACAGAACTCCTAGACTGTGAGCCCGCTGTGGGATAGTGACCGTCTCTATATGTCGCCAACTTGTACTTCCCAAGCGCTTAGTACAGTGCTTTGCACATAGAAAGCGCTTAACAAATGCCGTCATTATTTTTATAAATGTAGTCGATCGTATTTATTGAGCGCTTATTGGATACTAAGTGCTTGGGAGAGTCCAGTAGAACAATAGAACTCCTAGACTGTGAGCCCGCTGTTGGATAGGGACCGTCTCTATATGTTGCCAACTTGTACTTCCCAATCGCTTAGTATAGTGTTTTGCACATAGTAAGTGCTTAACAAATGCCGTCATTATTATTATAAATATAGTCGATCGATCATATTTATTGAGCGCTTATTGGGTACTAAGTGCTTGGGAGAGTCCAGTAGAACAACAGAACTCCTAGACTTTGAGCCCGCTGTTGGATAGGGACCGTCTCTATATGTTGCCAACTTGTACTTCCCAATCGCTTAGTATAGTGTTTTGCACATAGTAAGCGCTTAACAAATGCCGTCATTATTATTATAAATATAGTCGATCGATCATATTTATTGAGCGCTTATTGGGTACTAAGTGCTTGGGAGAGTCCAGTAGAACAACAGAACTCCTAGACTTTGAGCCCGCTGTTGGATAGGGACCGTCTCTATATGTTGCCAACTTAATAAATGCTATCATTATGATTATTTTAATAAATACGACTGAATGAATGAATAGAACCGACACCTTCCCTGCCCACCACGGGCTTCCAGTCTAGAGGGGGCAAACCAGAGCAGGCCTCAGCGGGCCGCCGTAGAGGAGGCGGGGGCTCAGGCGGTCGTGGGCCTTAAACGGTTCCTCTCGTTCGTCCGCCGCAGGTACTCTTAGTGTTTGCCAAAGAAGATAATCAGAGTAACGGGTTCTGCCTGGCCTGTGAGAAGGCGGGGTTCACGTGCACGGTGGCCAGAAGCCCTCAGTCCGCGCTGGAATGTTTTCTGGACAAGCACCACGAGATCGTCGTCATCGACCACCGGCATACGAGGCAGTTGGATGCGGAAGCGCTGTGCAGGTGCGGGGGCGGCCCGGCTGGCGGGATATCTGTCCCCAGTGGGATTCGCGGTCGAAACGGGCGGGAGAACGGGTATCAAATTCCCACTCGACAGAGGAGGACACCGAGGCCCAGAGAAAAACAAAAATTGTGGCATTTTTCATTCAATTGTACTGAGCGCGTACTTGGCGCTTGGGAAGTACAAGTCGGCGGTCCGTGTCTATTCTGCTTAATTTATTCTGTTAATATGTTTTGTTCTGCCGTCCGTCTCCTAGACTGCGAGCCCGCTGTCGGGTCGGGACCGTCTCTAGGTGTTGCCAACTTGGACTTCCCAAGCGCTCTGCACACAGCAAGCGCTCAATAAATCATCATCAATCGTATTTATTGAGCGCTTACTATGGGCAGAGCACTGGACTAAGCGCTCGGGAAGTACAAATTGGCAACATTTAGAGACAGTCCCTACCCAACGGTGGGCTCACAGTCGAAAAGGGGGAGACAGAGAACAAAACCAAACATACTAACAGAATAAAAGAAATAGAATAGATATGTACAAATAAATTAAATAAATAAATAAATAGAGTAAAAAAATATGTACAAACATATGTACATATATACAGGTGCTGTGGGGAAGGGAGGGTGGTAAGATGGGGGGATGGAGAGGGGGATGAGGGGGAGAGGAAGGAAGGGGCCCAGTCTGGGAAGGCCTCCTGGAGGAGGTGAGCTCTCAGCAGGGCCTAAATACGATTGATTGATTGATTGATTGATTGACCTGGATTCTAATCGTGGCTCTAATCGCGGGAGGAGAGGGCGAGGGGATGGACAGCCTGGAAGCCGAGAGGGAGGAGTGTTTGCACTTACAATATATTTATGCACTTCGAATGGGTCCAGCGCCGTACTAAGTGCTGGGCTAGATAGAGCACGGGCCTGGGAAGGTCCTGGGTTCTAATCCTGCCTCCACCCCGCGCCTGCTGAGCGAAGTGGACAGAACCACTCCCTTCTCTGGGCCTCAGTTACCTCGTCTGGAAAAGGGGGACTGAGACCGTGAGCCCCGTGTGGGAGAGGGACCGCGTCCAACCTGATTTGTTTGTATCCACCCCAGCGCTCAGTACAGTGGCTGGCACATAGTAGGCACTTTGCAAAGACCATTATTATTCCTGTTACGGTATTATCAGGTCCAAATGGGGCTCATGGTCTAAGGAGGAGGGAGAACAGGTGTTGAATCTCCACTCTCCAGATGAGGGAATTAAGTCCCAGGGAAAAGAAGTGACTTGCCCAAGGTTCATTCGTTCATTTATTCCTTGACTCATTCATTCATGTTCACTGAGCGCTTACTGTGTGCAGAGCACTGTACTAAGCGCTTGAGAGAGTCAGAAGCAGCGTGGCTCACTGGAAAGAGCACGGGCTTGGGAGTCAGAGGTCACGGGTTCAAATCCCGGCTCCGCCAATTGTCAGCTGTGGGACTTGGGGCAAGTCACTTCACTTCTCCGGGCCTCAGTTCCCTCATCTGTAAAATGGGGATTAAGACTGTGAGCCCCCCGTGGGACAACCTGATCACCTTGTAACCTCCCCGGCGCTCAGAACGGTGCTTTGCACATGGTAAGTGCTTAATAAATGCCATTATTATTAGTAGTATTACAATATAACAATAAACATACACGTTCCTTGCCCACAAGTTTAAATTATTGAGCAATGACCGCGTGTGCAGAGCACTGTACGAAGTGCTTGGGAGGGGAAAGGACAAGACAACAAGAAACAGAGACATTAGGTCCCACAGCAGACAACTGGCAGGCCCGGGATTAGAACCCAGGTCCTTCTGACTCCCAGCCCGGGCTCTGTCCTCAAGGTCACGCCATTTCTGAACGAAAAATCCTGTCAGCATGTTGGATAAGAGCGTTTGGACAACACATGCTTGCCACAAGGTTTGTTTTTAAGGTTGGATCAGTCATTCGTTCAGTCGTATTTATTGAGCGCTTACTTTGGGCAGAACGCTGTACTGAGCGCTTGGCAAAGTACAGTACAACGTGGTATAAAATGGCCCGGCCCTGCCCTGTCTCTTTCGAGCCTCCCTCTTGGCATCCCGATCAGTGGCTCGTTGCAAGTCAATCAGTAGTAATTCCTGAGCCCCTACTATGTGCAGAGCCTTGTACTTAGCGTTAGGGCGTGTTCAGGAAAAGAAATTACCTCCCCTCGAAGAATTTACAATCTAATGTTGGGCTTATCCTCCTCTTTGCTACTTAGGGCACCATGTCCTGGGAGCTTTGGGGAATTCTGCAAAACTACCTTAGCCGCTATTTGAAGGTCATTTTGGTTGGAATTTTAAGGCGATCTCCCTTTCTATTTTAAGGTCCATCCGAACAACAAAATCCTCAGAAAACACGGTAATTGTCGGTGTAGTTCGAAGGTAAATGGCCCGTCTCTTTACTTTAAGCGGGGGAAGTCTGGAAGAAAATAACTTCAGTCGATCGGTGGATGGTATCTGAGTGCTTACCGTGTGCAGAGCGGTTAGTCGTCTTTATTGAGAGCTTATTCATCATCAATCGTATTTATTGAGCGCTTACTGTGTGCAGAGCACTGTACTAAGCGCTTGGGGAGTACAAATTGGCAACATATAGAGACAGTCCCTACCCAACAGTGGGCTCACAGTCTAAAAGACTGTCTTATTGTGGGCAGAGCACTATATTAGGCGCTTGGGAGAGGGCGACAGAACAATAAACAGACACATACCCTGCCCACTATTAGTTTACAGTCTAGAAGGGGAGAGAGACATTAATAGAAGTAAATAAATCACAGGAATCTGCACAAGTGCTCTGGGGCTGGGAGAGGGGGGAGAACAAAGGGAGCAAATCCGTGGACGCAGAAGGGAGTGGGAGAAGAGGAAAAGAGGGCTTAGTCCAGGAAGGCCTCTTGGAGATGTGCCTTCAGTAAGGCTTTGAAGAAGGCGGGAAAGTCATTGTCTGTTGGATATGAGGAGGTAGGATTGTAGTAGGAGAGATGCGAGGTGAGGTAGGAGAATTGAAAGTTTTAAAGCCGATGGTGAGGAGTTTCTGTTCGAGGCGGAGTAGATGGACAACCTCTGGAGGTTCAAGAGGAATGGGGAAACACGGACCAAACGGTTTTGTAGAAAAACGACCCGGGCAGCAGAGTGAAGTATGGACTGGAGTGGGGAGAGACGGGAGGCAGGGAGGTTAGCAAGGAGGCTGATGCAGAAGTCAAGGCGGGACAGGATAACTAATTGGATTAACGTGCTAGTAGTTTGGATGGAGAGGAGAGGGCGGATTTTAGCCATATCGTGAAGGTCGATCTGACAGGATTTAGTGGTGGATTGACTCTGTGGCTTAAATGAGAGAGTCAAGGGTAAAGCTTGTGAGACAGGAAGGATGGTGGGGCCATCTACAGTGACGGGAAAATCAGAGGGAGGACTGGATTTGGGTGGGAAGATAAGTTCTGTTTTGGACATGTTAAGTTTGAGATGTGGAGAGGGCATCCAAGTAGAGATGTCTTGAAGGTGCGGGAAATGCGAGACTGTAGAGAGAGAGAAATCAGAGGTGGAGGTGGAGATTTGGGTATCGTAGGCATAGAGGTTGAAGCCATGGGACCGATTGAGTTCTCCCAGGGAGTGGGGGTAGATGAAGAATAAGACTCAGAAATGAACTTGGAGGGACCACCACAGTCGGGGTGGGAGGCAAAGGAGGAGCCTGTGAAAGAGACGGAGAATGAGCGGCCCGAGGAATGGGAGGAGAACCAGGAGGGGCCAGTGTCAGCGAAGCCGAGGCTGGACACTGTTTCCATCAGTGTCGAAGGCAGCTGAGAGGTCGAGAAGGAGTAGGATGGAGTAGAGGCCCTTGGATTTAGTAAGAAGGAGATCACAGGTGACCTGAGCACTGTACTGAGCGCTTGGGGCGGTGTCATCAGCAGCATCAACGCTACTTATTGAGCGCTTACTGTGTGCCGAGCACTGTTCTAAGTGCCTGGAAGAGTACAGTAACACAGACTTGGAAGACTCGTTCCTTGCCCACAGTGAACTTGTAGTCTAGAGGGGGAGAGAGAATCAGGCAGTCAATCAGTCGATGATAGTTATTGGTTTGCCGTGGTTAAACCAGGAGTCTCGGGGAGTGGGAATAAGGCCCGTAGTGCCGGAGTTGGTGAGGAGGACAGCTGACTGCCTACCCATTGACCTCTGACCTCTTGAATTCTGGTTGTTTTTTCCAGGGGAGAGCGGGAAGAAGCCTCCGTGATGCCTCTGCTTGTGGCCGGCTTTACCCGGGTGGGTACCAACCTCCCCGGACGAAAGGCGGGATCCGTCTGCGAGAGCCTGCGTCGTGTCACTAGTTGGTTTTATTTTTTGGTTTGAAATGGTATTTGTTCCGCGTTTACTGTGTGTGAAGCGCTGTTCTTAGCTCTTAGTTAGGAGCTCGCGGCCAAGTAGGAGGGAGAATTGGGATTGAATCCCTATTTTGCAGACGAGGAAGCTAATAATAATAATAACCGTGGCCTTTGTTAAGCGCTTACTGTGTGCCAGGCACCGTACTAACAGCTGAGGTCCGGAGAAGTGAACTGACTTACCCTTGGTCATACAGCAGGTGAGAGGCAGAGTCAGGATTAGAACCCATTATTTTATTTATTTTATTTGCACTTATTTATTCTATTTATTTTTGTTAATATGTTTTGTTTCGTTGTCTGTCTCCCCCTTCTAGACTGTGAGCCAGCTGTTGGGTAGGGACCATCTCTATGTGTTGCCAACTTGTACTGCCCAAGTGCTTAGCACAGTGCTCGGCACACAGTAAGCGCTCAATAAATACGATTGATCGAATGAATGAATGAAAAACCCAGGTCCTCTGGTTCCCGGGCCCAAAGCTCTATCCACTAGGCAACGCTGCTTTCCCTTGATGGCCACATGCCCTACGGGGATGTGAAGTTGGGCTAGTTGGGAGTCAGTCGGTCACTCAGATTTATTGAGCGCTTGCTGTGTGCAGAGCACTGTACTAAGCGCTTGGGGAGGACAATAGGACAGTAAACAGACGCATTTTCTGCCCACAGCAAGCTTACATTCTGGGGGGGATGAGTCCAGAATCGGGGTGGGGACAGGGAGAGAAAAGAGGCCCAATTTTTTCTTCTTTTTTTCCCATCCCTCAGTTTAAAGAAAACGTTGGGTGTTTTCTGTGGTCAGCTCTGGCCGAGTCAAGTCCCTCACCTAGCCCGGGCTGTTAACAGTTCCACGTCACTGCAGTGTTCATTGTCCTGTGAACAGAGCACAGACCTCGGTGTCAGAAGGACCTGGGTTCATTCATTCAGTCAGTCAGTCGTATTTACTGAGCGCTTACTGTGTGCAGAGCACTGAGCGCTTGGGAAGTACAAGTTGGCAACACGTAGAGGCGGTCCCTACCCAACAACGGGCTCACAGTCTAGAATGGGGAGACAGTCAACAAAACAAAACATATTAACAAAATAAAATAAATAGAATAGTAGATACGTGCAAGTAAAATAGAGTAATAGATCTGTACAAACATATACAGGTGCTGTGGGGAGGGGAAGGAGGTAGGGCTATGGGGAGGGGGAGAGGAAGGAGGGGGCTCAGTGTGGGAAGGCCTCCTGGAGGAGGTGAGCTCTCAGTAGGGCTTTGAAGGGAGGAAGAGAGCTAGCTTGGCGGATGGGCGGAGGGAGGGCATTCCGGGCCAGGGGGAGGACGGGGGCTGGGGGTCGATGGCGGGACAGGCGAGAGCGAGGTACGGTGAGGAGATTAGCAGCGGAGGGTGCGGGCTGGGCTGGAGAAGGAGAGAAGGGAGGTGAGGTAGGAGGGGGCGAGGGGATGGACAGCCTTGAAGCCCAGGGGTGAGGAGTTTCTGCCTGATGTGCAGATTGATTGGTAGCCACTGGAGATTTTGAGGAGGGGAGTGACATGCCCAGAGCGTTTCTGCACAGAGATGATCCGGGCAGCAGCGTGATGGTTCTGTCCTGGCTCGGCTTGTCTGCTGTGTGACCTTGGGCAAGTCACATCGCTCCTCTGGGCCTCAGCTCCCTCATCTGTAAAACGGGGGCCGAGGCTGTGAGCCCTATGCGGAACGGGGACTGTGTTCCACCTGATTAACTTGTACCCACCCCGGCGCCCGGCACGTAGTAACCACTTCACAAATCCCAGAAAAGCAAAAGTTCCTCTCAGGGTTTTCCCCTGGGAGGCAGCCATTCCACGGGGGAAGAAATCCCAGCCATCAACTGAAACAAAAAACAAAGAGCAGAAATCGGCCTCAAGGTTACCCCAGCTGATGCGGTTCAGGTGCCAAGCTAAAGGCCCCTCTAGCCTTTAGCCTGGCAGACGTGCCCAGCCCGACTGTCCAGCCGTCTTCTCTCAGTCCCTAAAAAGCCCGCTCTTACACTGAGGTCGTGACCCAATAGGTACTGGGGAAGTTTCCATCATCATTATTAATAGTAGTAGAAGTAGTAACATCATTAATATTATTCATTCCATCATTCAGTTATATGTATTGACCGCTTACTGTGTGCAGAGCACTATACTAAGCGCTTGGGAGAGTACACTATAACAACAAGCAGACACGTTCCCCGCCCATAAAGAGCTGACAGTCTAAAGTGGGGAGATAGACATTGATAGAAATAAATTACAGATGTGTACATAAGTGCTATGGGGCTGGGAAAGGGGTTAGCAATATAATTTACTAATTATATTAGTAAATAATAGTAATAATATTATAATAATAATATTATTATTATAATAATAATAGTACTAATAATAATTAGTAATAATAATAATGGCATTTATTAAGCACTTACTAATGGCACATAGTAAGCGCTTAACAAATACCAACATTATTATTATTATTACTAGGTGCAAAGCACTGTTCTAAGCGCTGGGGAGGTTACAAGGCGATCAGGTTGTCCACGGGGGGCTCACAGTCTTCATCCCCATTTTACAGATGAGGTCACTGAGGCCCAGAGAAGTGAAGTGACTTGCCCAGAGTCCCACAGCTGACAAGTGGCGGAGCCGGGATTTGAACCCATGACCTCTGACTCCAAAGCCTGGGCTCTTTCCGCTGATTCACGGTGCTTCTCTGTTGTATTCATTCATTCAGTCGTATTTATTGAGCGCTTACTGTGTGCAGAGCACTGGACTAAGCGCTTGGATTGGTTAGGCTCTTACTATGTGCCAGGCACCATTTTGAGCGCTGGGGGAATATTGTACTATTATTAATATTAATGTTATAGTACAATGTAATAATAATTATAATGGGACTTGTTAAGGGCTTACTATGGGCCAGGCACTGTACTAAGCGCAGAGAAGCAGCATGGCGTAATGGATAGAGCCCAGGCCTAGTAATCAGAAGATCATGGGTTCTAATCCCACCTCTGTCCCTTGTCTGCTGGGTGGCCTTGGGGAAGTCACTTCACTTCTCTGGGCCTCAGACACCTCATCTGTAAAATGGGCCTTGAGACTCGGAGCCCCACGTGGGATAGGGACTGTGTCCAACCCGATTTGCGCTCAGTACAGCGCCTGGCACATAGTAAGCACTTAACAAATGCTACAATTAGTAATGTTAGAGGAGCAGCGTGGCTCAGTGGAGAAGAGCACGGGCTTTGGAGTCAGAGGTCATGGGTTCGAGTCCCGACTCCGCCACATGTCTGCTGTGTGACCTTGGGCAAGTCACTTAACTTCTCTGAGCCTCAGTTCCCTCATCTGTAAAATGGGGATGAAGACTGTGAGCCCCACGTGGAACAACTTGATCACCTTGTATCCCCCCCCAGCGCTTAGAACAGTGTTCTGCACATAGTAAGTGCTTAACAAATGCCATTATCATTATTATTATTATTATTATGTACTATTAAGCACTGGGGTCATGTCTTATCTTGTCTTATGCCACCGAGTCATCTCCGGCCCGTAGCGAGAGCAGTGCCCAGCGCTTAGAACAGTGCTTTGCACAGAGTAAGCGCTTAATGCCATTATTATTATTATTATTATTATCATTATTATTATTATTATTATTATCTCTCCCAGAACGCCCTGCCTCCATCTGCAGTCGTCCTGGTAGCGGATCCAAAGGCACTGGGGTAGATGTGAGTTAATCAGGTTGGACATAATGTCATGAAAAGGATCCCCATTGCATTTCCCTACCCACATTTCCGATGTTGCTCCCTGGTTCCCGTTTTCAAGTTTGTGTTCAACCTGATGAACTCGTGTCCGCTGCGGTGCCGAGAACAGAGCTCGGCACCCAGTAAGCGCCTAACTCGCACCCCGATTATCATCATTATTATCATTTCAACACGCCCCTCGACTGAGTCGATGTTTTCCAAGCTCGAAAGTAGTTAAACGAAGGCCTACCGCAGAGCATTCGACGTGGGAACGTTTTGCTCTGAGGAATCGGCGAATTCCCCCTCCCCGTTTCCCCGAGGGCCTTCCCGCTCCCGGCTTTGCTCCGGTTTCTCTCCGGCTCCTCCGTCCCTGCCGAGACTCGGAGCCTCTTTTGTCTGTTTGTTTGTGACACGTTTTCATGTTTCATCACTCCTGCTGGGTCCGTCTCCAATCCCTCCTTCCCACTGCAACTCCTAGATTGCAAGCCCCGTTGGGGACAGGGGACCAGCGTGTAATTCCCACCTGTGTGCTTGTTCTCCCGCCTCTTACACCAGTCCTCACAGTAAGGGCTACGGCGATAAATTGTATTATTAGTATTTTAAGGCCAACTTCAGGGTCCAAAACAAGCCGACTCTGAAGAGAAGATGCTTGGGGAACGTCAAGGCTGCTGTGGTTTGTGCCTTCCTCTGTTAGAAGAACCGGAAAAGCGGCGTGGCCCAGTGGCTAGAGCCCAGGTTTGGGAGTCAGAAGGACCCGGGATCCAATTCCAGCAAGTCACTTCGCTTCCCTGGGATTCAATTCCCTCATCTGGAAAATAGGGGAATAAAAATAATTAGGGTATTTGATAAGCACTTTCTACATTGCAGGCACTGTACTAAGCGCCGGGATGGATTCCCGCACGGGGCCCTCAGTCTCAGCCCCCATTTTGCAGTGAGGTAACTGAGGCCCGGGGAAGCGAAGTGACTTGCCCAAGGTCACACAGCAGACGTGGTCGTGGGTTCTAATCCTGCTGCTGCCGCTTGTCAGCCCGGTGGCTAGAGCCCAGGCTTGGGAGTCAGAAGGACCCGGGATCCAATTCCAGCTCCGCCAATTGTCTGTTGCGTGACCTTGAGCAAGTCACTTCGCTTCCCTGGGATTCAATTCCCTCATCTGGAAAATAGGGGGATAAAAATAATTATGGTATTTGATAAGCACTTTCTACATTCCAGGCACTGTACTAAGCGCCGGGATGGATTCCCACACGGGGCCCTCAGTCTCAGCCCCCATTTTGCAGTGAGGTAACTGAGGCCCGGGGAAGCGAAGTGACTTGCCCAAGGTCACACAGCAGACGTGGTCGTGGGTTCTAATCCTGCTGCTGCCGCTTGTCAGCCCGGTGGCGAGAGCCCGGGCTTGGGAGTCAGAAGGACCCGGGATCCAATTCCAGCTCCGCCACTTGTCTGTTGCGTGACCTTGGGCAAGTCACTTCGCTTCCCTGGGATTCAGTTCCCTCATCTGGAAAATAGGGGGATAAAAATAATTGTGGTATTTGATAAGCACTTTCTACATTCCAGGCACTGTACTAAGCGCCGGGATGGATTCCCACACGGGGCCCTCAGTCTCAGCCCCCATTTTGCAGTGAGGTAACTGAGGCCCGGGGAAGCGAAGTGACTTGCCCAAGGTCACACAGCAGACATTTGGTTGTGGGTTCTAATCCTGCTGCTGCCGCTTGTCAGCCAGGTGGCGAGAGCCCGGGCTTGGGCGTCAGAGGTTGTGGGTTCCAATCCTGCTGCTGCCACTTGTCAGGTGGGTGACCTTGGGCAAGTCACTTCGCTTCTCTGGGCCTCAGTTCCCTCATCTGTAGAATGAGGATGAAGTCTGTGAGCCCCCCGTGGGACAATCTGATTGCCTTGTAAGCGCTTAACAAATGCCATCGTTATTATTATTATTATTATTATTATTATTGTTATCATTATTATTATTATTATTATGTGGCAGAGCCAGGAATAGAGCCCTGGTCCTTCTGGTTCCCGGGCCCGGGCTCTGGTCACTATGCCGTGCTGCTTCCGATTAAGACCGTGAGCCTTGTGTGGGATGAGGACAGTGTCCGACCTGATTAGCATGTATCTACCCCAGCGCTTAGTACACTGCCCGACACATAGTAAGTGCTTAACAAAAACTGTAAAGAAAACAATAAAAAAGCAAACCAGAAGGCCCAGCCCCGTAGCCAACCTGGGTGAAGCCTCCCATTCCCTTATGGGTGTTTCCATGGTAACCGCGCCCCACTTCCACTATGGGATTCCCTCCGGCCCTGAGTGCGAGGGTCTGATGGGAATATCGTCCTCCATCCCCCCCAAATAATAATGATGACATTAATAATTTTTAGACTGTGAGCCCACTGTTGGGTAGGGACCGTCTCTATATGTTGCCAACTTGTACTTCCCCAGCGCTTAGTCCAGTGCCCTGCACGCAGTAAGCGCTCAATAAATGCGATTGATGACGATGATGATGATAATTGTGGTATTTGTTGAGTCCTGTACGCCTCGAAGTGTGCCTGCCTCAGAAGGAGAGGCATTTCTACTGACAACGGACGATCTGAAAAGATCAGCGAAGCAGCGTGGCTCGGGGGAAAGAGCCCGGGCTTTGGAGTCCGAGGTCGTGGGTTCAAATCCCGGCTCCGCCAATTGTCAGCCGTGTGACTTTGGGCAAGTCACTTCACTTCTCTGGGCCTCAGTTCCCTCATCTGTAAAATGGGGATGATGATGATGATGATGATGGCATCTGTTAAGCGCTTACTATGTGCAAAGCACTGTTCTAAGCGCTGGGGGGGCTACAATGTGATCAAGTTGTCCCACGTGGGGCTCACAGTCTTAATCCCCATTTTTACAGATGAGGGAACTGAGGCCCAGAGAAGTGAAGTGACTTGCCCAAGGTCACACAGCAGACTTGTAGGGGAGCCGGCATTCGAACCCACGACCTCTGACTCCAAAGCCCGGGCTCTTTCCACTGAGCCACGCTGCTTCCCTAAGACTGAGCCCCACGTGGGACAACCTGATCACCCTGTATCCCCCAGCGCTTAGAAGAGTGCTTTGCGCATAGTAAGCGCTTAACAAATATGAGCATTATTGTTATTATTTCTAAACTGTGAGCCCACTGTTGGGTAGGGACCGTCTCTATATGTTGCCAACTTGGACTTCCCAAGCGCCTAGTACAGTGCCCTGCACACAGTAAGCGCTCAATTAATACAATTGATTGATTGATTATTATTATTATGGGCCAGGCACGATTGATTGATCGATTGATTGATTGTTATTATGGGCCAGTCACTGTAATAAGTGCTGGAGTGGATTCAAGCAAATCAGTTGGACATAATCCCTCTCCCACATGGGGCTCACAGTCTTCATCCCCATTTCACAGATGAGGGAACTGTGGCCTAGGGGATGAAAGTGACTTGCCCAGGGTCACCCAGCGGATAGGCGGCGGAGTCAGGATTAGAACCCAGGTCCTTCGGACCCCCAGGCCCAGGTTCCGTCCACTGCGCCGCCGTGTTTCTTCTCTGCTTCTCTAAAACACCAAACATCTCTCGGAGAGTGAAGTGGGACCTCGCGGAGTGTTTTTTTGTTTTCTTAAGCTCCCCTGCCATTTTGCCTGGAAAAACGTTGCCAGATTTTAAACAGCATCTTCTCAATCAAGTCATATTTTTTGAGCATTTATTTGTGTGCAGAGCACTGAACTAAGCACTTGGGAGAATACAGTATAACAGTGTAACAGAGTTGGAAGACGCAGTCCCTGGCCACAACAAGCAATCGGTTGTATTTATTGAGCGCTTACTGTGTGCAGAGCACTGTACAGTGCTCTGCACACAGTAAGCGCTCAATAAATACGATTGATGATGATGCTAAAGCGCTTGGGGGAGGACACTATGACCGCTCCCTGCCCACAACGAGTCTAGAAGGGGAGAAAACGTGTTGGAAAACCAATTTATCAGAGGTAGCCTGTAAGCTCGTCATTTATCGTTATATTGTCCTCTCCCAAGCGCTTAGTACAGCGCTCTGCGCACAGTAAGAACTCAATAAATACGAGGGAATAAACAAATGAAGTTCTTGAGCACTTACTCTGGGCCGAGCACTTTTCCTAGCACTTGGGAGAGAACATTCATTCATTCATTCATTCATTCATTCAATCATACTTATTGAGCGCTTACTGTGTGCAGAGCACCATACTAAGCGTTTGGGGAGTACAAGTTGGCAACGTAGTCCAGTGCTCCGCACACAGTAAGCACTCAATAAATACGATTGAATGAATGAATGAATAGGAACCGTCTCTATATGTTGCCGACTTGTACTTCCCAAGCGCTTAGTCCAGTGCTCTGCACACAGTAAGCGCTCAATAAATACGATTGAATGAATGAATAGGAACCGACTCTATATGTTGCCAACTTGTACTTCCCAAGCGCTTAGTCCAGTGCTCTGCACACAGTAAGCGCTCAATAAATGTGATTGAATGAATGAATAGGAACCGTCTCTATATGTTGCTGACTTGTACTTCCCAAGCGCTTAGTCCAGTGCTCTGCACACAGTAAGCGCTCAATAAATACGCTTGAATGAATGAATAGGAACCGTCTCTACATGTTGCCGACTTGTACTTCCCAAGCGCTTAGTCCAGTGCTCTGCACACAGTAAGCGCTCAATAAATGTGATTGAATGAATGAATAGGAACCATCTCTATATATTGCTGACTTGTACTTCCCAAGCGCTTAGTCCAGTGCTCTGCACACAGTAAGCGCTCAATAAATGTGATTGAATGAATGAATAGGAACCATCTCTATATATTGCCGACTTGTACTTCCCAAGCGCTTAGTCCAGTGCTCTGCACACAGTAAGCGCTCAATAAATGCGATTGAATGAATGAATAGGAACCATCTCTATATATTGCCGACTTGTACTTCCCAAGCGCTTAGTCCAGTGCTCTGCACACAGTAAGCGCTCAATAAATGTGATTGAATGAATGAATGAACATATAGAGATGGTCCCTACCCAACAGTGGGCTCACAGTCTAGAAGGGGGAGACAGTGAACAAAACAAATATTATCAAATTATAATTATGTTAGTATGTTTGGTTTTGTTCTCTGTCTCCCCCTTTTAGACTATGAGCCCACTGTTGGGTAGGGACTGTCTCTATATGTTGCCAATTTGTACTTCCCAAGCGCTTAGTACAGTGCTGTGCACATAGTAAGCACTCAATAAATACGATTGATGATGATGATGATATCAAAATAAAATAATTAGAATAAATATGTACAAATAAAATCAATAAACAGTACAGTAAGCAGATCCGATCCCTGCCGTCGAGGAACTTACAATCAACCCCCGACGGCGTAGAGAGGCTGCGTTAATCCCAGGAGGAAGAGCTCCTCCTCCTTCCCGACCGCGCGAGTGCGTCTAGAAACCGCTCGAAGGCTGATCCGTCTCCTGCTTTTCCTGTCTTCCAGCGCTACGTGGAGAATTCCAATATCATGGCCTGCTACAACGAGCTCATCCAGCTGGAATTTGGAGAAGTGCGCTCCCAACTCAAACTAAGGTCCTTCCGGCATTCCCTAAAGCGTTCCGTCCTAAACGGAATCCGGCCGGCCTCCTTGGTTCCGGTGATCCAAAGGGCGTCTCCGCGTTGAGTGTTGTTAGCCAGGATGCCAGGGTTTCCCCACTCTCGTCCATTCATTCAGTCGTGTTTATTGAGCGCTTACTGGGTTCCGGGCACTGTACTAAGCGCTTGGGAGAGGACAGTAGAACAATAAACAGACACGTTCCCTGCCCACAGCGAGCTTCCAGCCTAGAGGGGGACGACGGGCACCCATTCCCCCTTTGTGAAGCAGCGTGGCCCGGTGGAAAGAGCACCGGCTTTGGAGTCGGAGGTCAGGGGTTCAAATCCCGGCTCCACCAGTTGTCAGCTTCACTTCTCTGGGCCTCAGTGACCTCATCTGGAAAATGGGGATGAAGACTGTGAGCCCCCCGTGGGACAACCTGATCACCTTGCAACCTCCCCAGCGCTTAATAAATGCCATCATTATTATTATTATTTTTATTTGTGAAGGATGCCGGTGGCTTTTGGATTCCTGGCCCAAGTCACATCTAAGTAGGCCCACTGCTTTTCCACTGATATCCGAGACTTGAGCAGAGCCGAGTTTATTAACAACGTGACCTAGTGGATAGAACAGGGGCCTGGGAATCCGAAGGACCTGGATTCGAAACCGAGCCCCACCACTTCCCTGCCATGTGACCTTGGGCAAGTCACTTCACCGGGCCACTGTTCCCCTTCTAGACTGTGAGCCCACTGTTGTGTAGGGACTGTCTCTATATGTTGCCAACTTGTCCTTCCCAAGCGCTTAGTACAGTGCTCTGCACACAGTAAGCGCTCAATAAATACGATTGATGATGATGCTCTCTTTTTTATTATTATGGTATGTGTTAAGCGCCTACTATGTACCAGGCACTGTACTAAACAGTGGGGTAGGCTAGCTTTAGCACGTCAGTTTATTATAAATCAAAGCGACCCCAGATGCAGGCAGGGAGGGGAGAAAATTCTCCTAGTTCTTGTTGTAGCCACTCAAGCTCTAGAATGCCTAGATTGGAAGCTTCTTGTAGGCAGGGATCATATCTCTTTTTTATTATTACGGTATGTGTTAAGCGCCTACTATGTACCAGGCACTGTACTAAACACCGGGGTAGGCTAGCTTCAGCAGATGTCGGTATATTATAAATCAAAGCGACCCCAGATGCTGGCAGGGAGGGGAGAAAATTCTCCTAGTTCTTGTTGTAGCCACTCAAGCTCTAGAATGCCTCGATTGGAAGCTTCCTGTAGGCAGGGATCATATCTCTTTTTTATTACTATGGTATGTGTTAAGCGCCTACTATGTACCAGGCACTGTACTAAACACTGGGGTCAGCAGATGTCGGTATATTATAAATCAAAGCGACCCCAGATGCGGGCAGGGAGGGGAGAAAATTCTCCTAGTTCTTGTTGTAGCCACTCAAGCTCTAGAATGCCTAGATTGGAAGCTTCCTGTAGGCAGGGATCATATCTCTTTTTTATTATTATGGCATGTGTTAAGCGCCTACTGTGTACCAGACACTGTACTAAACACTGGGGTAGGCTAGCTTCAGCAGATGTCAGTTTATTATAAATCAAAGCGACCCCAGATGCAGGCAGGGAGGGGAGAAAATTCTCCTAGTTCTTGTTGTAGCCATTCAAGCTCTAGAATGCCTAGATTGGAAGCTTCTTGTAGGCAGGGATCATATCTCTTTTTTATTATTATGGTATGTGTTAAGCGCCTACTATGTACCAGGCACTGTACTAAACACTGGGGTAGGCTAGCTTCAGCAGATGTCAGTTTATTATAAATCAAAGCGACCCCAGATGCAGGCAGGGAGGGGAGAAAATTCTCCTAGTTCTTGTTGTAGCCACTCAAGCTCTAGAATGCCTAGATTGGAAGCTTCCTGTAGGCAAGGATCATATCTCTTTTTTATTATTATGGTATGTGTTAAGCACCTGCTATGTACCAGGCACTGTACTAAACACTGGGGTAGGCTAGCTTCAGCAGATGTCAGTTTATTATAAATCAAAGCGACCCCAGATGCAGGCAGGGAGGGGAGAAAATTCTCCTAGTTCTTGTTGTAGCCACTCAAGCTCTAGAATGCCTAGATTGGAAGCTTCCTGTAGGCAAGGATCATATCTCTTTTTTATTATTATGGTATGTGTTAAGCGCCTGCTATGTACCAGGCACTGTACTAAACAGTGGGGTAGGCTAGCTTTAGCACATGTCAGTTTATTATAAATCAAAGCGACCCCAGATGCAGGCAAGGAGGGGAGAAAATTCTCCTAGTTCTTGTTGTAGCCACTCAAGCTCTAGAATGCCTAGATTGGAAGCTTCCCATAGGCAGGGATCATATCTCTTTTTTATTATTATGGTATGTGTTAAGCGCCTATTATGTACCAGGCACTGTACTAAACACTGGGTAGATACAAGCTATTCAGGTTGGACACAGTCTGTGTCCCACAAGGGGCTCAAAATATTAATCCCCATTTTACAGATGAGGGAACTGAGGCACGGAGACGTTAAGGGACTTCGCCACTTTGCAGGATTAGAACCCAGGTCCTTCTGACTCCCAAGCCCGGGCTCTGGCCATTAGGCCATGCTCCTTCTTCCCTTGTACTCTCCCAAGAATGTGGTAACAGTGCTCTGTACGCGGTACGTACTCAAAAAATAATACCGATTGTTCAAAGGATCCTAACTGCGGTTCAGAGCCGCGAGACGGTTTCGCTGCTGTGACTGATCCCAGTTGAAATTGTTGAGGCTTTTATCGGGTGTGCGGAGTGAAATTTGATCCTTATTCTAATCTATTGTTGATTTTTCCCCCCAGGGCTTGTAATTCCATATTTACAGCGTTAGAGAAAAGTCAAGAAGCCATTGAAATTACAAGCGAAGATCATATAATTCAGGTGTGTACCAAACTTTCCCCAAAGCTTAAAATCTTGACCCGGTTTTGGGGGGAGAAAGCAGGTTGGAGAAGAATAATGATGATGATGATGTGTGGATGGGTTATTATTATTATTATATAAGCTATGTCTTAAGCGCTTAAAATGTGCCAGGTGCTTCACTAAGCCCTGGGGCAGATACAAGCCAATCGGGCTGGACACAGTCCGTGTTCCACTTGGGGCTCGCCGTCTTGATCCCCGTTTTCCAGAGGAGGTAACTGAGGCTCAGAGAAGTGAAGGGATTTGCCCAAGATCTCCCAGCAGACAAGGGGCAGAGCTGGGATTAGAGCCCAGGTCCTCTGACTCCCAGATGTGTGCTTTATTCATTAAGGATACGCTGGATGGATAGGTGGATCGATGAGCGGATGGATGGATGGATGGATGATTTTAGACTGTGAGCCCACTGTTGGGTAGGGACTGTCTCTATATGTTGCCAATTTGTACTTCCCAAGCGCTTAGTACAGTGCTCTGCACACAGTAAGCGCTCAATAAATACGATTGATGATGGTTGGATGGATGGATGACTGGCTGAATGGATGGTTGGTTGGATGGGTAGATCCAGCGCTTAGAACAGTGCTCCAGTGCTTATTACAGTGATTTGCACATAGTAAGCGCTTAACAAATCATCATCAATCGCATTTATTGAGCGCTTACTGTGTGCAGAACACTGTACTAAGCGCTTGGGCAGTCCAAGTTGGCAATATATAGAGACAGTCCCTACCCAACAGTGGGCTCACAGTCTAAAAGGGGGAGACAGAGAACAAAACCAAACATATTAACAAAATAAAATAAATAGAATAGGTATGTACAAGTAAAATAAACAAACAAACAGATAAATGAACAAATAAATAAATAAACAAATGAATGAATAAACAAATAAATAAATAAACAAACAAACAAATACATAAATAAATGCCATCATTAGTATTTTTATTATTATTATTATAGATGGATGTGGTGAATAATGAGCTTTCTTTTTTCACCCCCCCCATTTGCCAGTATGTGAATCCTGCCTTTGAAACAGCAATGGGCTACCAGTCGAGCGAGTTAATAGGGAAGGAGTTAACAGAAGTGCCTATAAATGAGAAAAAAGCGGATTTCCTGGATACTATCAATTCGTGCATAAAGATAGGAAAGGTGAGTAACGGGCTTGTCCCCCTTGGTGGCATTTCTTAACCCGTCCTTTTAAGTTTCATTTCCTAACGTTCTCTGACCAGCCGCCGATCGCAATCCATGGTATTTTCTGAGGACTTAGCGAATGCAGAGCGCTGTATTAAGCGCTTTGGAGAGTACAGTACAGTAGCGGCTAGAGCTGGGGCCTGGGAGTGGGAAAGTCCTGGGTTCTAATCCCGGCTCCACCACTTGTCTGCTGTGTGGCCTTGGGCAAGGCGCTTCGCTTCTCTGTGCCTCAGTTACCTCATCTGGAAAATGGGGGTTAAGGCTGTCTAAAGGATGTACTAAATGCTGGGGTAGATACGAGATAATCAGGTTGGACGCAGTCCCTGTCCCACTCAAAAAAAAAGGGGGGATTGGAGGGAGTGTCGAGAGTGATTCAAGTGGGAAAATGATTCCATTTTGGAACATACTTATCTTTAAATAACGTATTACAGACGACTTACTGATACACATCAATGTCCCCTCTAGCCTGTAAACTCACTGTGGGCGGGGACCGTGTCTGCTCATTCGTCGGACTGGACTCTCCCGAGCGCTCAGTACATAGGCAGCGCTCAGTAAGTAACCCCTGGCTGGTGGATTGATAAAAACCCAATTTGTGCTTGAACCCCCTTCCTAGGAGTGGCAGGGGATGTACTACGCCAAGAAGAAGAATGGCGATAACGTTCAACAAAATGTGAAGATCATACCTGTCATCGGACAGGGCGGGTGAGTGAGGGGAATGGCTGCGGCTTCGGGTGGTTGGTCCCTAGGGGTTCCCTTGCTGCCGTCGGTGTTGTTTTTAGATGGTATTTGTTGAGCGCTTACTATTTGCCAAGCACTGTACTAAGCGCCGGGGAAGATAGAAATGAAGCCCGTCCCGCACTGTACCTCCGTCTCGTCTATCTGGCCACCGGCCTCTTTCTTGCCCTCCTTCTGTGTGTCCTATCCGACAGATAACGACTCTCCCCTGCTTCAAAGCCTTCTTGAAGGCCCGTCTCCTCCAAGAGGCCTTCCCTGACTAAGCCCCCCTTTCCTCTTCTGCGTATTTATTGAGCGCTTACTGTGTGCAGAGCACTGTACTAAGCACACCACCCCTGGCCCCCCAGCCTCACCGCGCTTATGTCCATATCTGTCATTTATTTATTTCTATTAATGTCAGTCTCCCCATCTAGACTGTAAGCTCATGGGCAGGGGATGTTTCTGTTAAGCTGTTCTGTTGTCCTCTCCCAAGCGCTTAGTACAGTGCTCTACATGCAGTAAGCACTCGATAAATACTCATCATGGGCAGGGAATGTCTCTTTTTTTGTTCTATTGTCCTCTCCCAAGCGCTTAGTACAGTGCTGTGCACACAGTAAGCACTCAGTAAATACTCGTCATGTACAGGGAATGTGTCTAATATTGTTCTATTGTCCTCTCCCAAGCGCTTAGTACAGTGCTGTGCACACAGTAAGCACTCAATAAATACTCGTCATGTACAGGGAATGTGTCTCTTATATTGTTCTATTGTCCTCTCCCAAGCGCTTAGTACAGTGCTCTACATGCAGTAAGCACTCGATAAATACTCGTCATGTGCAGGGAATGTGTCTCATATTGTTCTATTGTCCTCTCCCAAGCGCTTAGTACAGTGCTCTACATGCAGTAAGCACTCAATTAATACTTGTCATGTACAGGGAATGTGTCTCTTATACTGTTCTATTGCCCTCTCCCAAGCGCCTAGTACAGTGCTCTACATGCAGTAAGCACTCAATAAATACTCGTCATGTGCAGGGAATGTGTCTCATATTGGTCTATTGTCCTCTCCCAAGCGCTTAGTATAGTGCTGTGCACACAGTAAGCACTCAATTAATACTCGTCATGTGCAGGGAATGTGTCTCTTATATTGTTCTATTGTCCTCTCCCAAGCGCTTAGTACAGTGCTCTACATGCAGTAAGCACTCAATTAATACTCGTCATGGGCAGGGAATGTGTCTCATATTGTTCTATTGTCCTCTCCCAAGCGCTTAGTACAGTGCTCTACATGCAGTAAGCACTCAATTAATACTCGTCATGTACAGGGAATGTGTCTCTTATATTGTTCTATTGTCCTCTCCCAAGCGCTTAGTACAGTGCTCTACATGCAGTAAGCACTCGATAAATACTCGTCATGTACAGGGAATGTGTTTCATATTGTTCTATTGTCCTCTCCCAAGTGCTTAGTACAGTGCAGTAAGCACTCAATAAATACTCGTCATGGGCAGGGAATGTATCCCTTATTTTGTTCTATTGTCCTCTCCCAAGCGCTTAGTACAGTGCTCTACATGCAGTAAGCACTCATACTCATCATGGGCAGGGAATGTGTCTCTTATTTTGTTCTATTGTCCTCTCCCAAGCGCTTAGTACAGTGCTCTACATGCAGTAAGCACTCGATAAATACTCGTCATGGGCAGGGAATGTATCCCTTATTTTGTTCTATTGTCCTCTCCCAAGCGCTTAGTACAGTGCTCTACATGCAGTAAGCACTCAATAAATACTCATCATGGGCAGGGAATGAGTCCCTTATTTTGTTCTATTGTCCTCTCCCAAGCACTTAGTACAGTGCTGTACACGCAGTAAGCACTCAGTAAATACTCATCATGGGCAGGGAATGTGTCTCTTATATTGTTCTATTGTCCTCTCCCAAGCGCTTAGTACAGTGCTGTACGTGCAGTAAGCACTCAATAAATACTCATCATGGGCAGGGAATGAGTCTCTTATTTTGTTCTATTTTCCTCTCCCAAGCGCTTAGTACAGTGCTCTACATGCAGTAAGCACTCAATAAATACTCATCATGGGCAGGGAATGTGTCTCTTATTTTGTTCTATGGTCCTCTCCCAAGCGTTTAGTACAGTGCAGTAAGCACTCAATAAATACTCGTCATGGGCAGGGAATGTATCTCTTATTTTGTTCTATTGTCCTCTCCCAAGCGCTTAGTACAGTGCTCTGCACACAGTAAGCACTCAATAAATACTCGTCATGGGCAGGGAATGAGTCTCTTAGTTTGTTCTGTTGTCCTTTCCCAAGCGCTTAGAACAGTGCTGTGCACACAGTAAGCACTCAATAAATACTTGTCATGTTCAGGGAATGTGTCTCATATTGTTCTATTGTCCTCTCCCAAGCGCTTAGTACAGTGCAGTAAGCACTCAATAAATACTCGTCATGGGCAGGGATTGTGTCTCTTATTTTGTTCTATTGTCCTCTCCCAAGCGCTTAGTGCAGTGCTCTACATGCAGTAAGCACTCAATAAATACTCATCATGGGCAGGGAATGTGTCTCTTATTTTGTTCTATTGTCCTCTCCCAAGTGCTTAGTACAGTGCAGTAAGCACTCAATAAATACTCGTCATGGGCAGGGAATGTGTCTCTTATTTTGTTCTATTGTCCTCTCCCAAGCGCTTAGTGCAGTGCTCTACATGCAGTAAGCACTCAATAAATACTCATCATGGGCAGGGAATGTGTCTCTTATTTTGTTCTATTGTCCTCTCCCAAGTGCTTAGTACAGTGCAGTAAGCACTCAATAAATACTCGTCATGGGCAGGGAATGTGTCTCTTATTTTGTTCTATTGTCCTCTCCCAAGCGCTTAGTGCAGTGCTCTACATGCAGTAAGCACTCAATAAATACTCATCATGGGCAGGGAATGTGTCTCTTATTTTGTTCTATTGTCCTCTCCCAAGTGCTTAGTACAGTGCAGTAAGCACTCAATAAATACTCGTCATGGGCAGGGAATGTGTCTCTTATTTTGTTCTATTGTCCTCTCCCAAGCGCTTAGTACAGTGCTCTACACGCAGTAAGCACTCAATAAATACTCATCATGGGCAGGGAATGTGTCTCTTTTGTGCTCTCCTATGCGCTTAGTACAGTGCTCTGCCCGCAGTAAGCGCTCAATAAATCCCATTGACTGACCGACCGACAGGGACTCCACTTCTCTCTGCTGGCCTGGAATTCACTGCTTTATCTGCCCTCTCCGAAGCGCTTAGTACAGTGCTTTGCACACAGTAAGAGCTCAATAAATGTAATTGAATGAGTTTAGCAGGAGTAGCTGCACCAAAGCAGGAGAACTCACCGTCACCGTTTCCTCTGCCCCAAGTGCTCCTAGGCTAGAAACATCATCTTCCCCTTGGGTAGTCTACCTGGTACCACAATCAATCAATCAGTCGTATTTATTGAGCGCTTACTGTGTGCAGAGCACTGTACTAAGCGCTTGGGAAGTCCAAGTTGGCAACATACAGAGACAGTCCCTACCCAACAGCGGGCTCAGGGTCTAAAAGACCACAAATCCCCAAAGTCCTTCTCTTGCACTCATTCATTCAGTCAGGCAGTCGATCAGTCGTATTTATTGAGCGCTTACCGTGGATTCTGTTAGAAGCAGCGCGGCTCAGTGAAAAGAGCCCGGGCTTTGGAGTCAGAGGTCGTGGGTTCGAATCCCGACTCGACCACATGACGGCTGTGTGACCTTGGGCAAGGCGCTTAACTTCCCTGAGCCTCAGTTACCTCATCTGTAAAACGGGGGCTGATTGTGAGCCCCACGTGGGGCAACTCCATCATCGTCATCATCAATCGTATTTATTGAGCGCTTACTATGTGCAGAGCACTGTACTAAGCGCTTGGGAAGTACAAATTGGCGCTTAGAACAGTGCTGTGCACATAGTAAGCGCTTAACAAATGCCATTATTATTATTATTCTAATCCTGGCTCCTCCACTCGCCTGCCGTGTGACCGTGGGCCAGTCGCTTCGCTTCTCTGTGCCTCGGTCACCGCATCTGTGAAATGGGGATTAAGACGGGGAGCCCCACGCAGGTCAACCTGATCACCTTGTGTCCCCCACCAGCGCTTAGAACAGTGCTTTGCACGTAGTAGGCGCTTAACAAATACCATTATCATTATTATTATTCTCTGTGCTTCAGTTACCTCATCTGTAAAACGGCGATTGAGACTGTGAGCTCCATGCGGGGCAGGGACTGGGTCCAACCTGATTACCTTGTATCTACCCCGGTGCTTAAAACAGTGCTCGGAACATAGTAAGCGCTTAACAAATGCCATAATAATAATAATTATTATTATTAATTTCCCCAGTGCCTAGTTTGCAGGGCTCCCAGCCAACTCTTTTTCCAGATTTGCTCCTGGTGGGGAGAATTTACTTGGCCCGTGAGCTCGCTGTGGGCAGGGAACACGTCTGCTAATTCTGTGGGATCGTCCTCTCCCAAGCGCGGAGGAAAGTGCTCTGCAAGCAGTAAGCGCTCAGTACATACCATCGATTGACGACCGATTGGTCGAGGGAACGTGTCTTCCATAATAGTCCCGCAAGCGCGTAGCACAGTGCTCCGTGCACAGTAAATGCTCCCTCCACGCCTTTGATTGACTGATCGATTGATTCATTCATTCAGTCGTATTTATTGAGCGCTTACTGTGTACAGAGCATCATCATCATCATCATCATCATCAATCGTATTTATTGAGCGCTTACTATGTGCAGAGCACCGGACTAAGCGCTTGGGAAGTACAAGTTGGTGACATTATAGAGACGGTCCCTACCCAACAGTGGGCTCACAGTCCGCTAACTCTGCTAAAGAAGCAGCGTGGCTCAGTGGAAGAGAGCCCGGGCTTTGGAGTCAGAGGTCGTGGGTTCAAATCCCGGCTCCGCCAACTGCCCGCTGCGTGACTTTGGGCAAGTCACTTCACTTCTCTGGGCCTCAGTTCCCTCATCTGGAAAATGGGGATGAAGACGGTGAGCCCCCCGTGGGACAACGTGATCACCTTGTAACCTCCCCAGCCCTTAGAACAGTGCTTGGCACATAGTAAGCGCTTAATAAATGCTATCATTATTATTGTTATTATTATTAGAAGATTGACTGTGGCAGGGAAGTGAGCAAGGATCCAGTACTCCTGGATCAATCAATCAATCAATCAGTCGTATTTATTGAGCGCTTACTGTGTGCAGAGCACTGTACTAAGCGCTTGGGAAGTCATCATCATCATCATCAATCGTATTTATTGAGCGCTTACTGTGTGCAGAGCACTATACTAAGCGCTTGGGAAGTCCAAGTTGGCAACATATAGAGACAGTCCCTACCCACCAGTGGGCTCACAGTCTAAAAGGGGGAGACGGAGAACAAAACCAAACATACTAACAAAATAAAATAAATAGAATAGATATGTACAAGTAAAATAAATAGAGTAACAAATAAGTATAAATATATATGTATATATATGTACAAACATATATACATATATACAGGTGCTGTGGGGAAGGGAAGGAGGTAAGATGGGGGGGGATGGAGAGTCCAAGTTGGCAACATATAGAGACAGTCCCTACCCAACAGTGGGCTCACAGTCTAAAAGGGGGAGAAGCACTCAATCAGTGCGATCGAATGAGGTAACTTGAGGCCCAGAGACGTGCAGTGACTTGCCTGAGGTCACACAGCAGACAAGTGGCGGAGCCGGGATTAGAACCCGTGACCTCTGACTCTCCCGCCCGGGCTCTTGTCACTAGGCCATGCTGCTTCTCTGAGCTAGAAATGGGGTGGGGGGTGGCTAATGTGTCGTCTTTTATTTGCAGAAAGATTAGACACTATGTGTCCATTAGCAGACTCTGCAGCGACAACAACAAGGTAAGCTTGGAGGAGACGCGACTCACGTGCGTGGCGGGGTCCGACTAAGACCGTCCCCTCAGGAGCCACGTGGGCCGCGGGCCGCAGCGCAACGTCCTGCACGCGGCCCGTCCCCAAGGCGCGACCGCGGTCCCTCGTCCGGGCCGCCCTCCGCCCCTTCGCTGACCCCGTTTGGTCCCCAGAAGGGAGCCTCGGTGACCTGAAATGGGCCGAGCAATGGCCAGCGGTCCCCACTTGCGGTCAAATTGAATCGCCACCCCCTCCCGCTTGCCAACGAGCGGCCCCCGCTCCTCGGAGAAAACGGGGGAGACGGAAAGTCCACCCCGGGGCCATCCTGCCCGCTCCCGACCAGGAGAAGCCTCTCGGAGGGAAGTGTCCCGTTTAAGACCTCCCGGAGAAGGGAGGAACCGACGGGCCCGGGGGGAAGAAATGGGCAGAGGGTCACCCATTGGCACCTAACCGCTGTCTTGTCTCGTCCCCTTCACTGCCAGGCGGAAAAAGCGGGTGAGCGCGTTCAGGCGGAGTCTCAAACAGGCAAGTGTCCATCCGACAGCTTCGTCCGTTCAGTCGTTCGGTGGTTCGTATTCGTTGAGCGCTTACTGCGTACAGAGCGCGGTCCCAATGGGCACGGATGTGTCCTCCCTCCCAGCCTCGGGCCGGGGCAGGTGCCGGGCGAAGCCTGCCCTCAATCAATCAATTAATCATCAATCCTATTTATTGAGCGCTTACTGTGTGCAGAGCACCGGACTAAGCGCTTGGGAAGTCCAAGTTGGCAACATATAGGGGCGGTCCCGACCCACCAGTGGGCTCACAGTCTAAAAGGGGGAGATGGAGAACAAAACCAAACGTACCAACAAAATAAAATAAGTAGATATGTACAAGTAAAATGAATAGAGTAATAAATATGGACAAACATATATACATAGGTTCTGCCCTCCAGACGGAAGCAGCGTGGCTCAGTGGAAAGAGCCCGGGCTTTGGAGTCGGAGGTCGTGGGTTCAAATCCCGGCTCCACCAATTGTCAGCTGGGTGACTTTAGGCAAGTCACTTCACTTCTCCGGGCCTCAGTTCCCTCTTCTGTCCAACGGGGATTCAAATACGTGTTCTCCTTCCCTCTTAGACCGTGTCTTTTAGCTCCGTACTCCAGGGCTGGGAGCAGAGAAATTCATTCAGTCGTATTTATTGAGCGCTTGCTGCGTGCAGAGCACTGTACTAAGCGCTTGGGAAGGACAAGTTGGCAACATATGGAGACGGTTCCTACCCAACAGCGGGCTCGCAGTCTAGAGAAATAGAGAAGCAGCGTTGCCTAATGGTTAGAGCACAGGCCCGGGAGGCCGAAGAACTTGGGTGCTGCTCCCAGCGCCGCCTCGGGCACGTCACTTCTCTGTACCCCAGCTCCCTCATCTGTAATAATAATAATAATAATAATAAGAATAATAATAATAATAATGGTATTTAAGCGCTTACTATGTGCGACGCACTGTTGCCAACTTGTACTTCCCAAGCTCTGCACACAGTAAGCGCTCAATAAATACAATTGATTGATTGATTGTCCTGTAAAATGGGGATTAAGACGTGGGGGACAGGGACCGTGTCCAGCCCCATCGTGCTGTACGTATCCCAGCGCTTAGATAATAATAATGATAATAATGATGGCATTTGTTAAGCGCTTACTATGTGCAAAGCACTGTTCTAAGCGCTGGGGAGGTTACAATGGGATCAAGTTGTCCCACGTGCGGCTCACAGTCTTAATCCTCATTTTACAGATGAGGTAACTGAGGCTCAGAGAAGTTAAGTGACTTGCCCAAGGTCACACAGCAGACATGTGGCGGAGCCGGGATTCGAACCCATGACCTCTGACTCCAAAGCCCGGGCTCTTTCCACTGAGCCACGCTCCTTCTTTAGTGCCCGGCACATAGTAAGCGCTTATCGAATACCGTAAAAAAAAAGAAAAGTGCCTTCAGCACGTCCTGAAGGTCAAGGCCTGCTGGGGAAGGGGAGAGCGAGGGGCTGGGAACCATCCAAGGCCCCTGAGAATATAATCAATCAATCAGTCGTATTTATTGAGCGCTTACTGTGTGCAGAGCACTGGACTAAGCGCTTGGGAAGGACAGAATGCTCTTTTCAGTTGCATTAACGGAAATGAAAGTAAGTATGTTGCTGTTAATTCAAAAGCGCAAAAGCAAATAACAGCTGAAGTAAACACTTCAGAAGAAAGCATTTGTCGGGGCCCTAACTCCACCCTGGGTGTGAGTTGGAAATGGGTCATCAAAATGAATTGGGAATCCTCACCATTTATAGGAATGTGCCCCAAGATTTATGTGGGCCTTGTTCTGTCTCAACAGTTTGGGATTTCTAGCTAATGAATCTTGTATCTACCCCAGGGCTTAAGAACAGTGCTTTGCACATAGTAAGCGCTTAACAAATACCAAAATTATTATTATTATTATTATTACAAGTTGGCAACATATAGAGACAGTCCCTACCCAACAGTGGGCTCACAGTCTAAATATAACGTGGGAACTGATCGGAGGCTTGCTCCAGCTGGATTGAGTTATGCCGGGGACGAGGAGGAGGGAGAGAAAGGGACAAAGAGCGTGGGAGAAGAGAGAGGAAGCCCTGGGAGACCATGACAGAGACAGACAGGCAGACCAGAGTCCCAGTTTTCCCAGCCCAGATCAACGCCCCCCCAACCCGGGGAATCGTCTACTCTTGGGCAAGTCACTTCACCTCTCCGGGCCTCAGTTCCCTCATCTGGAAAATGGGGATTGAGACTGTGAGCCCCACGGGGGACAGGGATTGGTTTCAACTGGGTTTGCTTGCATCCACCTCGGCGCTTAGCACAGTGCCTGGCTCATATTATGTGATTAGCAAATGCCATTATTATTCCTAGAATTTCAGGTGATGCCCATCAGTCAATCCGTTCTAGATGGGACCGTCTCTATATAATAATAATAATAATGATGATGGTATTTATTAAGCGCTTACTATGTGCAAAGCACTGTTCTCAGCGCTGGGGAGGTTATAAGGTGATCAGGTTGTCCCACGGGGGGCTCACAGTCTTAATCCCCATTTTACAGATGATCAACCCCCCCGCCCCGGGGAATCATCTGCTCTGTGAACTTGGGCAAGTCACTTCACCTCTCTGGGCCTCAGTTCCCTCATCTGGAAAATGGGGATTGAGACTGTGAGCCCCACGGGGGACAGGGATTGGTTTCAACTGGGTTTGCTTGCATCCACCTCGGCGCTTAGCACAGTGCCTGGCTCATACTATGTGATTAGCAAATGCCATTATTATTCCTAGAATTTCAGGTGATGCCCATCAGTCAATCCATTCTAGATGGGACCATCTCTATATAATAATAATAATGATGATGGCATTTATTAAGCGCTTACTATGTTCAAAGCACTGTTCTAAGCGCTGGAGAGGTTACAGCTGGAGTACAGTACAGTGTGCTTAGTATAGTGCCTGGATCATATTATGCGATTAGCAAATGCCGTTATTATTCTTAGAATTTCAAATGATGCCCATCAGTCAATCCGTTCTTGACGGTGAGCCCACTGTTGGGTAGGGACCGTCTCTATATAATAATAATAATAATGATGATGATGGCATTTATTAAGCGCTTACTATGTGCAAAGCACTGTTCTAGGCGCTGGAGAGGTTACAAGGTGATCAGGTTGTCCCACAGGGGGCTCACAGTCTTAATCCCCATTTTACAGATGATCAGACCCCCCCCACCCAGGGAATCATCTACTCTGTGAACTTGGGCAAGTCACTTCACCTCTCTGGGCCTCAGTTCCCTCATCTGGAAAATGGGGATTGAGACTGTGAGCCCCACGGGGGACAGGGATTGGTTTCAACTGGATTTTCTTGTATCCACCTCGGCGCTTAGAACAGTGCTTTGCACATAGTAAGCGCTTAATAAATGCCATCATTATTATTAGAATTTCAAGGGATGCCCATCAGTCAATCCGTTCTAGACGGTGAGCCCACTGTTGGGTAGGGACCGTATTATTATATAATAATAATAATAATGATGGCATTTATTAAGCACCTACTATGTGCAAAGCACTGTTCTAAGCGCTGGGGAGATTACAAGGTGATCAGGTTGTCCCACGAGGGGCTCACAGTCTTAATCCCCATTTTACAGATGAGGTAACTGAGGCCCAGAGAAGTGAAGTGACTTGCCCAAAGTCACCCAGCCGACAATTGCCAGAGCCGGGATATGAACCCATGACCTCTGACTCCAAAGTCCATGCTCTTTCCACAAAGCCACGCTGCTTCTCACAATGCTTCTCTATATGTTGCCAACTTGTACTTCCCAAGCGCTTAGTACAGTGCTCTGCCCACAGTAAGCGCTCAATAAATCCAATTGATTGATTGATTGTACTTCCCAAGCACTTAGTCCAGTGCTCTGCACACAGTAAGCGCTCAATAAATCTGATTGATTGATTGATTGTACTTCCCAAGTACTTAGTCCAGTGCTCTGCACACAGTAAGCGCTCAGTAAATACGATTGAATGAATAAATACGATTGAATGAATGTGCAGGGCACTGTACTAAGCGCTGGGGAAAATACAATAGAACAGAATCATTGGTCTTCTCTAGACTAAGCTCATCTGGAGCAGGGAATGTGCCTGTTTATTGTTCTGTTGGCCGTTCCCAAGCGCTTGGTACAGTGCTTTGCACACAGTAAGCGTTTAATACATTTGTTTAACTGACTGGGCATTTTCCCTGCCCACAATGAGCTTTCAGTTTATCATCATCATCAATCGTATTTATTGAGCGCTTACTGTGTGCAGAGCACTGTACTAAGCGCTTGGGAAGTACAATTTGGCAACATATAGAGACAGTCCCTACCCGACAGTGGGCTCACAGTCTAAAAGGGGGAGACAGAGAACCAAACCAAACATACTAACAAAATAAAATAAATAGAATAGATATGTACAAGTAAAATAAATAGATAAATAAATAGAGTAATCATCATCATCAATCGTATTTATTGAGCACTTACTATATGCAGAGCACTGTACTAAGCGCTTGGGAAGTACAGATTGGCAACATATAGAGACAGTCCCTACCCAACAGTGGGCTCACAGTCTAAAAGGGGGAGACAGAGAACAAAACCAAACATACTAACAAAATAAAATAAATAGAATAGATATGGACAAGTAAAATAAATAGATAAATAAATAGAGCAATCATCATCATCATCATCAATCGTATTTATTGAGTGCTTACTGTGTGCAGAGCACTGTACTAAGCGCTTGGGAAGTACAGTATTGGCAACATATACAGTCCCTACCCGACAGTGGGCTCACAGTCTAAAAGGGGAAGACAGAGAACAAAACCAAACATACTAACAAAATAAAATAAATAGAATAGATATGTACAAGTAAAATAAATAGATAAATAAATAGAGTACTCATCATCATCATCATCAATCGTATTTATTGAGCGCTTACTATGTGCAGAGCACTGTACTAAGCGCTTGGGAAGTACAAATTGGCAACATATAGAGACAGTCCCTACCCGACAGTGGGCTCACAGTCTAAAAGGGGAAGACAGAGAACAAAACTAAACATACTAACAAAATAAAATAAATAGAATAGATATGTACAAGTAAAATAAATAGATAGAGTAATAAATATATACATATATACATGTGCTGTGGGGAAGGGAAGGAGGTAAGATGGGGGGGACGGGGAGACGTAATGATTATGTGGGTGATTTACTCCAGGCCTTTGCAACTTTGTGTAGAGGCGGAAGCCGGGAGGAAGAGATGTTTGGGGAAGAAGCCAGCTGAGGCAGGAGGTCGTCATGGGCAGGGAATGTGTCTGTTCTCTTGTCCTCGCCCAAGCGCTTAGTACAGTGCTCTGCGCACAGTAAGCGCTCAATGAGTACCATCAACTGACCAAAACGCCTCAGGTGCAGGGGTCCCTCCAAGGGTGGGATTTAGCCCGCTTCCCTGAGCAGTGACGGGGAGCAAAGTAATGATGGGATCGCGGCCCGACCGGGCCCTTTCCCCTACCACCGTGCTCTGCCGGTTGGGCGGGCGGTGGGGGACGAATCGTATTTATCGAGCACATATTGTGTGCAGAGCACTGTACTGAGCGCTTGGGAGAGGACAGTGGAAAAATATAAAAGACATCCCCTGCCCGTAGTGAGCTTACAGTCTCGACCGGGAGACGGACTTGAATATGAATAGATAAATTACGGATATGGACGGAAGCGCCGAGGGGCTGGCGAGGGGAGAATCCTCAGATAATAATAATGATGGCATTTGTTGCGAAGCACTGTTCTATGCGCGAGACAGATTTGAATATGAATAAATAAATTACGGATATGGGCGGAAGTGCCGAGGGACTGGCGAGGGGAGAATACTCAGATAATAATAATAATAATGGCATTTGTTAAACGCTGACTGTGTGCGAAGCACTGTTCTAAGCGCGAGGCAGACTTGAATATGAATAAATAAATTACGGATATGGACGGAAGTGCTGAGGGACTGGTGAGGGGAGAATCCTCACATAATAATAATAATAATAATAATAATAATAATGGCATTTGTTAAACGCTGACTGTGTGTGAAGCACTGTTCTAAGCGCGGGACAGACTTGAATATGAATAAATAAATTATGGATATGGACGTAAGTGCTGAGGGACTGGTGAGGGGAGAATCCTCAGATAATAATATCATCATCATCAATCATATTTATTGAGCGCTTACTGTGTGCAGAGCACTGTACTAATCGCTTGGGAAGTCCAAGTTGGCAACATATAGAGACAGTCCCTACCCAATAGTGGGCTCACAGTCTAAAAGGGGGAGACAGAGAGCAAAACCAAACATACCAAGAAAATAAAATAAATAGAATAGATATGTACAGTAAAATAAATAAATAAATAGAGAAATAAATATGTACAAACATATATCCAGGTGCTGTGGGGAAGGGAAGGAGGTAAGATGGGGGGATGGAGAGGGGGACGAGGGGGAGAGGAAGGAAGGGGCTCAGTGTGGGAAGGCCTCCTGGAGGAGGTGAGCTCTCAGTAGGGCCTTGAAGGGAGGAAGAGAGCCAGCTTGGCGGATGGGCAGAGGCAGGGCATTCCAGGCCCGGGGGAGGACGTGGGCCGGGGGTCGACGGCGGGACAGGCGAGAACGAGGCCTAACGGTGAGGAGATGAGCGGCGGAGGAGTGGAGGGTGCGGGCTGGGCTGGAGAAGGAGAGAAGGGAGGTGAGGGAGGAGGGGGCGAGGGGATGGACGGCCTTGAAGCCCAGGGTGAGGAGTTTCTGCCTGATGCGCAGATTGATTGGTAGCCCCTGGAGGTTTTTGAGGAGGGAAGTGATATGCCCAGAGCGTTTCTGGACAAAGATAATCCGGGCAGCAGCATGAAGTATGGATTGAAGTGGAGAGAGACACGAGGATGGGCGATCAGAGAGAAGGCTGATGCAGTAGTCCAGACGGGACAGGATGAGAGCTTGAATGATCAGGGTAGCGGTTTGGATGGAGAGGAAAGGGCGGATCTTGGCAACGTTGCGGAGCTGAAGCCGGCAGGTTTTGGTGACGGCTTGGATGTGAGGGGTGAAGGAGAGAGCGGAGTCGAGGATGACACCAAGGTTGCGGACTTGTGAGACGGGAAGGATGGTAGTGCCGTCAACAGAGATGGGAAAGTCAGGGAGAGGGCAGGGTTTGGGAGGGAAGACAAGGAGTTCAGTCTTGGACATGTTGAGTTTTAGGTGGCGGGCAGACATCCAGATGGAGATGTCCTGAAGGCAGGAGGAGATGCGAGCCTGGAGAGAGGGGGAGAGAGCAGGGGCAGAGATGTAGATCTGGGTGTCATCAGCGTAGAGATGATAGTTGAAGCCATGGGAGCGAATGAGGTCACCAAGGGAGTGCGTGTAGATCGAGAACAGAAGGGGACCAAGCACTGAACCTTGGGGAACCCCCACAGTAAGGGGATGGGAGGGGGAGGAGGAGCCCGCAAAAGAGACTGAGAATGAACGGCCGGAGAGATAAAGAGGAGAACCAGGAGAGGACGGAGTCTGTGAAGCCAAGGTCGGATAGCGTGTTGAGGAGAAGGGGGTGGGCCACAGTGTCGAAGGCAGCTGAGAGGTCGAGGACAATTAGGACGGAGTATGAGCCGTTGGATTTGGCAAGCAGGAGGTCATTGGTGACCTTTGAGAGGGCAGTTTCCATGGAATGTAGGGGACGGAAGCCGGACTGGAGGGGATAGAGGAGGGGGTTGTTGTTGAGGAATTCGAGGCAGCGCGTATAGACATAATAATAATAATAATGATGGCATTTGTTAAACGCTGACTGTGTGCGAAGGACTGTTCTAAGCGCGAGACAGACTTGAATATGAATAAATAAATTACGGATATGGACGGAAATGCTGAGGGGCTGGTGAGGGGAGAATCCTCAGATAATAATAATGATGATGGCGTTTGTTAAATACTGTGTGTGAAGGACTGTTCTAAGCACGAGACAGACTTGCATATGAATAAATAAATTACGGATATGGACGTAAGTGCCGAGGGGCTGGTGAGGGGAGAATCCTCAGATAATAATAATAATAATAATGATGGCATTTGTTAAATGCTGACTGTGTGCGAAGGACTGTTCTGAGCGTGAGACAGACTTGAATATGAATAAATAAATTACGGATATGGACGTAAGTGCTGAGGGACTGGTGAGGGGAGAATCCTCAGATAATAATAATAATTATAATAATAATAATAATAATGGCATTTGTTAAACGCTGACTGTGTGCGAAGCACTGTTCTAAGCACTGGAGAGGTTACAAGGTGATCAGGTTGTCCCACGTGGGGCTCACAGTTTTAATCCCCATTTTACAGATGAGGTAACTGAGGCCCAGAGAAGTGAAGTGACTTGCCCAAAGTCCCACAGCTGACAGTTGGCGGAGCTGGGATTTGAACCCATGACCTCCAACTCCAAAGCCCGGGCTCTTTCCACTGATCCAAGCTGCTTCTCATATAATAATAATAATAATAATGGCATTTGTTAAGCACTGACTGTGTGCGGAGCGCTGTTCTAAGCGCAGGGGAGGATACAAGGTGATCAAGGTGTCCCACGTGGAGCTCACAGTCTTAATCCCCATTTTGCAGATGAGGTAACTGAGGCCCAGAGAAGTGAAGTGACTTGCCCAAAGTCCCACAGCTGACAGTTGGCGGAGCTGGGATTTGAACCCATGACCTCCAACTCCAAAGCCCGGGCTCTTCTTTTCACTGAGCCAAGCTGCTTCTCATGTAATAATAATAATAATAATAATGGCATTTGTTAAGCACTGACTGGATGCAAAGCACTGTTCTAAGTGCAGGGGAGAATACAAGGTGATCAAGGTGTCCCACGTGGGGCTCACAGTCTTAATCTCCATTTTCCAGATGAGGTAACTGAGGCCCAGAGAAGTGAAGTGACTTGCCCAAAATCCCACAGCTGACAGTTGGCGGAGCTGGGATTTGAACCCATGACTTCTAACTCCAAAGCCCGGGCTCTTTTCACTGAGCCAAGCTGCTTCTCATATAATAATAATAATAATAATAATAATAATAATAATAATAATAGCATTTGTTAAGCACTGACTGGGTGCGAAGCGCTGTTCTAAGCGCAGGGGAGGATACAAGGTGATCAAGGTGTCCCACGTGGGGCTCACAGTCTTAATCTCCATTTTCCAGATGAGGTAACTGAGGCCCAGAGAAGTGAAGTAACTTGCCCAAAGTCACCCAGCTGACAAGTGGCGGAGCCGGGATTTGAACCCATGACCTCCGACAAAGCCCGGGCTCTTTCCACTGAGCCACGGTGCTTCTCAGATGAGAGAGAGCGCAGGGTCTGGACATCTCTACCCATCCACTCCCTGGATGTTCCTTTGCGGCCTCTCATTTGGGATGAGTCCCAAAGGGGCTCCTGATATTGCCCCCTCTCCTTTAATGGAATTCGTTAAGCCCTTACTATGTACTGGACACCACACTTAGGACTAGGGTTGATCCAAGCTAGTCGGGTTGGACGCAGTCCCTGTCCCACGTGGGGCTCACAGTCTTCATCCCCATTTGACCGACGGGGAGGCCCAGAGAGGTGAAGTGACCTGGCCGTGGTCACACAGCAGACAAGTAGGGGTGGTGGAGCGGATAGAGCCCGGGAGACAGAAGGATCTGGGTTCTAATCCCGCCACTTGTCTGCTGCGCGGCCTCGGGCAAGTCCCTTACTTCTCCGTACCTCAGTTACCTCATCTGTAAAATGGGGATGAAGACTGGGAGCCCTTTACTTCCCAAGCGCTTAGTCCAGTGCTCTGCACACAGTAAGCGCTCAATAAATACAATTGATTGATTGATTGATTGATTAACAGGGACTGTGTTCGACTCAATTTGCTTCTCTCTCCCCCAGCGCTTAGTACAGAGCCTGGCACATAGTAAGCACTCAGCAAATACCATAATAATAATAATAGTAATAAAGTAGTGGAACCGGGATGAGAACCCAGATCTTTTTGATTCCCGAAGCCCGGGCTCTAGCCACTAGCCCACACTGCTTCTCCTAGCGCTTAGAACAGTGCTTTGCACATAGTAAGCGCTTAACAAATGCCTTCATATGTTGCCAACTTGTACTTCCCAAGCACTTAGTACAGTGCTCTGCACACAGTAAGGGCTCAATAAATACGATTGATTGATTGATTGATTGATTGATGGATTGACAGGGACTGTGTTCAACTCAATTTCCTTCTCTCTGCCCCAGCGCTTAGTACAGAGCCTGGCACATACTAAGCACTCAGCAAATACCATAATAATAATAATAGTAATAAAGTAGTGGAACCGGGATGAGAACCCAGATCTTTTTGACTCCCGAAGCCCGGGCTCTAGCCACTAGCCCACACTGCTTCTCCTAGCGCTTAGAACAGTGCTTTGCACATAGTAAGCGCTTAACAAATGCCTTCATATGTTGCCAACTTGTACTTCCCAAGCGCTTAGTCCAGTGCTCTGCACACAGTAAGCGCTCAATAAATACAATTGATTGATTGATTGATTGATTGATGGATTGACAGCGCTTAGTACAGAGCCTGGCACATACTAAGCACTCAGCAAATACCATCATCATCAATCGTATTTATTGAGCACTTACCATGTGCAGAGCACTGTACTAAGCGCTTGGGAAGTACAAATTGGCAACATATAGAGACCATAATGATAACAGTAATAAAGTAGTGGAACCGGGGTGAGAACCCAGATCTTTTTGACTCCCGAAGCCCGGGCTCTAGCCACTAGCCCACAGTGCTTCTCCTAGCGCTTAGAACAGTGCTTTGCACATAGTAAGCGCTTAACAGATGCCTTCATTATTATTATTATTATTATTATTATTATTATTATTATTATTATTATTATTATTATTCTAGCCGTGCTTTGTTTTCCTTAGACCGTGAGCGCGCCTGTGGACTGTAAGTTTGTCATGGGCAGGGAACATGTCTACCAACTCAGGTTGTTCTACTGTCCTCTCCCAAGCGCTTAGTACAGTGCTTTGCACGCCGGCGCTTGACAGATACAATTGAGTTAATCGGTGGGGCTGGAGTTGGTTTCCTGACGAAGACTGGGAGGCCCGCGTGAGACAACCTCATTCCCTTGTATCCTCCCCGGCGCTTATAATAATAATAATATAATAATATATAATATATACAATATATATAATATATATAATATATAATAATATATAATATAATAATAATATATTATAATAATATAATATATTATAATAATAATAATAATGTTGGCAACATATGAATATATAATAATCCCAGCTCCGCCACATGTCTGCTGTGTGACCTTGGGCAAGTCCCTTAACTTCTCTGACCCTCAGTTCCCTCATCTGTAAAATGGGGATTAAGACTGTGAGCCCCACGTGGGACAACTTGATCACCTTGTATCCCCCCCAGCGCTTAGAACAGTGCTCTGCACATAGTAAGCGCTTAACAAATGCCATCATTATTATTATTATTATTATTATTATTAATAAATGCCGGCATCATTATTATTATTGTATCCCCCCCAGCGCTTAGAACAGTGCTTTGCACAGAGTAAACGCTTAATAAATGCCGCCATCATTATTATTATTGTATCCCCCCCCCAGCGCTTAGAACGGCGCTTCGCACAGAGTAAGCGCTTAATAAATGCCATCATTATCATTATTATTATTATCCCCGAGACCCCCGATGAGCCGCGGGGGAGTGTGTGTGACGAAGCCCTCCTTCGCCTCCCCAGAGATCCAGACGTCACGGCACAAAGACAGGAGGAAAGGTTCCCTGGACGTCCGCTCCACCACCTCTCGAGGAAGCGACGGTACGTGGGGAAGCGTGTCGCGTGTCGCGTGTCGCTCGGTTGTACCGACTGAGTGCCGATCGGGTGCGGAGCACTGTACTGAGCGCTTGGGAGAGGATAAGAGAACTGGAAACCGACGCATTTCCTGCCCACAGCGAGCTTGCATCTGGAGGCCTTCCCAGACTGAGCCCCTTCCTTCCTCTCCCCCTTGTCCCCCTCTCCATCCCCCCATCTTACCTCCTTCCCTTCCCCACAGCACCTGTATATATGGTTGTACATATTTATTACTCTACTTATTTATTTGACTTGTACATATCGATCCTATTTATTTTATTTTGTTGGTATGTTTGGTTTTGTTCTCTGTCTCCCCCTTTTAGACTGTGAGCCCACTGTTGGGTAGGGACTGTCTCTGTGTGTACTTCCCAAGCGCTTAGTGCAGTGCTCTGCACATAGTAAGCGCTCAATAAATACGATTGATGATGATGATGATCTACCAACTCTGTTGTCCTGTCATCATCATCATCATCAATCATATTTATTGAGCGCTTACTATGTGCAGAGCACTGTACTAAGCGCTTGGGAAGTACAAATCGGCAACATATAGAGACGGTCCCTACCCAACATTGGGCTCACAGTCTAAAAGGGGGAGACAGGGAACAAAACCAAACATACTAACAAAATAAAATAAATAGAATAGATATGGACAAGTAAAATAAATAGAGTAATAAATATGTACATCATCATCATCATCATCAATCATATTTATTGAGCGCTTACTATGTGCAGAGCACTGTAGTAAGCGCTTGGGAAGTCCAAGTTGGCTGTCCTCTCCCAAGCGCTCCGTCCAGTGCTCTGCACACAGCGAGCGCTCAATAAATACGGCCGACTGACCGATCGGTCTGGGTTAGCTCCAATCGATCAATCAATCGTATTTATTGAGCGCTCACCGTGTGCCGAGCACTGGACTAAGCTGAGGAATCTCCCCCCACCCCCTCCACCTCCTGCTGCTCCTTTCGGTTGCAGAATCCCGGGCAGTTGATCAGTCTCCCCCTTCTAATTAACGTTGGTATTTGTTAAGCGCTTACTATGTGCAAAGCACTGTTCTTCCAGACTGTGAGCCCGCTGTTGGGTAGGGACCGTCTCTATGCGTCGCCAACTTGCGCTTCCCAAGCGCTTAGTACAGTGCTCTGCGCACAGTGAGCGCTCAATAAATACGACTGATTGATTAATTGATCAAGTGCTCACTGGGCGCAGAGCACCGCATTGAGCACTGGGGAGAGGGCCGTAGAATAAGGACAGTGAGCGCTTAATAAATAGGGTTGAGTGAGTAGAGTTGGCAGATAATGGAGGCAGTGGTTTATTGAGCACTTACTGTGTGCAGAGCACTGTACTAAGCGCTTGGGAGAGCACAATAGAACAATAAGCAGACCCCTCCGCTACCCACATCCAGTCTCGACCAAAGGGTGCAACAGTGCTGACAAAGCCTTCCCAATTTCTCAGGATTTTCCCGTCGTTCTCCGGGTTTCCCGTGATCCCCCCAGGCCCGTCTCCCCACCGTTGAGCCGCGCCCCCCCCCCCCCCCATCATCATCGTCAATCGTATTTATTGAGCGCTTACTGTGTGCAGAGCACTGTACTAAGCGCTTGGGAAGTACAAGTTGGCAGCATATAGAGACGGTCCCTACCCAACGGTGGGCTCACAGCCCCCATTCATTCATTCAGTCGTATTTGTTGAGCGCTTACTGTGTGCAGAGCACTGTACTAAGCGCTTGGGAAGTACAAGTTGGCAACATAGAGAGACGGTCCCTACCCAACGGTGGGCTCACAGCCCCCACTCATTCATTCAGTCGTATTTATTGAGCGCTTACTGTGTGCAGAGCACTGCACTAAGCGCTTGGGAAGTACAGGTTGGCAACATATAGAGATCAATCAATCAATCAATCGTATTTATTGAGCGCTTACCCCCATCTGGTCCCCCCAGCCGTAGGGGCGGTGGGTCCTTGCGCGGTGGAGTGGGGGTCCTGCCTCCGACGCTGCCCCTTTTTCCGCCCACAGGAAGCTCCCAGAGGCGTCACTCGTCCATGGCCAGGATCCACTCCATGACCATCGAAGCCCCCATCACCAAGGTAACGCCCACCTCTCGGGGTGGGGGGTGTCCCCCAAACCGCCGCCCCCAACACCCCCCACAACCAGCCAGGAAGGCCAGGGACGGAGCTGGACCTTAATAACTCAAATATTTACTTGTGCATATTTAGTCCACTGATTTTATTTTGCTAATACCATCATCAATCATATTTATTGAGCGCTTACTATGGGCAGAGCACTGTACTAAGCGCTTGGGAAGTACAAACTGGCAACATAGAGAGACGGTCCCTACCCAACAGTGGGCTCACAGTCTAAAAATATATTTTGGTGTCTGTCTCCCCCTCCTAGACTGTGAGCCCGCTGCTGGGTAGGGACCGTCTCTGGATGTTGCCAACTTGGACTTCCCAAGCGCTTAGTACAGTGCTCTGCACGCAGTAAGCGCTCAATAAATACGATTGAATGAATGAATGAATAAGCGCGGACTGTTTCCCCCCTGCTCTAGCCTGTAAGCTCGCTGTGGGCAGGGAACGTATGTTTATTGTTGCAATAACAGTAATAATGATGGTATTTGTTAAGCGCTTACTATGCGCAAAGCCCTGTCCTAAGCGCTGTTACAAGCTCATCAGGTTGTCCCACGGGGGGCTCAAAGTCTTAACCCCCGTTTTCCAGATGAGGGAACTGAGGCCCAGAGAAGTGAAGTGACTTGCCCAGGGTCACACAGCTGACGGTTGGCGGAGCCGGGATTTGAACCCGTGACCTCTGACGCCAAAGCCCGGGCTCTTTCCACTGAGCCGCGCTGCTTCTCCAGCAGTGCTCTGCCCGTGGTATGCGCTCAATAAATACCGCTGAATGATTGAATTCATTCATTCATTCGATCCTATTTATTGAGCGCTTACTGTGTGCAGAGCACTGTACTAAGCGCTTGGGAAGTGCAGTGTGCCACGCACTGTTCTAAGCACTGGGGTAGACAGTTTTATCAGGTTGGACACAGTCCCTTTTCTCCCCCTTGAGACTGTAAATTCATCATGGGCAGGGAATATTTCTGTTGCTCTTTCCTCTGCTCCACCCCCACAGCACTGGGGTATATTTGTACATATTTATTAGTCTATTTATTTTATTAATGATGTGTGTGTATCTATAATTCTATTTATTTTGGTGCTGTTGATGGCTGTCTCCTTGTTTTGTTGTCTGTCTCTTGAGGAGTGGGGAGCCATGGACTGAGTGGGTTTGGGGGGCTCAGGATCTTAATCCCTATTTTCCAGATGAGGGAACTGAGGCACAGAGAAGTTACATTTTTTTATGGTATTCATTAAGGATTTACTCTATATCAAGCACTGTACCAAGTGCCGGAGTAGATACAAGCTAATATATGTATATATGTAATACATATATATGTATATATGTTTGTACATATTTGTTACTCTATTTATTTATTTTACCTGTACATATCTATTCTATTTATTTTATTTTGTTAATGTGTTTTATTTTGTTGCCCGTCTCCCCCTTCTAGACCGTGAGCCCGCTGTTGGGTAGGGACCGTCTCTATATGTTGCCAACTTGGACTTCCCAAGCGCTTAGTACAGTGCTCTGCACACAGTAAGCGCTCAATAAATACGATTGATGATGTCTCCCCCTTCTAGACTGTGAGCCTGTTGTCGGGCAGGGATTGTCTCTATCTGTTGCTGAATTGTGCTTTGCAAGCGCTTAGTACAGTGCTCTGCACACAGTAAGCGCTCAGTAAATACGAATGAATGAATGAATGTTGTTGCTTTGTACTTTCCCAGTGTTCTGCACACAGTAAATGCTCAATAAATACGAATGAATGAATGAATGAATGAATGAATGAATGAGGCTCTTAATCCCCATTTTACGGAGGCGGAAACTGAGGCCCAGGGATGGGAAGTGTCTTGCCCAGGCTCCCACAACAGACACGTTTTAGAGCCAGTGTTAGAACCCGTCCTCTAACCACTAAGCCACGTGGTTAGTCCCGGGAGTCAGATGGTCATGGGTTCTAATCATCATCATCATCAATCGTATTTAATAATAATAATAATAATAATAATAATGATGATGGTATTTGTTAAGCGCTTACTATGTGCAAAGCACTGTTCTAAGCGCTGGGGAGGTTACAAGGTGATCATGTTGTCCCACGGGGGGCTCACAGTTTTAATCCCCATTTTACAGATTAGGTCACTGAGGCCCAGAGAATCAATCAATCAATCAATCGTATTTATTGAGCGCTTACTGTGTGCAGAGCACTGTACTAAGCGCTTGGGAAGTACAAGTTGGCAACATATAGAGATGGTCCCTACCCAACAGTGGGCTAATCCTCGCTCCACCATTTGTCTGCTGCGTGACCTGGGGCAAGTCATTTCATTTCTCTGGGCCTCAGTGACCTCATCAATCAATCAATCAATCAATCGTATTTATTGAGCGCTTACTGTGTGCAGAGCACTGTACTAAGCGCTTGGGAAGTACCAGTTGGCAACATAGAGACAATCCCTGCCCAACAGTGGGCTCACAGTCTAGAAGGGGGAGACAGAGAACAAAACCAAACATATTAACAAAACAAAATAAATAGAATAGATATGTACAAGTAAAATAAATAAATAGAGTAATAGATATGTACAAACATATATCCATATATACAGGTGCTGTGGGGAAGGGAAGGAGGTAAGACGGGGGGATGGAGAGGGGGACGAGGGGGAGAGGAAGGAGGCCTCCTCATCTGTAAAATGGGGATGGAGACTGTGAGCCCCACGTGGGACAGGGACCGTGCCCAACCCGATTTGCCTGGTTCCGCCCCAGCGCTCAGTACAGTGCCTGGCACGTACTAAGCGCTTAACAAATAGAGAAGCAGCGTGGCTCCATGGAAAGAGCCCAGGCTTTGGAGTCGGAGGTCACGGGTTCAGATTCCGGCTCCGCCAACTGTCAGCTGTGTGACTTTGGGCAAGAGCTCCCCTCCTCCAGGAGGCCTTCCCAGACTGAACCCCTTCCTTCCTCTCCCCCTCGTCCCCCTCTCCATCCCCCCACATCTTACCTCCTTCCCTTCCCCACAGCACCTGTATATATGGATATATGTTTGTACAGATTTATTACTCTACTTATTTATTTTACTTGTACATATCTATTCTATTTATTTTATTTTGTCAGTACGGTTGGTTTTGTCTCCCCCTTCTAGACTGTGAGCCCACTGTTGGGTCGGGACCGTCTCTCTATGTTGCCAACTTGGACTTCCCAAGCACTTAGTACAGTGCTATGTTGCCAATTTGTACTTCCCAAGCGCCTAGTCCAGTGCTCTGCACACAGTAAGCGCGCAATAAATACGACTGATTGATTCTCTGGGCCTCAGTGACCTCATCTGGAAAAGGAGGATGAAGACTGTGAGCCCCCCGGGGGGCAACCCGATCACCTTGTAGCCTCCCCAGCGCTTAGAACAGTGCTCTGCACAGAGTAAGCGCTTAATACATGCCATTATTTTTATAAATAGCATCGTCACGATCGTTATTCTTCTTCTCCACGGGCTGGCCCCCTGAGGCTGGGGTCTCCCCCGTCCCCCAACTCCTCTGGCGGCCCAGGCTCCCCCCCCGACGCCCCCCGCTTTCCCCCGTCGTGCCCCAGGTGATAAACATCATCAACGCGGCCCAGGAGAGCAGCCCCGTGCCCGTGGCCGAGGCCTTGGACCGGGTGCTGGAGATCCTCAGGACCACCGAGCTCTACTCCCCGCAGCTGGGCACCAAGGACGACGACCCCCACGCCAGCGACCTCGTGGGCGGGCTCATGTCGGTAAGTCGCGGACCTCGTGGTGGGGGGTAAGTCGCTACCCCTCTCCGGGGCCGACACTCACCCCTTCTTCGCTCCCGGTCATGGCCGTCTCCCCCTCGAGACTGGCAGCTCGTTGCGGGCAGGGATCGGGCCTGTTTTGTTGTCTCTCCCAGGCGCCTAGTACGGTGCTCTGCACATAGTAAGCACTCAATAAATACGATTGATGATGATGATGATGATAGTACGGTGCTGTGCACGTGGTAAGCGCTCAGTAAATACCATCGATTGGTACACTAATGTCAGCCTCCCCCCCGAGCCCCAGTCTGTAAGCTTACTGTGGGCAGGGATCGTGTCTGTTGTCCTCTCTCGGCCGCTTAGCACGACGCCCTGACCACGGTAAGCGCTCAGTAAATACCATGGATTGATGTATTAATGTCAGCCTCCCCCTGAGCCCCAGTCTGTAAGCTCGTTGTGGGCAGGGATCGTGTCTGTTGTCCTCTCTCGAGCGCTTAGCACAATGCCCTGCACACAGTAAGCGCTTAGTAAATACCATTGATTGATATACTAATGTCGGCCTCCCCCCTGAGCCCCAGTCTGTAAGCTCTTTGTGGGCAGGGATCGTGTCTGTTGTCCTCTCTCGAGCGCTTAGCACGATGCCCTGACCACGGTAAGCGCTCAGTAAATACCATCGATTGATATACTAATGTCAGCCTCCCCCTGAGCCCCAGACTGTAAGCTCGTTGTGGGCAGGGATCGTGTCTGTTGTCCTCTCTCGAGCGCTTAGCACAATGCCCTGCACACAGTAAGCGCTCAGTAAATACCATCGATTGATATACTAACGTCAGCCTCCCCCCGAGCCCCAGTCTGTAAGCTCGTTGTGGGCAGGGATCGTGTCTGTTGTCCTCTCTCGAGCGCTTAGCACGATGCCCTGACCACGGTAAGCGCTCAGTAAATACCATCGATTGATATACTAAGGTCAGCCTCCCCCCCCGAGCCCCAGTCTGTAAGCTCGTTGTGGGCAGGGGTCGTGTCTGTTGTCCTCTCTCGAGCACTTAGCACAGTGCCCTGACCACGGTACGCGCTCAGTAAATACCATTGATTGATATACTAATGTCAGCCTCCCCCCGAGCCCCAGTCTGTAAGCTCGTTGTGGGCAGGGATCGTGTCTGTTGTCCTCTCTCGACCGCTTAGTACGATGCCCTGACCACGGTAAGCGCTCAGTAAATACCATCGATTGATATACTAATGTCAGCCTCCCCCCGAGCCCCAGTCTGTAAGCTCGTTGTGGGCAGGGATCGTGTCTGTTGTCCTCTCTCGACCGCTTAGTACGATGCCCTGAACACGGTAAGCGCTCAGTAAATACCATCGATTGATATACTAACGTCGGCCTCCCCGCCGAGCCCCAGTCTGTAAGCTCTTTGTGGGCAGGGATCGTGTCTGTTGTCCTCTCTCGAGCGCTTAGTACAATGCCCTGACCACAGTAAGCGCTCAGTAAATACCATCGATTGATGTACTAATGTCAGCATCCCCCCCGAGCCCCAGTCTGTAAGCTCGTTGTGGGCAGGGATCATGTCTGTTGTCCTCTCTTGAGCGCTTAGCACAACCCCCTGAACACGGTAAGCGCTCAGTAAATACCATCAATTGATATATTAATGTCAGCCTCCCCCTGAGCCCCAGTCTGTAAGCTCGTTGTGGGCAGGGATCGTGTCTGTTGTCCTCTCTCGACCGCTTAGTACAGTGCCCTGACCACGGTAAGCGCTCAGTAAATACCATCGATTGATATACTAATGTCAGCCTCCACCCGAGCCCCAGTCTGTAAGCTCGTTGTGGGCAGGGATCGTGTCTGTTGTCCTCTCTTGAGCGCTTAGTACAATGCCCTGAACACGGTAAGCGCTCAGTAAATACCACCGATTGATATACTAATAGCCTCCCCCCGAGCCCCAGTCTGTAAGCTCGTTGTGGGCAGGGATCGTGTCTGTTGTCCTCTCTCGACCGCTTAGTACAGTGCCCTGACCACGGTAAGCGCTCAGTAAATACCATCGATTGATATACTAATGTCGGCCTCCCCCCCCGAGCCCCTGACTGTAAGCTCGTTGTGGGCAGGGATCGTGTCTGTTCTCTCGTTCTGTTGTCCTCTCTCGAGCGCTTAGTACAATGCCCTGAACACGGTAAGCGCTCAGTAAGTACCATTGACATATTACGGTCTGTCTTTCCCTCTCGACTGTAAGCTCATTGAGGGCAGGGAATGTGTCTGTGATAGTGGGCTCTTCCAAGTGCTTAGTAATAATAATAATAATAATAATAATGGCATTTATTAAGCGCTTACTATGTGCAGAGCACTGTTCTAAGCACTGTACAGTACTCTGCACACAGTAAACACTCTGTAAACACTATTGATTATTTATAATTACGTCTGTCTTCCCCTCTAATAATAATGATAATAATGATGGTATTTCTTAAGCGCTTACTCTGTGCAAAGCACTGTTCTCAGCGCTGGGGAGATTACAAGGTGATCAGGCCATCCCACGGGGGGCTCACAGTTTTTAATCCCCATTTTACAGATGAGGGAACTGAGGCCCAGAGAAGTGAAGTGACTTGCCCAAAGTCACCCAGCTGACAATTGGCGGAGGCGGGATTTGAACCCAGGACCTCTGACTCCAAAGCCCGGGCTCTTTCCACTGAGCCACGCTGCTTCTCTAGACTTAGTCTAGACTCTAGACTTTAAGCCCGTTGTGGGGAGAGGATGTGTCTGTTGGTTGTTCTGTTGTCCTCTCCTGAGTGATTAGTACAGTGTTCTGCATACAGTAAGCGCTCAATACAATCGATTATATGTATTAATGTCTGTCTTCCCCTCTAGACTGTAAGCTCGCTGTGGGCAGGGAATCATCATCATCATCAATCGTATTTATTGAGCGCTACTATGTGCAGAGCACTGTACTAAGTGCTTGGGAAGTACAAATTGACAACACATAGAGACAGTCCCTACCCAACAGTGGGCTCACAGTCTAAAAGGGGGAGACAGAGACAGGGAATGTGTCTTGACAGTTCTGTTGTCCTCTCCCCAGTGCTTAGTACAGTGCTCTGCACACAGTAAGCGCTCAATAAATACCCCTGAATGAATGAACAGATGAATAACCACGATGTTTGGCTCCCATCGGCTCGGTTGCCCTTCTCCCCGAGGGCCGGCCCGCTGCCCTGATGGCCTGCGGGAGCAGCTGCTCGCTGGTCTGTCATCATCATCATCATCATCATCTTCATCAATCGTATTTATTGAGCGCTTACTATGTGCAGAGCACTGTACTAAGCGCTTGGGAAGTACAAATTGGCAACACATAGAGACAGTCCCTACCCAACAGTGGGCTCACAGTCTAAAAGGGGGAGACAGAGAACAAAACCAAACATACTAACAAAATAAAATAAATCATCATCATCATCAATCGTATTTATTGAGCGCTTACTATGTGCAGAGCACTGTACTATCATCATCAATCGTATTTATTGAGCGCTTACTGTGTGCCGAGCACTGTACTAAGCGCTTGGGAAGTACAATTTGGCAACATATAGAGACAGTCCCTACCCAACAGTGGGCTCACAGTCTAAAAAACAGTTAATGGGGCCAGTTGAGATTCTGCTTTTTTTTTTTTTCCCCCGGTGGCACTTATTAAGCGCTTACTACGTGCCAGGCGCTGTACTGAGCCCTGGGACGGATACAAGCCAGTCGGGTCAGAGACGGCCCGTGTCCCGCATGGGGCTCACGGTCCTAATCCCCTATTTTACAGACGAGGTAACTGAGGTACAGAAGTGAAGCGACTTGCCCAAGAAGCAGACGAGTGGCAGAGCCGGGATTAGAACCCAGGTCCGGGGCTCTAGCCACCAAACCAGGCCGCTTCTGTAGGCGCTCAGCAGATAGGACTGACTGACTAAATGCCTCGAACCGACGCATCACCGGCTGAGGGAAACGTTTCCGACCGTCTTTTCTTCTCTCTGACAGGACGGTTTACGAAGGTTATCGGGGAACGAGTACATGTTTTCCTCAAAGCGTGAGTATTCCATCAATCAATCGTATTTATTGAGCGCTTACGGTGTGCAGAGCACTGTACTAAGCGCTTGGGAAGTCCAAGTTGGCAACATATAGAGACAGCCCCTACCCAACAGTGGGCTCACAGTCTAGAAGGGGGAGAGTAAAGTACAAGTAAAATAAATAAATAGAGTAAAAAATATGTACGAACATATATACGTATTGACTGTGGGGATTTTTTTTTTAATGGCATTTATTAAGCGCTTACCATGTGCGAAGCACTGTCCTAAGCGCTGGAGAGGTTACAAGGTGATCGGGTTGTCCCACGGGGGGCTCACAGTCTTAACCCCCGTTTTACAGATGAGGTAACTGAGGCACAGAGAAGTTAATAATAATAATAATAATAATAATAATAATAATGGCATTTGTTAGGCGCTTACTATGTGCAAAGCACTGTTCTAAGCGCTGGGGAGGTTACAAGGTGATCAGGTTGTCCCATGGGGGGCTCACAGCCTTTACATATGTTTGTAAAAAATATGTACAAACATATATACATATATACAATTGACTGGGGATTTTTTTTAATGGCATTTATTAAGCGCTTACCATGTGCAAAGCACTGTTCTAAGCACTGGAGAGGTTACAAGGTGATCGGGTTGTCCCACGGGGGGCTCACAGTCTTAACCCCCGTTTTACAGGTGAGGTAACTGAGGCACAGAGAAGTTAATAATAATAATAATAATAATAATGATGGCATTTGTTAAGCGCTTACTATGGGCAAAGCACTGTTCTAAGCGCTGGGGAGGTTACAAGGTGATCAGGTTGTCCCATGGGAGGCTCACAGCCTTAATCCCCATTTTACAGATGAGGTCACTGAGGCCCAGAGAAGTGAAGTGACTTGCCCAAAGTCACACAGCTGACAAGTGGCGGAGCCAAGATTTGAACCCATGACCTCTGACTCCAAAGCCCGGGCTCTTTCCACTGAGCCACGCTGCTTCTATCCATTTTACCTTGTTAATATGCCTTGTTTTGTTGTCTGTCTCCCCCTTCCATTCATTCATTCATTCAATCGTATTTATTGAGCACTTACCGTGTGCAGAGCACTGTACTAAGCGCTTGGGAAGTACAAGTTAAGTGACTTGCCCAAAGTCAAACAGCTGACAATTGGCGGAGCCGGGATTTGAACCCATGACCTCTGCCTCCAAAGCCACTCTACACCAACTCTTCGAAGCTCGCTTGCGGGGAGCGTCCCAGGAGGCTCCACAGGAGCCGGACACGTGCCAAGAAACCTTTCTGACATGACAGATGGGCGATGGTGCTTAGTACAGTGCTCTGCACATAGTAAGCGCTCAATAAATACGATTGATGATAATTGTGGCATTTGTTAAGGGTTTATCAGGGGCCCGGCACCGATCTAAGCACTGGGGTAGACGGAAGCTAATCAGGTTGCACACATCATCATCATCATCAATCGTATTTATTGAGCGCTTACTATGTGCAGAGCACTGTACTAAGCGCTTGGGAAGTACAAATTGGCACACAGTCCTTCTCCCACCTGGGACTCACAGTCTTCATCCCTATTTTGCAGTAAGAGGGGGGAACTGAGGCACAGAGACGTGAAGTCACTTGCCCCAAGTCATACAGCAAGCAATGGGCAGAGCCAGGGTTAGAACCCACGGTCCTTCTGACTTCATCATCATCAATCGTATTTATTGAGCGCTTGCTGTGTGCAGAGCACTGTACTAAGCGCTTGGGAAGTACAAGTTGGCAACATATAGAGACAGTCCCTACCCAACAGTGAGCGCACAGTCTTCCACGCCTGTGCTCTTTCCACTAGGCCACACTGCTTCGCTAGTGTATCCTCCTGGGTATATTGTACTCTCCCAAGAGCTTAGTACACAGTGCTCAATAATCAATCAATCAATCAATCGTATTTATTGAGCGCTTACTATGTGCAGAGCACTGTACTAAGCGCTTGGGAAGTACAAATTGGCAGCATATAGAGACAGTCCCTACCCAACAGTGGGCTCACAGTCTAAAAGGGGGAGACAGAGAACAAAACCAAACATGCTAACAAAATAAAATAAATTGGATAGATATGTACAAGTAAAATAAATAGAGTAATAAATATGTACAAATATATATACATATATACAGGTGCTGTGGGGAAAGGAAGGAGGTAAGATGGGGGGGATGGAGAGGGGGACGAGGGGGAGAGGAAGGAAGGGGCTCAGTGTGGGAAGGCCTCCTGGAGGAGGTGAGCTCTCAGCAGGGCCTTGAAGGGAGGAAGAGAGCGAGATTGGCGGATGGGCAGAGGGAGGGCATTCCGGGCCCGGGGGATAACGTGGGCTGGGGGTCAATCAATCAATCAATCAACCATATTTATTGAGCGCTTACTATGTGCAGAGCACTGTACTAAGCGCTTGGGAAGTACAAATTGGCAACACATAGAGACAGTCCCTACCCAACAGTGGGCTCACAGTCTAAAAGGGGGAGACAGAGAACAGAACCAAACATACCAACAAAATAAAATAAATAGGATAGAAATGTACAAGTAAAATAAATAAATGAATAAATAAATAGAGTAACAAATATGTACAACCATATATACATATATACAGGTGCTGTGGGGAAGGGAAGGAGGTAAGATGGGGGGATGGAGAGGGGGACGAGGGGGAGAGGAAGGAAGGGGCTCAGTCTGGGAAGGCCTCCTGGAGGAGGTGAGCTCTCAGCAGGGCCTTGAAGGGAGGAAGAGAGCGAGCTTGGCGGAGGGGCAGAGGGAGGGCATTCCAGGCCCGGGGGATGATGTGGGCCGGGGGTCGATGGCGGGACAGGCGAGAACGAGGTACGGTGAGGAGATCAGCGGCGGAGGAGCGGAGGGTGCGGGCTGGGCTGGAGAAGGACAGGAGGGAGGTGAGGTAGGAGGGGGCGAGGGGATGGACAGCCTTGAAGCCCAGGGTGAGGAGTTTCTGCCTGATGCGCAGATTGATTGGTAGCCACTGGATAACTAAATACGATTTGACTGATTGATTAACCCTGCACAGGGCCCCTCATGGCGAGTCTCCCCAGTACATACGGACTGACGAATCGGTCCCAGTCGCTTCGCTTTTTTTTTTCTTTTTCTTTTCCAAAACCCTGCCCGCCTCCACCTTCAGCCGTCCATCAGGTTCCAAGCCATCTGATCTCCCCCATCTCCCTCAATGACGTCCCTCCCCGGATAGCCCAGGCCATGGAAAACGAGGAGTTCTGGGATTTCAACATCTTCGAGCTGGAGGCCGCCACCCACAAGAGGTGAGTGAGCCGGCCCCGCCGCCCGCCCCGAACCGTCCTTTCCCCTCTCCAAAATTTCCCGCTCCGGCTGCATCCCTAGGGGATCTCGGATTCCCCGGTGGGATTCCCTTTTAGACTGTGAGCCCACTGTTGGGTAGGGACTGTCTCTGTGTGTTGCCAATTTGTACTTCCCAAGCGCTTAGTACAGTGCTCTGCACATAGTAAGCGCTCAATAAATACGATTGATGATTTAATCGAAGGGGCTGCCAAACTCTCCCCTGGCGCCTTCCTCCCGCGGAGAAATGTGTCTCGGCCACGTGGTCCCTCTGAGGGCAGTTCCACTTCTTCTAGACCGTAAGCTCGTTGTGGGCAGGAAACGTCTCTGCTTTATTGTTCTTTTGGACTCTCCCGAGTGCTTAGGACAGTGCCCGGCACCGAGTCAGCGCTCAATAAATACGATCGATCGTATTGTCTGTCTCCCTCCTAGACCGTAAGCTCGTTGTGAGTGGGGAATGTCTCTGTTTATTTTTTTCATGGCATTTATTAAGCGCTTACTATGTGCAGAGCACTGTTCTAAGCGCTGGGGAATTTACAAGGTGATCAGGTTGCCCCGCGTGGGGCTCACAGTCTTCATCCCTTATTGTTTATTGTTCTGTTGTCCTCTGCTGAGCATTTAGGACAGTGCTCTGCGCACAGTCAGTGCTTGATAATTACGATTGACCAACTGACTGGCATCAGGACAGCTTCGCCTCATCAAAAATCTTCACCTAGAAGGTCTGCCCTCAACGCGTCTTGGTTCTTTTAATAGTATTCGTTAAGCGTTTACAATGTGCCAGGCACTGTACTAAGCACTGGGGATAATCAGGTTGGACCCAGGCCCCGTCCCACCGGGGGCTCACAGTCTTCATCCCCGTTTTCCAGGTGAGGAAACTGAGGCCCAGAGAAGTGAAGTGACTTACCCAAGGTCACCCAGCAGCAGAGCCGGGATTAGAACAGGCCTGCGCTCAAAAGTCACGCTGCTTCTCGTTGCGGACAGATTCTGGTGAAGCAGCGTGGTTTAGTGGTTTAGACAGGAGGACCTGCGTTCTAATTCCGACTCTACCTCGTGTCTGCTGCTGTGTGACCTTGGGGAAGTCACGTCGCTTCCCTGGGCCTCAGTTCCCTCAACTGTAAAATGGGGATTAAGAATGTGAGGAGGGGAGAAGGGGAGGGTGGTGGTCTGAAGTCAGGGACAGTGGGGAGGAGAAATACAGTCTTATTGAACTGCGCTTCCAAACACCACTGTACGGCGTCTTTTGAAGTCTTTTGATCGTTTGGGCTTCCAGAGTGATTAAAGGGCCGAGATGCCAGAGGATCCTGGATCCCTCTCCCCCCCACCCCCCATCAGAGACTCTACCCTGCGGCCTCTCTTAGTAGGGGGTCCCCGTTTCCCCCGATCAAAAGGTGGAGATCAGATGGCTTTGAACATCTGAATCGAGCGTGGGGGCTGGTGGCTTTCCATTTTTTTCATTATTATTCTCGTCGTCGTTATTACTATTATCATTTTTAATAATAACGGCATTTGTTAAGTGCCAGGCACCGTACTGAGCGCCGGGATAGATCCAAGCTTATCATCATCAATCGTATTTATTGAGCGCTTACTATGTGCAGAGCACTCTACTAAGCGCTTGGGAAGTACAAATGGGCAACATATAGAGACAGTCCCTACACAACAGTGGGCTCACAGTCCAAAAGAGGGGGAGACGGAGAACAAAACGAAACATACTAACAAAATAAAATAAATAGAATAGATATGTACAAATAAATAAATAGAGTAAAAAATGTACAAACATATATACATATATACAGGTGCTGTGGGGAAGGGAAGGAGGTAAGATGGGGGGGATGGAGAGGGGGACAAGGGGGAGAGGAAGGAAGGGGCTCAGTCTGGGAAGGCCTCCTGGAGGAGGGGAGCTCTCAGCAGGGCCTTGAAGGGAGGAAGAGAGCTAGCTTGGCGGATGGGCAGAGGGAGGGCATTCCAGGCCAGGGGGATGACGTGGGCCGGGGATCGATGGCGGGACAGGCGAGAGCGAGGCACGGTGAGGAGATCAGCGGTGGAGGAGCGGAGGGTGCGGGCTGGGCTGGAGAAGGAGAGAAGGGAGGTGAGGTGGGAGGGGGCGACCACGGCCCCTGCCTAACACGGAGCTCACTGTCTTTATCCCCGCTTTCCAGCTGAGGGCACTGAGGCCCAGAGAAATGAAGTGACTCGCCCAAGGCCACACAGCAGAAAAGTGGTGGATTCGGGATGAGAACCCTGGCCCTTCTGCCTCTCAGACCCGGGCTCTAGCCACTAGTCCGCACCGCTTCTTTTCCAGAAGAGCTGGGCCCTACTTAGGCCTGGCCTTTTAGACTGTGAGCCCACTGTTGGGTAGGGACTGTCTCTATATGTTGCCAACTTGTACTTCCCAAGCGCTTAGTCCAGTGCTCTGCACACAGTAAGCGCTCAATAAATACGATTGATGATGATGATGATGATGATGGCCAAAAGCTGGGATGGAAAGGGACGCAGAGGTCAGATTCCCCGCTAGCGTTGGACCCACAACAGGCGGGCCAGTGAGTCAGGTGACTTGGGTCCTAATAATAATAATAATGGCGTTTGTTAAGCGCTTACTATGTGCAAAGCATGGTTCTAAGCGCTGGGGGGATACAAAGTGATCAGGTTGTCCCGCGTGGGGCTCACAGTCATCGTCCCCATTTTGCAGATGAGGGAACTGAGGCTCCGAGAAGTTAAGTGACTCGCCCAAGGTCACACAGCAGACATGTGGCAGAGGTGGAATTCGAACCAATTACCTCTGAGACTCCCAAGCCCGTGCTCTTTCCACTGAGCCATGCTGCTTATAATAATAATAATAATAATAATGGCATTTGTTAAGCGCTTACTATGTGCAGAGCACTGTTCTAGGCGCCGGGGAGGTTACAAGGTGATCAGGTTGTCCCACGGGGGGCTCAGAGTCTTCATCCCCATTTTACAGATGAGGGAACTGAGGCCCAGAGAAGTGAAGTGACCTGCCCAAGGACACACCTGACAATTGGCGAAGCCGGGATTTGAACCTGCGCTGTTCTGTGCTCTTTCCACTGAGCCAGGCTGCCTAATCCCAGTTCTGCCGCTTGCCTGTTGCGTGACCTCGGATAAGTCACTCAACTTCTCTGTCCAACGGGGATCCGGGACCCGTTGTCCCTCCCTCTTGAACTCGGAGCCCCGTGTGGGACGGGGATCAGGCCTGACCGGATCATCATCATCATCATCAATCGTATTTATTGAGCGCTTACTATGTGCAGAGCACTGTACTAAGCGCTTGGGAAGTACAAATTGGCAACATATAGAGACAGTCCCTACCCAACAGTGGGCTCACAGTCTAAAAGGTGGGCTCACAGTCTAAAAGACTGTCTTGTATCTTCCCCGGGGCCCGACGCGGTATCTGGTCTATAGCGAGCGCTCACCGAATACCACGTGAGTCGGGGCTTGGGCCGTAATGGGCGCTCACCCAATACCCCGCGGTGATGATTGGAGAAGCGGCAGAGAGGCCTAGCGGATAGAGCATGGGCCCGGGAGTCGGAAGGATCTAGGTTATGATTATTCTTATCATGATTTTTAATAATAAGGCGAGACCGCCGATGTGAGGGGGACCCCCCCACCCCAAAATGTCCCCTTTCGTGCCGGTTTTTCCCCTGCAGGCCCCTGGTGTACCTGGGTCTGAAAATGTTCGCCCGGTTCGGGCTGTGCGAGTTCCTGAACTGCTCCGAGTCGACCCTGCGGTCGTGGCTGCAGCTGATCGAAGCCAACTACCACTCCTCCAACTCTTACCACAACTCCACCCACTCGGCCGACGTGCTCCACGCCACGGCCTACTTCCTCTCCAAGGAACGGGTCAAGGTAGGTATGCCGCCGCGCCGCCGGGGGTTGCGGGGGCGGGGGGCTCAGGGCCACCCTGACCCCGGCCCCGCCGGGGAGGCCGAGGAGCTGCTAGCGACGCCGGGGCCGGGGCCGGGGCCGGGGCCTCAGGAGACCCTGCGCCCACCACGGCGGGGGCTGCCCTTCAGCCAAACCGGCTAGGGGCCCACAGGCCACCTTCCATTGTCTGTTTGTCTCTTCCTCCTCCTCTTGCTTCTCCTCCTCCTCCTCCTCCTCCTGCTTCTCTTCCTCTTCCTGCTTCTCCTCCTCTTCTTCTCTTCCTTCTCTTCACCATCCTCCTCCCTACTCCTCTTTTCTTCCTCTTCTCTTATCTCTTCCTCCTTCTCTTCTCCTTCTTCTCTTCTCCTCCTCCTCCTCCTCTTCTCCTCCCTACTCCTCTTTTCTTCCTCTTTTCTTATCTCTTCCTCCTTCTCCTCTTCTCTTATCTCTTCCTCCTTCTCCTCTTCTCTTATCTCTTCCTCCTTCTCCTCTTCTCCTCCTCCTGCTTCTCCTCTTCTCTTCCTCCTCCTGCTTCTCCTCCTCCTCTTCTCCTCCCTACTCCTCTTTTCTTCCTCTTCTCTTCTCTTCCTCCTTCTCCTCTTCTCTTATCTCTTCCTCCTTCTCCTCTTCTCCTCTTCTCCTCCTCCTCCTGCTTCTCCTCCTCCTCCTCCTCTTCTCCTCCTCCTCCTGCTTCTCCTCCTCTTCTCTTCCTTCTCTTCTTCACCATCATCCTCCCTTCTCCTCTTTTCTTCCTCTTCTCTTATCTCTTCCTCTTCTCTTCTCTTCCTTCTCCTGCTTCTCCTCCTCCTCCTGCTTCTCCTCCTCCTCTTCTCCTCCTCCTCCTGCTTCTCCTCTTATCTCTTCCTCCTTCTCCTCTTCTCCTCCTCCTCCTGCTTCTCCTCTTCTCTTCCTTCTCCTGCTTCTCCTCCTCCTCCTCCTCCTCTTTTCCTCCTTCTCCTGCTTCTCCTCCTCCTCCTCTTCTCCTCCTCCTCCTGCTTCTCCTCCTCTTCCTGCTTCTCCTCCTCTTCCTTCTCTTCTTCACCATCCTCGTCCCTTCTCCTCTTTTCTTCCTGTTCTCTTATCTCTTCCTCTTCTCTTCTCCTCCTCCTCCTGCTTCTCCTCCTCTTCTTCTCTTCCTTGTTCTCTTCACCATCCTTCTCCTCTTTTCTTCCTCTTCTCTTATCTCTTCCTCCTTCTCCTCTTCTCCTCCTTCTCCTGCTTCTCATCCTCCTCCTGTTCTCCTGCTTTTCCTCCTCTTCCTGCTTCTCCTCCTCTTCTTTTCTTCTTCCTCCTCTTCACCCTCCTCTTCCCTTCTCTTTTCTTCCTCTTCCTCTTCTCTTATCTCTTCCTCCTTCTCCTCTTCTCCTCTCATTATTATTATTGTTGTTATTATTATTATGGGACTCATTAAGTGCTTACTATGTGCCAAGCACTGTTCTAAACACTAGAGTAATAATAATAATAATGATGGTATTTGTTAAGCGCTTACTATGTGCCAAGCACTGTTCTAAGCGCTAGGATAATAATAATAATAATAATGATATTTGTTAAGCACTTACTATGTGCCAAGCACTGTTCTAAATGCTAGGGTAATAGTAATAATAATGATGGTATTTGTTAAGCGCTTATGTGCCAAGCACTGTTTTAAGCGCCGGGGGTAAATACCAGGTAATCAGGTTGTCCCGCGTGGGGCTCACAGTCCTAATCTCCATTAATAGATGAGGTAACTGAGGCACAAAGTAAATAAGTGACTTGCCCGACGTCACACAGCTGACAAGTGACGAAGCCGGGATTAGAACCCACAACCTCTGACTCCCAAGACTGGGCTCTTTCCTCTAAGCCACGCTGTGTGAGCCCACTGTTGGGTAGGGACCGTCTCTATATGTTGCCAACTTGTACTTCCCAAGCGCTTAGTACAGTGCTCTGCACACAGTAAGCACTCAATAAATATGATTGATTGATTGATTGATTCACGCTGCTCCTCCTCTTCATCTTCTCTTCTCTTCCTCTTTTCCTCCTCTTCTCTCCTCCTCCTCTTTAATTTCTTCCTCTTCTCATCTTCCCCTCCTCTTCTCCCCTTCTCCTCCCTCCCCCCAAAAAAGGAGTGAGGGGACGTAGCCAAAATAACCCCCCAATCTGGAGGCAAATCATTTCTGCCCTCATAGGCGACCCTGATAACAACCACTTGAAAATCAGTGGATCGATCGATAGTGTCCATTGAGCGCCGGCTGTGTGCAGAGCACTGTACTAAGCGCTCAGCCCACGCCGGAGCTGAGGCGGCACAGCTAGAACAGGCGACACGGCCTCTGGTCTCCACGGGAGGGTCTTCACGGTCCATTCCCTCTCTGGCCCCGAGCCCAGATGGGTTTCCTCACTGCGTTATCATCAGTCATATTTATTGAGCGCTTACTATGTTCAGAGCACTGTACTAAGTGCTTAGCACTGTGTTATCCCGGGCCCTGGTCCCAATCTTTCCCTGCATTTGACCGACAAGCACATCCTCCCATCCATCCTCCCATCCCGCGCCTGGGAGTCGAAGGATGTGGGTTCTAATCCCGGCTCCGCCACCTGTCCGCTGGGTGACCTTGGGCACGACGCTTCACCTCTCTGGGCCTCGGTTCCCTCATCTCTCAATAATAATAATAATAATTCTGGTATTTGTTAAGCGCTGTCTATGTGCCAGGCACTGTTCTAAGCGCTGGGGGAGATACAAGGTCATCAGGTTGTCCCACATGGGGCTCCCAGTCTTCATCCCCATTTTCCAGATGAGGGAACTGAGGCACAGAGAAGTTAAATGACTTGCCCAAAGTCACCCAGCTGATAAGTGGAGGAGCTGGGATTAGAACCCATAATAATAATAATAATAATAACGGCATTTATTAAGCGCTTACTATGTGCAAAGCACTTTTCTAAGCATTGGGGGAGATACAAGGTCATCAGGTTGTCCCACATGGGGCTCCCAGTCTTCATCTCCATTTTCCAGATGAGGGAACTGAGGCACAGAGAAGTTAAATGACTTGCCCAAAGTCACCCAGCTGATAAGTGGCGGAGCTGGGATTAGAACCCATAATAATAATAATGGCGTTTATTAAGCACTATGTGCAAAGCACTGTGCTAAACGCCGGGGAAGTTACAAGGTGATCAGGTTGTCCCACGGGGGGCTCCCAGTCTTCATCCCCATTTTCCAGATGAGGTCACTGAGGCCCAGAGAAGTGAAGTGACGTGCCCAAAGGCACCCAGCTGACAATTGGCGGAGCCGGGATTTGAACCCATGACCTCTGGCTCCAGAGCCCGGGCTCTTTCCACTGAGCCACGCTGCTTCTCTGTGGGGATTAAATGGGGATTAAGAGTGTGACCTCCACAAGAGACAGGGACTGTGTCCAACCTGCTTACTTTGTATCTACTCCAGCGCTTAGAGCAGTGCTCGGCACACAGTAAGCGCTTAACGAATACCGTAATTATTATTATAATTATCCCCTGGCCAGCCGGGGCCCCTTCTGCAACTCCCCCCCCACACCCCCAGCTCCTTCCCTCCCTGCCGTTTCCCGCCGTCCGTCCGTCCGGGCTTTGGGAATGTTTGCCTCCCAACTGTCCCTTCCGCTTCCTTCCATCCTTCCTCGCCCGGCTCCCTCGGGGGGCCGCAGGATGCCGGGCCCCCCTTCCCCTCGGCTTCCCGAGCAGGCTCATCATCAGTCGTATTTATTGAGCGCTTCATATGTGCAGAGCACTGTACTGAGCGCTTGGGAAGTACAAATTGGCAACATATGGAGACGGTCCCTACCCAACAGTGGGCTCACAGTCTAAAAGGGGGGTGGGGGGGATGTTATGGGGTCTCCTCACCTCTGCTCTTCCGGCCCTCTCTGTCGGAGGCCCCTGGGTCATCCGTTGGTCCCGTCGTATTTCTGGGGCACTTACCGGGTGCAGGGCACTGTACTAAGCGCTCGGGAGATTGATTGATTGATTGATTGATTGATTGAGAGGAGCGTCCAAGAAAGGAGGTGCTGGAGGGCGTGCCCCCCGCTCGCCCCGGGGACCGACGTCCTCCCCGCCGTCCCCCACAGCAAACCTTGGACCCGATGGATGAAGTGGCCGCCCTCTTGGCCGCCACGGTGCACGACGTAGACCACCCGGGCCGCACCAACTCCTTCCTGTGCAACGCCGGCAGCGAGCTGGCCGTCCTGTACAACGACACGGCCGTCCTGGAGAGCCACCACGCCGCCCTGGCCTTCCAGCTCACCGCCCGAGACGACAAGTGCAACATCTTCAAGAACATGGAGAGGTCAGGGCGCGCCGGGCCGGGCCGGGGGGCGACCGTGGCGATAATCATTCTGCTGCCTGGGAGGCGCCCACTACGTGCCAGACACTGGGTTGGACACCAGCCCCGTCCCTCGTGGGGCTCACCGTCGCAATCCCCGTTCTCCAGATGAGGGAACCGAGGCCCAGAGACGTGAAGGCGCTGGTCCGAGGCCACCCAGCCGACCAGCGACGGGGCCGGGATTAGAATCCGTGACTCCTTAACCGCTACGCCATAATAATAATGATGAGGAGGAGAAAATTTGGGAAGCACTTGCTATAATTATAATAATAATAATGATGATGGTATTGGTTAAGCGCTTACTACGCGCTGGGGAGGTTACAAGGTGATCGGGTTGTCCCACCGGGGGCTCACAGTCTTCATCCCCATTTTTACAGATGAGGGAACTGAGGCCCAGAGAAGTGAAGTCACACAGCTGACAGTCGGCGGAGCCGGGATTTGAACCCATGACCTCTGCCTCCAAAGCCCGGGTTCTTTCCACTGAGCCGCGCTGCCTCTAGCAGGCACAAGATAATCAGGCCGGACACAGTCCCAGCCCCAATTGGGGCTCACAGCTTGAGGAGGCGAGAGGAGAGTAAGCGCTTAGTACAGTGCTGTGCACACAGTAAGCGCTCAGTAAATACGATTGATGATGATGATGTTCATACGTACAACGAAGAACCCATTCATTCATTCAGTCGTATTTATTGAGCGCTTACTGTGTGCAGAGCACTGCACTAAGCGCTTGGGAAGTACAAATTGGCGACATATAGATACAGGCACATCCCACGACATTGTTCACGCTGAAATCCTAAAATCGGCGGTATATACAGGAGAGGCAGAAGAAACACTGTGGCCTAGTGGATAAAGCCCGGGCCCGGGAGTTCATTCATTCATTCATTCATTCATTCATTCAATCGTATTTATTGAGCGCTTACTGTGTGCAGAGCACTGGACTAAGCGCTTGGGAAGTCCACGTTGGCAACGTCTAGAGACGGTCCCTACCCAACAGCGGGCTCACAGTCTAGAAGGGGGAGACAGGCAACAAAACAAAATAAACATTAACATTAACAAAATAAACATTAACAAAATAACAAAATAACACATTAACAAAATAAAACAAAACACATTAAAATAAAATAAATTAAATCAATAAATTCAATAATTTATATTCGTTATTTTAATTAATATTAATAATTAATAATTAATTTAATGATCAATAAATTAAAACAAAATAAAACAAAACACATTAACAAAATAAAATAGATAAATAGGGTAATAAATATTCATTCATTCATCCAGTCGTATTTATTGAGCGCTTACTGTGTGCAGAGAGCACTGTACTAAGCGCTTGGGAAGTCCAAGTTGGCAACATCTAGAGACGGTCCCTACCCAACAGCGGGCTCACAGTCTAGAAGGGGGAGACAGAGAACAAAACCAAACGTACTAACCAAATAAAATAAATAGAGTAGATATGTGCAAGTAAAATAAAGAAATAAATAAATAGAGTAATAAATATGTACAGACAGGGGGAGACAGAGAACGAAACCAAGCATGCTAACCAAATAAAATAAATAGGATAGATATGTACAAGTAAAATAAAGAAATAAATAGAGTAATAAATATGTACAAACAGGGGGAGACAGAGAAGAAAACCAAACATACTAACCAAATAAAATAAAGAGAATAGATAGGTACAAGTAAAATAAAGAAATAAATAAATAGAGTAATAAATATGTACAAACAGGGGGAGAGAGAGAACAAAACTAAACATACTAACCAAATAAAATAAATAGAATAGATATGTACAAGTAAAATAAATAAATAGAGTAATAAATATGTACAAACATATATTCATTCATTCAATGGCATTTATTGAGCGCTTACTGTGTGCAGAGCACTGTACTAAGTGCTTGGAAAGTACAATTCAGCAACAAAGTGAGACAATAGCACAATTCGGCAACAGATAGAGGCAATCCCTACCCAACAACGGACTCACAGTCTAGAAGGGGGAGAGCATTGCACTTGGGAGAGTACAATATAACAATCTTCATTCATTCAGTGGCATTTATTGAGCGCTTACTGTGTGCAGAGCACTGGACTAAGCGCTTGGGAAATCATTACCTCATTTTCCAGGTGAGGTTGAGCGCTTACTGTGTGCAGAGCACTGGACTAAGCGCTTGGAAAGTACAATTCAGCAACAAAGTGAGACAGTAGCACAATTCGGCAACAGATAGAGACCATCCCTACCCAACAACAGACTCACAGTCTAGAAGGGGGAGAGCATTGCACTTGGGAGAATACAATATCACAATTTTCATTCATTCAGTGGCATTTATTGAGCGCTTACTGTGTGCAGAGCACTGTACTAAGTGCTTGGAAAATACAATTCAGCAACAAAGTGAGACAATAGCGCAATTCGGCAACAGATAGAGACAATCCCTACCCAACAACGGACTCACAGTCTAGAAGGGGGAGAGCATTGCACTTGGGAGAGTACAATATAACAATTTTCATTCATTCAGTGGCATTTATTGAGCACTTACTGTGTGCAGAGCACTGGACTAAGTGCTTGGGAAGTCATTACCTCATTTTCCAGGTGAGGTTGAGCGCTTACTGTGTGCAGAGCACTGGACTAAGCGCTTGGAAAGTCCAATTCAGCAACAAAGTGAGACAGTAGCACAATTCGGCAACAGATAGAGACAATCCCTACCCAGCAACGGACTCACAGTCTAGAAGGGGGAGAGTATTGCACTTGGGAGAGTACAATATATCAATTTTCATTCATTCAATGGCATTTATTGAGCGCTTACTGTGTGCAGAGCACTGTACTAAGCGCTTGGAAAGTACAATTCAGCAACAAAGTGAGACAATAGCACCATTCGGCAACAGATAGAGACAATCCCTACCCAGCAACGGACTCACAGTCTAGAAGGGGGAGAGCATTGCACTTGGGAGAGTACAATATAACAATCTTCATTCATTCAGTCGCATTTATTGAGCGCTTACTGTGTGCAGAGCACTAGACTAAGTGCTTAGAAAGTACAATTCAGCAACAAAGTGAGACAATAGCACAATTCGGCAACAGATAGAGACAATCCCTACCCAGCAACGGACTCACAGTCTAGAAGGGGGAGAGCATTGCACTTGGGAGAGTACAATATCACAATTTTCATTCATTCAGTCGCATTTATTGAGCGCTTACTGTGTGCAGAGCACTAGACTAAGCCCTTAGAAAGTACAATTCAGCAACAAAGTGAGACAATAGCACAATTCGGCAACAGATAGAGACAATCCCTACCCAACAACGGACTCACAGTCTAGAAGGGGGAGAGCATTGCACTTGGGAGAGTACAATATCACAATTTTCATTCATTCAGTGGCATTTATTGAGCGCCTACTGTGTGCAGAGCACTGTACTAAGCGCTTGGAAAGTACAATTCAGCAACAAAGTGAGACAATAGCACAATTCGTCAACAGATAGAGACAATCCCTACCCAACAACGGACTCACAGTCTAGAAGGGGGAGAGCATTGCACTTGGGAGAGTACAATATAACAATCTTCATTCATTCAATGGCATTTATTGAGCGCTTACTGTGTGCAGAGCACTGTACTAAGCGCTTGGAAAGTACAATTCAGCAACAAAGTGAGACAGTAGCACAATTCGGCAACAGATAGAGACAGTCCCTATCCAGCAACGGACTCACAGTCTAGAAGGGGGAGAGCATTGCACTTGGGAGAGTACAATATAACAATCTTCATTCGTTCACTGGCATTTATTGAGCGCTTACTGTGTACAGAGCACTGAACTAAGCGCTTGGGAAGTCATTACCTCATTTTCCAGGTGAGGTTGAGCGCTTACTGTGTGCAGAGCACTGGACTAAGCGCTTGGAAAGTCCAATTCAGCAACAAAGTGAGACAATAGCACCATTCGGCAACAGATAGAGACAATCCCTATCCAGCAACGGACTCGCAGTCTAGAAGGGGGAGAGTATTGCACTTGGGAGAGTACAGTATAACAATTTTCATTCATTCAGTGGCGTTTATTGAGCGCTTACTGTGTGCAGAGCACTGTACTAAGCGCTTGGAAAGTACAATTCAGCAACAAAGTGAGACAATAGCGCAATTCGGCAACAGATAGGGACAATCCCTACCCAAAAGACGGACTCACAGTCTAGAAGGGGGAGAGCATTGCACTTGGGAGAGTACAATATAACAATCTTCATTCATTCAGTGGCATTTATTGAGCGCTTACTGTGTGCAGAGCACTGGACTAAGCGCTTGGGAAGTCATTACCTCATTTTCCAGGTGAGGTTGAGCGCTTACTGTGTGCAGAGCACTGGACTAAGCGCTTGGAAAGTACAATTCAGCAACAAAGTGAGACAGTAGCACAATTCGGCAACAGATAGAGACAATCCCTACCCAACAACGGACTCACAATCTAGAAGGGGGAGAGTATTGCACTTGGGAGAGTAAAATACAACAATTTTCATTCATTCAATGGCATTTATTGAGCGCTTACTGTGTGCAGAGCACTGGACTAAGCGCTTGGGAAGTCATTACCTCATTTTCCAGCTGAGGTCACTGAGGCCCGGAGCAGTGAAGTGACTTGCCCAAAGTCACACAGCTGACAATTGGTGGAGCTGGGATTTGAATCAATCAATCAATCAATCGTATTTATTGAGCGCTTACTGTGTGCAGAGCACTGTACTAAGCGCTTGGGAAGTACAAATTGGCAACATCTAGAGACAGTCCCTACCCACCAGTGGGCTCACAGTCTAAAAGGGGGAGACAGAGAACAAAACCAAACATACTCACAAAATAAAATAAATAGAATAGATATGTAGACTGTGAGCCCACTGTTGGGTAGGGACTGGCTCTAGATGTTGCCAATTTGTACTTCCCAAGCGCTTAGTACAGTGCTCTGCACATAGTAAGCGCTCAATAAATACGATTGATGATGGTGATGACCTCTGCCGCCAAAGCCGGGGCTCTTCAAACTGAGCCCCGCTCGGGGAGGGCGGGAGGGGGAGTTTGGGGTCCCGGGGTCCCTTCCCCGGCCGGTATACGTATATACAGGTGCTGTGGGGAAGGGAAGGAGGTAAGATGGGGGGGGGGGATGGAGAGGGGGTCCAAAGGGGGTCCCCGGCCCCCTCGGACGGCATCTAACGGCGTCTCCCCCGGGCCTCAGGAACGAGTACCGGACGCTGCGGCAGGCCGTCATCGACATGGTCTTGGCCACGGAGATGACCAGGCACTTTGAGCACGTCAACAAGTTCGTCAACAGCATCAACAAGCCCCTGGCTGCGCTGGAGGAGAACGGGGTGAGTCAGTCCGGACCCCCCCCGCCGCGGACCCCCGGGCCCGGCACCGGCCCCTCCCACGCTCGCGGACCTGGATAATAATAATAACGGTATTTGTTAAGCGCTTACTAGGTGCGAAGCACTGTCCTAAGCGCTGGGGAGGTTCCGAGGTGATCAGGTTACACATCTATTCTATTTATTTTATTTTGTTAGTATGTTTGGTTCTGTTCTCTGTCTCCCCCTTTTCGACTGTGAGCCCACTGTTGGGTAGGGACCGTCTCTAGATGTTGCCAATTTGTAGTTCCCGAGCGCTTAGTACAGTGCTCTGCACGTAGTAAGCGCTCAATAAATACGATCGATGACGATGATGATGATCAGGTTGTCCCACGGCTCACCGTTTTAATCCCCATTTTACAGATCAGTCAATCAATCCATCGTATTTATTGAGCGCTTATTGTGTGCAGAGCACTGGACTACTACTACTACTGTGTGACCTTGGCTGAGTCACTTCACTTCCGGGCCGCGGTTTCCCTGTCTGTAAAATGTCTGTTAAATGGGGAGTTCCCCCTCATCATCATCAATCGTATTTATTGAGCGCTTACTGTGTGCAGAGCACTGGACTAAGCACTCGGAAAGTCCAAGTTGGCAACATCGAGAGACGGTCCCTACCCAACAGCGGGCTCACAGTCTAACAGGGGGAGACAGAGAACAAAACCAAACGTACTAACAAAATAAAATAAATAGAATAGATACGTACAAGTAAAATAAATAAATAAATAGAGTAATAAATATGTACAAACATATATACAGATATATATGTATACATATATACAGATGAGGTCACTGAGGCCCAGAGCAGTGAAGGGCTCTAATCCCGGCTCCGCTACCGCCCCGCTGTGTGACCTTGGTTGAGTCACTTCACTTCCGGGCTGCGGTTTCCTTGTCTGTAAAATGGGGAGTTCCCCCTCATCATCATCGATCGTATTTACTGAGCGCTTACTGTGTGCAGAGCACCGGACTAAACGCTCGGGAAGTCCAAGTTGGCAGCATCTAGAGACGGTCCCTACCCAACAGCGGGCTCGCAGTCTAAAAGGGGGAGACAGAGAACAAAACCAAACGTACTAACAAAATAAAATAAATAGAATAGATATATACAAGTAAAATAAATAAATAAATAGATAAATAGAGTAATAAATATGTACAAACATATATACATATGCACAGATATACATATATATGTATACATATATACAGATATACATATATATATATATACATATACACAGATGAGGTCACTGAGGCACAGAGCAGCGAAGGGCTCTAATGCCGGCTCCGCTACCGCCCTGCTGTGTGACCTTGGTTGAGTCACTTCACTTCCGGGCCACGGTTTCCTTGTCTGTAAAATGGGGAGTTCCCCCTCCGCGGGGGACGGGGACTGCGTCCGACCCCATCAATTTGCACCCGCCCCAGCTCTTAGGACAGTGCTTCGACGCAGAGTAGGTACTTAACAAATATAATAACAATAATCAATCAATCCATCGTATTTATTGAGCGCTTACTGTGTGCCGAGCACTGTACTAAGCGCTTGGGAAGGACAAGGTGGCAACATACGGAGGCAGTCCCTACCCAACAGTGGGCTCACAGTCTAAAAGGGGGAGACAGAGAACAAAACCAAACATACTAACAAAATAAAATAGAATAGATATGTACAAGTAAAATAAATAAATAAATAGAGTAATAAATATGTACAAACATATATACATATATACAGGTGCTGTGGGGAAGGGAAGGAGGTAAGAAGAGGGACAATAATGACAATAATAATAATAACCATGTGTGATCTCAACCCTTCAGAGCAGAGAAGTGGCCAGGGAATGAGCCTGGGCGTCAGAAGGACCTGGGTTCTAATCTCCCCCCCGCCCCTGCGACTTGTCTGCCGTGACCTTGAGCAAGTCACTTCCCTTCTCCATGCTTCAGCTCCTTCGTCCGTAAAATGGGGTTTGATTGCGAGCCCCACGGAGGACAGGGACTGGGTTCGACCTAATTAGCTGGCATTTACAGAGAAGCAGCATGGCTCAGTGGAAAGAGCCCGGGCTTTGGAGTCAGAGGTCATGGGTTCGAATCCCAGCTCCGCCGCATGTCTGCTGTGTGACCTTGGGTAAGTCACTTCACTTCTCTGAGCCTCAGTGACCTCATCTGTCAAATGGGGATGATGACTGTGAGCCCCACGTGGGACAACCTGATCGCCTTGTATCCCCCTTAGCGCTTAGAACAGTGCTTTGCACATAGTAAGCGCTTAACAAATGCCATCATTATTATTATTATTATTATTTACCCCCAGCACTTAGTACAGTGCCTGGCACGTCGTAAGCACTTTAAGAAATACAATTTAAAAAAAAAAAAACAGGCCCTGCGGGGGGGCACAGAAGTTGTGGATGAGATCGCGAATTCATTCAACAGTGGGGTCTTTATTGAGCCCCCTATTATGTGCTGAACGTTGGGCCAAGTGCTGGGGCTGCGATAGTCGAATAGGAGCCTCCGCTCCTGCCCTTGGGGAGTTTAGAGTCCAATGGGGAGCACTAACCACTTGGCCGCACTCCCCCTCCCCGCTCCTCCCTGTCCCCAGCCTGTCTACTGTGTGACCTTGGGCCAGTCGCTTCACTTCTCTGTGCCTCGGTTACCTCATCCGTAAAACGGGAAGTGAGATCGTGAGCCCCACATGGGGCTGGGGCCGCGTCCAACCTGATACACTGGTATCTACTCCTGCGCTTAGTACAGTGCCTGGCACATAGTAAGCGCTTAACAAATGCACAATTATTATAACTATTAGCTGTAATCCATCCTGGGACACGTTTCCTAAGGTTTTTAATAATGATAATAGTATTTGTTAACCGCTTACTATGGGCCAGGCACTGTCCAAAGCTCTGGGGTAGATACAAGATAATCCCACGTGGGGCTCACAGTCTTCATCCCCATTTTGCAGATGAGGGAACTGAGCTAGTCTTCATTCCCATGTTACAGATGAGGGAACTGAGGCAGTCTTCATCTCCATTTTACAGATGAGGGAACTGAGCTAGTCTTCATTCCCATGTTACAGATGAGGGAACTGAGGCAGTCTTCATCTCCATTTTAGAGATGAGGGAACTGAGCTAGTCTGCATCCCCATTTTACAGATGAGGGAACTGAGGCAGTCTTCGTCCCCATTGTACAGATGAGGGAACTGAGGCAGTCTTCGTCCCCATTGTACAGATGAGGGAACTGAGGTAGTCTTCATCTCCATTTTACAGATGAGGGAACTGAGCTAGTCTTTATCTCCATTTTACAGATGAGGGAACTGAGCTAATCTTCATTCCCAGTTTACAGATGAGGGAACTGAGGCAGTCTTCATCCCCATTTTACAGATGAGGGAACTGAGGCAGTCTTCATCCCCATTTTACAGATGAGGGAACTGAGGCAGTCTTCATCTCCATTTTACAGATGAGAGAACTGAGCTAATCTTCATCCCCATTTTACAGATGAGGGAACTGAGGCAGTCTTCATCTCCATTTTACAGATGAGGGAGCTGAGCTGGTCTTTATCCCCATTTTACGGATGAGGGAACTGAGGCAGTCTTCATCCCCATTTTACAGATGAGGGAACTGAGGCAGCCTTCATCCCCATTTTACAGATGAGGGAACTGAGCTAGTCTTCATCTCCATTTTACAGATGGGGGAACTCAGCTAGTCTTCATTCCCATTTTATAGATGAGGGAACTGAGGCAGCCTTCATCCCCATTTTACAGATGAGGGAACTGAGGCCCAGATAAATTAAGTGACTAGCCCCAAGTCACGGGATTAGAACTCATGACCTTCTGAATCCGGGCCCGGGCTCTGCAAACTGTGAGCTTGCTCTGGGCAAGGAAGGTGTCTGCCCATTCTGTTGGAGTGGACTCTCCCAAGCACTTAGTACAGTGCCGCGCACACAGTAAGCGCTCCGAAATACCACTGATGGGTCGATAAAGCTCCCCGGGGGCCACTTCCCGGTCTCTGAAAAACAGGCATCATTGGGTGCTTCTTTTCCGGGGAAGGGAGACAGGGAGGGATGAAAGGAGGAGAGGGAAGAAGGAAAAGAGGGAAGAAGGAAAAGAGGGAAGAAGGAAAAGAGGGAGGGAAGGAAGGAAAGGCATGTCTGAACGTGAGAGAGAGAGAGAAAAGGAAAGGAAGGTAGGTGCGTCGTGAGCATCCGATCCCCATCCACATCATCATCATCTTTGTACTTCCCAAGCGCTTAGTCCAGTGCTCTGCACACAGTAAGCGCTCAATAGATACGATTGAATGAATGAATGAATCAGAATAAATAGAAGTAAAGCTAGATGCACATCATCATCATCTTTGTACTTCCCAAGCGCTTAGTAAATGCTGTGCACACAGTAAGCGCTCAATAAATACGATTGAATGAATGAATAAATAGAAGTAGAGCTAGATGCACATCATCGTCACCTTTGTACTTCCCAAGCGCTTAGTCCAGTGCTCTGCACACAGTAAGCGCTCAATAAATACGATTGAATGAATGAATGAATCAGAATAAATAGAAGTAAAGCTAGATGCCCATCATCGTCACCTTTGTATTTCCCAAGTGCCTAGTCCAGTGCTCTGCACACGGTAAGCGCTCAATAAATACGATTGAATGAATGAATAAATAGAAGTAAAGCTAGATGCACATCATCATCATCTTTGTACTTCCCAAGCGCTTAGTCCAGTGCTCTGCACACAGTAAGCGCTCAATATATACGATTGAATGAATGAATGAATCAGAATAAATAGAAGTAAAGCTAGATGCACATCATCGTCATCTTTGTACTTCCCAAGCGCTTAGTCCAGTGCTCTGCACACAGTAAGCGCTCAATAAATACGATTGAATGAATAAATAGAAGTAAAGGAAGATGCACATCATCGTCATCTTTGTACTTCCCAAGCGCTTAGTCCAGTGCTCTGCACACAGTAAGCGCTCAATAAATACGATCGAATGAATGAATGAATCAGAAAGGGTAGAAGTAAAGCTAGATGCACATCATCGTCATCTTTGTGCTTCCCAAGCGCTTAGTCCATCCATCATCATCGTCAATCGTATTTATTGAGCGCTTACTGTGTGCAGAGCACTGGACTAAGCACTTGGGAAGTGCAAGCTGGCAACATAGAGAGACAGTCCCTACCCAACAGTGGGCAGTCCAGTGCTCTGCACACAGTAAGCGCTCAATAAATACAGTTGAATGAATGAATGACTCAGAATAAATAAAAGTAAAGCTAGATGCACATCATCGTCATCCTTGTACTTCCCAAGTGCTTAGTCCAGTGCTCTGCACACAGTAAGCGCTCAATAAATACGATTGAATGAATGAATAAATAGAAATAAAGCTAGATGCACATCATCGTCACCTTTGTACTTCCCAAGCGCTTAGTCCAGTGCTCTGCACACAGTAAGCGCTCAATAAATACGATCAAATGAATGAATGAATCAGGATAAATAGAAGTAAAGCTAGATGCACATCATCGTCATCTTTGTGCTTCCCAAGCGCGTAGTCCATCATCAGTCGTATTTATTGAGCGCTTACTGTGTGCAGAGCACCGTACTAAGCGCTTGGGAAGTACAAGTTGGCAACATATAGAGACAGTCCCTACCCAACAGTGGGCAGTCCAGTGCTCTGCACACAGTAAGCACTCAATAAATACGATCGAATGAATGAATGAATCAGAATGAATAGAAGTAAAGCTAGATGCACGTCATCGTCATCTTTGTGCTTCCCAAGCGCTTAGTCCAACCATCATCATCATCAGTCGTATTTATTGAGCGCTTACTGTGTGCAGAGCACCGGACTAAGCGCTTGGGAAGTACAAGTTGGCAACATAGAGAGATGGTCCCTACCCAACAGTGGGCAGTCCAGTGCTCTGCACACAGTCAGTGCTCAATAAATACGATTGAATGAATGAATGAATCAGAATGAATAGAAGTAAAGCTAGATGCACATCATCGTCATCTTTGTACTTCCCAAGCGCTTAGTCCATCCATCATCATCGTCAATCGTATTTATTGAGCGCTTACTGTGTGCAGAGCACTTTTCTAAGCGCTTGGGAAGTACAAGTTGGCAACATATAGAGACGGTCCCTACCCAACAGTGGGCAGTCCAGTGCTCTGCACGCAGTAAGTGCTCAATAAATACGATCGAATGAATGAATGAATCAGAATGAATAGAAGTAAAGCTAGATGCACATCGTCATCTTTGTGCTTCCCAAGCGCTTAGTCCAACCATCATCATCATCAATCGTATTTATTGAGCGCTTACTGTGTGCAGAGCACCGGACTAAGCGCTTGGGAAGTACAAGTTGGCAACATAGAGAGACGGTCCCTACCCAACAGTGGGCAGTCCAGTGCTCTGCACACAGTAAGCGCTCAATAAATACGACCGAGTGAATGAACGAATGAATCCACCCCGTCTGTCCGGAAGGAGGGAGGGAAGGAAGGAGGACAGTAGGAGGTAGGAAGCAACGACCAGCCCGGGTCTGTCGTCCAAGGGGATCCGGGGAAGACTGAGAGAAACGTGGGGGTCCCGGCCAGCGCGGACCCCCCGTCCCCGGGAGGCTCGGCCCACTGAGGCCCGGCTCTGCCCGTCGTGCGCAGGGCAGCGGCGGAGACGGGGAGTCGGTGAAGAGCCTGCTCTCGTCCCCCGAGAACCGGACCCTCATCAAGCGGATGCTCATCAAGTGCGCGGACGTGTCCAACCCCTGCCGCCCGCTGGACCAGTGCGTCGAGTGGGCGGGGCGCATCTCCGAGGAGTACTTCGCCCAGGTGAGGCCGCGGACCCCCACCGGCCCCCCTTCGGGGGGGGGACCCCCATCCCGCCATGGGCGATCCTACCTGCTCAGCGTCCGCTGCGTGCGGAGAGGGTGACCAGACAGTGCGCGGATACATTCCCCAATCAATCAACCATTGAGCGCTTACTGTGTGCAGAGCACTGGACTAAGCGCTTGGGAATCAATCAGTCAATCAATCGTATTGATTGAGCGCTTACTGTGTGCAGAGCACTGGACTAAGCGCTTGGGAAGTCCAAGTTGGCAACATAGAGAGACGGGCCCTACCCAGCAGCGGGCTCACAGTCTAGAAGGGGGAGACAGAGAACAAAACCAAACATACTAACAAAATAAAATAAATAGAATAGATATGTACAAGTAAAATAAATAAATAGAGTAATAAATATGTATATACATATATACAGGCGATAAGGGGAAGGGAAGGAGGTAAGATGCGGGGGGAGACCAGCTGACGATCTGGCGGGGATGAGGGGCGTTAGTCTGTCGTATTGATTGAGCGCTTGCTGGGTGCGGAGCACTGTACTAAGCGCTTGGGAGAGGATGGTGGAACGATATAAAAGACACTTTCCATGCCCACAGTGAGCTTACAGCCTAGGCGGGGAAGCAGACATTATCAATCAATCGTATTTATTGAGCGCTTACTGTGTGCAGAGCACTGGACTAAGCTCTTGGGAAGTCCAAGATGGCAACATATAGAGACGGTCCCTACCCAACAGCGGGCTCACAGTCTAAAAGGGGGGAAACGGGCAACAAAACCAAACATACTAACAAAATAAAATAAATAGAATAGATAGGTACAAGTAAAATAAATAGAGTAATAAATCTGTACAAACATATATAAATATATATAGGCGATAATAATAATAATAAATATTATTTGTCAGTCGGCCGTATTTATGAAATAATAATAATAATAAATATTATTTATTAGTCCGTCGGCCGTATTTACGAATACCTGCTGTGTGCGTCAGTTATGAGTGCCCGCCGTGTGCGGAACACTGTACTGAGCTTCTGGGAGAGGACGCTAAAACAATAAACGGACACATTCGCTGCCCACAGTGAGCTTATATTCTATGCCTGGGGGAGACAACATTAGTCAGTCGTATTTATTGAGCGCTTTCTGTGTGTCGAGCACGCTTGGCACGTGGTAAGCACTTAACAAAAGCCATCTTTATTATTCATTCATTCATTCATTCAATCAATCAATCGTATTTATTGAGCACTTACTGTGTGCAGAGCACTGGACTAAGCGCTTGGAAAGTCCAAGTTGGGAACATATAGAGACGATCCCTACCCAACAGTGGGCTCACAGTCTAGAAGGGGGAGACGGAGAACAAAACCAAACATACTAACAAAATAAAATAAATAGAATAGATATGTGCAAGTAAAATAAATAGAATAATAAATATGTACAAACATATATACGTATATACAGGTGCTTTGGGGAGGGGAAGGAGGTAAGATGTGGGGGAGACCAGCTGACCATCTAGCTGGGGAGAGGGGCATCAGTCAGTCAGTTGTATTGATTGAACACTTGCTGGGTGCGAAGCACTGTACTAAGCGCTTGGGAGAGGACGGTGGAACGATATAAAGGACACTTTCCCTGCCCACAGTGAGCTTACAGTCTAGGCGGGGAAGCAGACATTATCAATCAATCAATCGTATTTATTGAGCGCTTACTGCGTGCAGAGCACTGGACTAAGTGCTTGGGAAGTCCAAGTTGGCAGCATCTAGAGACAGTCCCTACCCACCAGTGGGCTCACAGTCTAAAAGGGGGAGACAGAGAACAAAACCAAACATACTAACAAAATAAAATACATAGAATAGATATGTACAAGTAAAATAAATAAATAAATAGAGTAATAAATATGTACAGACATATATACAGGCGATAATAATAATAATAATAAATATTATTTATTAGTCAGTCGGCCGTATTTATGAAATAATAATAATAAATGTTATTTATTAGTCAGTCGGCCGTATTTATGAGTACCTGCTGTATGCGTCAGTTATGAGTACCCGCTGTGTGTGGAACACTGTACTGAGCTTCTGGGAGAGGACACTAAAACAATAAGCAGACACATTCACTGCCCACAGTGAGCTTATATTCTGTGCTGGGGGGAGACAGACATTAGTCAGTCAGTCGTATTTATTGAGCGCTCTCTGTGTGTGGAGCACGCTTGGCACATGGTAAGCGCTTAACAAAAGCCATCTTTATTATTCATTCGTTCATTCATTCATTCAATCGGATCTATTGAGCGCTTACTGTGTGCAGAGCACTGGACTAAGCGCTTGGGAAGAACAAGTTGGCAACATATAGAGATGGTCCCTACCCAACAGCATTAGTAGTAGTAGTAGTAGTAGTAGAGAAGCAGTGTGGCTCAGTGGAAAGAGCACGGGCTTGGGAGTCAGAGGTCATGGGTTCGAAACCCAGCTCCTCCAATTGTCAGCTGTGTGACTTTGGGCAAGTCACTTCACTTCTCTCGGCCTAAGTTACCTCATCTGTAAAATGGGGATTAAGACTGAGCCCCCCGTGGGACAACCTGATCACCTTGTAACCTCCCCAGCGCTTAGAACAGTGCTTTGCACATAGTAAGCGCTTATAATTGCCATCATTATTATTATTAGTAGTAGTAGTAGTAGTAGTAGTAGTATTCATTCATTCATTCATTCAATCATATTTATTGAGCGCTTACTGTGTGCAGAGCACTGGACTAAGCGCTTGGGAAGTCCAAGTTGGCAACATATAGAGACGGTCCCTACCCAACAGTGGGCTCACAGTCTAGACGGGGGGAGACAGAGAACAAAACCAAACATATTAACAAAATAAAATAAATAGAATAAATATGTACAAATCAAGTAAATAAATAAATAGAGTAATAAATACGTACAAACATATATACATATGTACAGGTCCTGTGGGGAGGGGATGGGAGGAGGGGAGGGGGAAGTGCTTAGTATTATGCTAAGCACTTAAGAGAATCAATCAATCAATCAGTCAGATGTGTTTATTGAGCGCTTACTGTGTGCAGAGCACTGCACTAATCAATCAATCAATCAATCGTACTTATTGAGTGCTTACTGTGTGCAGAGCACTGTACTAAGCGCTTGGGAAGTCCAAGTTGGCAACATGTAGAGACAGTCCCTACCCAGCAGTGGGCTTACAGTCTAAAAGGGGCAGACAGAGAACAAAACGAAACATACTAACAAAATAAAATAAATGGAATAGATATGAACAAGTAAAATAAATAAATAAATAGAGTAATAAATTTGTACAAATATATATACATATGGAAGTCCAAGTTGGCAACATATAGAGACAGTCCCTACCCAACAGCGGGCTCACAGTCTAGAAGGGGGAGACAGAGAACGAAGACAGTGAAACAGTAGAGAAGCCACATTCCCTGCCCACAGTGAGCTTGCGGTCTAGTGGGGAAGACAGACATTAGTCAGTCAGTCATATTTATTGAGTACTTTCTGTATGTGGAACACTGTACTAAGTGGTTGGGAGAGGACAGTAGAACAATATCAAAGACACATTCCCCACCCGCTGCTCTATTTATTTGCGATTTACTGCTCTATTTATTTTACTTGTACATATTTACTATTCTATTTATTTTATTAATGGTGCATATATAGCTATAATTCTATTTGTTCTGATGGTATTGACGCCTGTCTACTTGTTTTGTTGTCTGTCTCCCTCTTCTAGACTGTGAACCCACTGTTGGGTAGGGACCGTCTCTATATGTTGCCAACTTGTACTTCCCAAGCGCTTAGTCCAGTGCTCTGCACACAGTAAGCGCTCAATAAGTACGATTGATTGATTCTCTGGGCCTCAGTTCCCCCGTCTGCAAAATGGGGATTCTACAGCTCTTCCCCCTCCTCCTTCCATTCATTCAGGCGCATTTATCGGGCACTTACGGTGTGCAGAGCACTGTCCCAAGTGCTTGGGAGAGGAAAATGTAACAGTATTAGCAGACACATGCTTAGTACAGTGCTCTGCACATAGTAAGCGCTCAATAAATACGATTGATGATGATGATGATGATTCCCTGTTGTTGGGTAGATACCGTAATTATTAGGATTAGCCGGCGGAGCAGGGAGGCCCGGGCCCCGGTGGAGGATGAGGGGGTGGGATAGTACAGTATAGTACAATATAGTAAGTAAAGTCCAGTAGAGTAAGTAAAGTCCAATATAAAAAGTCCAGTGTAATAAGTATAGTCCAGTAGAGTAAGGGAAGTCCAATATAAAAGTCCAGTATAGTACAGTATTAGTAAGCGCTTGGCAGATACCGTAATTATTAGGATTAGCCGGTGGAGCAGGGAGGCCCGGGCCCCGGTGGGGGATGAGGGGGTGGGATAGTACAGTATAGTACAATATAGTAAGTAAAGTCCAATATAAAAAGTCCATTATAATAAGTATAGTCCAGTAGAGTAAGTAAAGTCCAATATAAAAGTCCAGTATAGTACAGCATTCGTAAGCGCTTGGCAGATACCGTAATTATTAGGATTAGCTGGCGGAGCAGGGAGGCCCGGGCCCTGGTGGGGGAAGAGGGGTTGGGATAGTACAGTATAGTACAATATAGTAAGTAAAGTCCAATATAAAAAGTCCAGTATAATAAGTACAGTCCAGTAGAGTAAGTAAAGTCCAATATAAAAGTCCAGTACAGTACAGCATTAGTAAGCGCTTGGCAGATACAGTAATTATTGGGATTAGCCGGCGGAGCAGGGAGGCCCGGGCCCCGGTGGGGGACGAGGGGGTGGGATAGTACACTATAGTACAATATAGTAAGTAAAGTCCAATATAAAAAGTCTAGTATAATAAGTATAGTCCAGTAGAGTAAGTAAAGTCCAATATAAAAGTCCAGTATAGTACAGCATTAGTAAGCGCTTGGCAGATACCGTAATTATTAGGATTAGCCGGCTGTGCAGGGAGGCCCGGTGCCCCGGTGGGGGACGAGGGGGTGGGATAGTACAGTATAGTACAATATAGTAAGTAAAGTCCAATATAAAAAGTCTAGTATAATAAGTATAGTCCAGTAGAGTAAGTAAAGTCCAATATAAAAGTCCAGTATAGTACAGCATTAGTAAGCGCTTGGCAGATACCGTAATTATTGGGATTAGCCGGCGGAGCAGGGAGGCCCGGGCCCCGGTGGGGGACGAGGGGGTGGGAAGGAGCGGGGTGAGGATTGAAGCCCGTGTCCCGGCCCGCAGACGGACGAGGAGAAGCGGCAGGGCCTGCCCGTGGTCATGCCGGTCTTCGACAGGAACACGTGCAGCATTCCCAAGTCCCAGATCTCCTTCATCGACTACTTCATCACCGACATGTTCGACGCCTGGGACGGTGAGTGTCCCGTCCCGTCCCGCCCCCGGGCCCCCGTCTCCGGCGTGGGGAGGGGGGTCCGGCCCCCCGGGCTGACGCCCCGTCCCCCCGCCTCTCCGCAGCGTTCGCGGACCTGCCCAACCTGATGCAGCACCTGGACAACAACTTCAAGTACTGGAAGGGGCTGGACGACCAAAAGCTCCGCACCCTGAGACCCCCGCCCGAGTAGCGGCGCGGCCCCGGCCCCCCACCCCGACACACACGTGCCCCGCGCCACGTGAGGACCTGCCCCGGCCCGCGCGGCCACGCCGCTCTCCGGCCCGTCGGAAGGACTTCGCCCCCCTCCCCAACCCCGAGGAAGTCGGTAGCGGACGGACGGAGGCAACACAAGAGAATTTTTGAAGCCCACCGTCCCCCTCCGCGATTAAAATATGGTTTATTTATTTTGTTAGATGTTCGATATTTTCTATGGATTTCTAGCTGCCGAAAAGCCAAAGCCTGCCCCCCGCCCCCCCCCCCCCAGGAGACGGATGGATTTGTAATCATTAATATGCATAAATCAATGTACAGACCTTTTATTTTCCTAATGCAAATATAAAACGCTCTACGACCACACGTTTTTATCGCGCTGCCGGGCCCGGGTTGGGAGCGGGGCTGGAATTTTGCCTCCCGTTTCCAGGTATTCCCGCTCCGGGAGCGGGTGGTGGGGGGACCCCGGGGTCCTGGGGGTCCCGGCCCACCCGTCGACTCGGGGTTGGAAGGCCCTCCGTGCTCGGGGGGTACTGGCGGTGGGGCTCTCGGCATTTTCTCCCTGGAAGTTTTATAATTAAATTCCCCAGAAATGGAAAAAAAAAGGCCGTCTTCTTTTCTACAGTATTTCTACCAAGCACTGCCACCGCTCCGGCATCTGCTGTATGACCTTGGGTAAGTCACTGTACTTCTGGGCCGCGGTTCCCTCATTCATTCATTCGGTCGTATTTAGTGAGCCCTGACTGCGGGCAGAGCGCTGTACTGAGCGCTCGGGAGAGACCAATACAGTAATAAACGGAGACATTCCTTGCCCGCAGTGAGCTTAGAGTCTAGAGTGGGAGATGGACATTAATAGAAATAAATAAACGTCAGATATTAGATAGTAGTACCGTGCTCAAGCGCTTAGTACAGTGCTCTGCACATAGTAAGCGCTCAATAAATACGATTGATGATGATGATATGGACAGAAGGGCTGGGAGCCGGGGAGAACAAAGGGAGCAAGTCAGGGTGACGCAGAAGGGAGTGGGAGAAGAAGAAAGGAGGGGGCGTAGTCAGGGAAGGCCTCTAGGAAGAGGTGGGCCTTCATTAAGGCTTTGAATAATAATAATAATGGCTTTTATTAAGCGCTTACTATGTGCGAAGCATTGGGGAGGATACAAGGTCATCAGGTTGTCCTACGTGGGGCTCACAGTCTTCATCCCTATTTTACAGAAACTGAGGCCCAGAGAATAATAATAATAATAATAATAATGGCATTTATTAAGCACTTACTATGTGCTTACTCACTACTGTTCTAAGCGCTGGAGAGGTTACAAGGTGATCGGGTTATCCCACGGGGGGCTCACAGTCTTCATCCCTATTTTACAGATGAGGTAACTGAGGCCCAGAGAATAATAGTAATAATAATAATGGCATTTATTAAGCGCTTACTATGTGCTTACTCACTACTGTTCTAAGCGCTGGAGAGGTTACAAGGTGATCGGGTTGTCCCACGGGGGGCTCCCAGTCTTCATCCCTATTTTACAGATGAGGTAACTGAGGCCCAGAGAATAATAATAATGATGATGATGGCATTTATTAAGCGCTTACTATGTGCTTACTTACTACTAAGTGCTGGGGAGGTTACAAGGTGATCGGGTTGTCCCACGGGGGGCTCCCAGTCTTCATCCCTATTTTACAGATGAGGTAACTGAGGCCCAGAGAATAATAATAATGATGATGATGGCATTTATTAAGCGCTTACTATGTGCTTACTTACTACTAAGTGCTGGGGAGGTTACAAGGTGATCGGGTTGTCCCACGGGGGGCTCCCAGTCTTCATCCCTATTTTACAGATGAGGTAACTGAGGCCCAGAGAATAATAATAATGATGATGATGGCATTTATTAAGCGCTTACTATGTGCTTACTTACTACTAAGTGCTGGGGAGGTTACAAGGTGATCGGGTTGTCCCACGGGGGGCTCCCAGTCTTCATCCCTATTTTACAGATGAGGGAACTGAGGCCCAGAGAATAATAATAATAATAATAATAATAATAATGGCATTTATTAAGTGCTTACTATGTGCTTACTTACTACTAAGTGCTGGGGAGGTTACAAGGTGATCGGGTTGTCCCACGGGGGGCTCACAGTCTTCATCCCTATTTTACAGATGAGGGAACTGAGGCCCAGATAATAATAAGAATAATAATAATAATGGCATTTATTAAGTGCTTACTATGTGCTTACTTACTACTAAGTGCTGAGGAGGTTACAGAGTGATCGGGTTGTCCCACGGGGGCTCCCAGTCTTCATCCCCATTTTACAGATGAGGTAACTGAGGCCCAGAGAATAATAATAATAATAATGATGGCATTTATTAAATGCTTACTATGTGCTTACTCACTACTGTTCTAAGTGCTGGGGAGGTCACAAGGTGATCGGGTTGTCCCACGGGGGGCTCCCAGTCTTCATCCCCATTTTCCAGATGAGGGAACTGAGGCCCAAAGTCACCCAGCTGACAAGTGTCGTGGTCGGGATTTGAACCCATGACCTCCGACTCCAAAGCCCGGGCTCTTTCCACTGAGCTTCTCTCTGAAGGGAAGGAGGGTCATTGTCTGTGGGATTTGGGAAGGGAGGGCGGTCCAGGGCGGAGGCGGGAGGTGGGTAAGGGGGTCGATGGCGAAATAGGGGAGATGGAGGGTACAGCGAGAAGGTTGGCATTAGAGGAGCCAAGTGTGCGGGCCGCACTGTAGTAGCAGAGTGGTAGGAGGGGGCAAATAGATATTAATAATAATAATAATAATAATAATAATGGCATTTGTTAAGCGCTTACTATGTGCAAAGCACTGTTCGAAGCGCTGGGGGGATACAAGGTGATCAGTTTGTCCCACGTGGGGCTCGCAGTCTTCATCCCCATTTTCCAGATGAGGTCACTGAGAAGTTGAGTGACTTGCCCGAGGTCACACAGCAGACACGTGGGGGTGCCGGGATTCGAACCCACGACCTCTGACTCCAAAGCCCGGGCTCTTTCCACCGAGCCACGCCGCTTCTCAGCGTCCCTCCTAGAGGGTGAGGGGCAGAGAATGTGCCCGACCTGTTTAGCGTGTATCTAACCCGGTGGTCAGTCCAGTGCCCGGCGCGTAGTAAGCGCCGCTTAACAGATACCACCATGGTTATTATTATTATTATTAGAGTGAAGCGGAAGGCGCTTTGGCGGTGCGTATTCCTTGAACTTCCGACCACCACGGAGCCCTCCGACCCCGGCTGTCTGGGAATCAATCAATCAATCAATCAATCAATCTTCCTTCAAGGCCCTACTGAGAGCTCACCTCCTCCAGGAGGCCTTCCCAGACTGAGCCCCTTCCTTCCTCTCCCCCTCGTCCCCCTCTCCATCCCCCCCATCTTACCTCCTTCCCTTCCCCACAGCACCTGTATATATGTATATATGTTTGTATATATTTATTACCCTATTTATTACGTTGTTTATTTTACTTGTACATATCTATTCTATTTATTTTATTTTGTTAGGATGTTTGGTTTTGTTCTCTGTCTCCCCTTTTTAGACTGTGAGCCCACTGTTGGATAGGGACTGTCTCTATATGTTGCCAACTTGTACTTCCCAAGCGCTTAGTACAGTGCTCTGCACACAGTAAGTGCTCAATAAATACGATTGATTGATTGAACTTGTACTTCCCAAGCGCTTAGTACAGTGCTCTGCACACAGTAAGCGCTCAATAAATACGATTGATTGATTGAACTTGTACTTCCCAAGTGCTTAGTACAGTGCTCTGCACACAGTAAGCGCTCAATAAATATGATTAATTGATTGATTGATTGATTAATCAATCAATCGTATTTATTGAGCGCTTACTGTGTGCAGAGCACTGTACTAAGCGCTTGGGAAGGACAAGTTGGCAACAGTTGGCGCAGAAGCGCCAGAACCAAACGCCCACAGGAAGCAACAGAAAACAATAAACCGTATTTTAAGAAGCGTCCCGGCTCCAGCCGGGTCGTCCGGGCCCTTTCCTGCTATGATAATGATGGCATTTGTTAAGCGCTTACTATGTGCAAAGCACTATTCTAAGCGCTGGGGGGGGATACAGTGTGATCAAGTTGTCCCACATGGGGCTCACAGTCTTAATCCCCATTTTTACAGATGAGGGAACTGAGGCTCAAAGAAGTAAAGTGACTTGCCCACGGTCACACAGCAGACTTGTGGTGGAGTGGGGATTCGAACCCACGACCTCTGACTCCAAAGCCCGGGCTCTTTCCGCTGAGCCACGCCGCTTCTGCTCCGAGGATCGGAACCGGAAAACAGTGGGTGTCGAAAAGGCTCCGGGACCCGGCCTTCCCCGGGGAGGGTCAGCCGGGGAAGTCGGAGTTGGGGTGGGTACGACTGATCATCATCATCATCATCATCAATCGTATTTATTGAGCGCTTACTATGTGCAGAGCACTGTACTAGGCGCTTGACTGATCAGGTTGGACGCAGTCCCTGTCCCGTGTGGGCCTCCCGGCCTTTATGCCTGTTTTACAGATGAGGAAACTGAGGCCTAGAGAAGTGAAGTGACTTGCCCAGGGTCACACAGCAGACTGCGATTAGAACCCAGGTCCTCTGATTCCCAAGCCCGGGCTCCACCCTGCTTTCCCATGGGATGGGAGCTTCCCGAACCACAAAAGAGGTGGGGGCGGGAAGAACCTGGAATTGGAGGTGGTGGCTGTCTTATACACAACACAGAAATTGTGCTGCATCCATTCATTCATTCATTCATTCATTCATTCAATCGTATTTATTGAGCGCTTACTGTGTGCAGAGCACTGTACCAAGCGCTATCGGATCATAATAATAATAATAATGATGGCATTTGTTAAGCGCTTAGCATGTGCGAAGCACTGTTGTATTTGCTGGGGGGGATTCCAGGTGATCATTTATGTATATATGTGTATATATATATATATATATATATATATATATATATATATATATATATATATATAATGTGTGTGTTTGTATGTATTTATTGCTCTATTCATTCATTTTATTTGTACATATTCATTCTATTTATTTTCTTTTGTTAATATGTCTTGTTTTGTTCTCTGTCTCCCCCTTCTCTATATGTTGCCGACTTGGACTTCCCAAGCGGTTACTACAGTGCTCCGCACACAGCAAGCGTATTAACCCCTCGGATCATAATAATAATAACGATGGCATTTGTTAAGCGCTTAGCATGTGCGAAGCACTGTTGTATTTGCCGGGGGGGATACAAGGTGATTATTATTATTATTATTACGATGGCATTTATTAAGCGCTTCCTATGTGCAAAGCACCGTTCTAAGCGCTGGGGAGATTGCAAGGTGATCAGGTTGTCCCACGGGGGGCTCACAGTCTTCATTCCCATTTTAATAGTAATAATAATAATAATGGCATTTATTAAGCGCTTACTATGTGCAAAGCACTGTTCTAAGCGCTGGTGATCATTTATGTATATACATACATATATGTATATGTGTTTGTATGTATTTATTGCTCTATTTATTTATTTTATTTGTACATATTCATTCTATTTATTTTATTTTGTTAATATGTTTTGTTTTGTTGTCTGCCTCCCCCTTCTAGACTGTGAGCCCGCTGTTGGGTAGGGACCGTCTCTCTATGTTGCATCCAGTGAGCAATGTGTGTGTGTGTTTGTGAAGCGTGGTGTTTGTTAAGCGCTTACTATGTGCCGGGCACTGTATTCAGTGCTGGAGCAGATCCAAGCTAATCAATCAATCAATCAATCAATCGTATTTATTGAGCGCTTACTATGTGCAGGGCACTGTACTAAGCGCTTGGGAAGTACAAATTGGCAACACAGAGAGACAGTTCCTACCCAACAGTGGGCTCACAGTCTAAAAGGGGGAGACAGAGAACAGAAGCAAACATACCAACAAAATAAAATAAATAGGATAGAAATGTACAAGTAAAATAAATAAATAAATAAATAAATAGAGTAATAAATATGTACAACCATATATACATATATAATCACGTCGGACACCGTCCGCATCCCGCGTGAGGCTTACGGCCTTAATCCCCGTTCGACAGGTGAGACGACTGAAGCCCAGAGAAGTGAAATGACCTACCTAAGGTCACCCGGCCGACAAGGGGCGGAGCTGGGATGAGAACCACTCACTCACTCAATCGTATTTATTGAGCGCTTCCTGTGTGCAGAGCACTGTACTAAGCGCTTGGGAAGTACAAGTTGGTAACGTATAGAGACGGTCCCTACCCAACAGCTGGCTCACAGTCTAGAAGGGGGAGACAGACAACAAAACAAAACATATTAACAAAATAAAATAAATAGAATAAATAGGTACAAATAAAATAGAGTATACATACATATATACAGGTGCAGGGGGGATGGGGAGGGGAAGGAGGGGGCCCAGTCTGGGAAGGCCTCCCGGAGGAGGTGACCTCTCAGTAGGGCTTTGAAGGGACAAATCTACCGGCACAGCAAGAAATAATATTTATTCCCACATGATTCAGATCCCATCATCATTGGTGGCATATTCAAACAGAAAGGGCATGTGGGTGAACATATGTCTGCTTCTGTGTGTGGGCAGCAGTTACCCTTTTTCAAAAATGTAAAATACAGGATTCAGTGAAACCGTAAACGATCACAATGTAGAGAACACCAGGAGTCAGACCTTTCCTGGGGGTGGAAATCACTTTTCTGTTGAAGCAGTCTGGAAAATTGGAGGGAGATCTGTTGGATACATTTTGATTTGTTGTTTAAATGTGAACGCATGATTCTACAGCATCAAAAATGATTCCGGATCACGCATCACATCAAGGTAAGCTTTTGAAGCAACAAGGCCTAAAGGAAAGAGGACGGGCCTGGGAGAGAGAACCCGGATTCCAGAAAGGGCAGATAAATCCCGGGACAAGCAGGCCGGGCCGCTGGAGGGAGAGCTAAGGATGGAGAAGGGGCCATTGGAGATCCGTTCCTAAGCAACAGCGTGGGTGTCCAGCACAGTTCGGGCTAGTGGCTAGACCCCTGGGAATCAGAAGGGCCTGGATTCCCATCCCGGCTCCACCGCTTGTCTGCTGGGTGACCTCCGGCAAGTTACTTCCCTTCCCTGTGCCTCAGTTCCCTCATCTGGGAAATGGGGATGGAGGTTGTGAGCACCATGTAGGACAGGGACTGTATAATAACAATGATGGCATTTGTTAAGCACTTAGTACGTGCAAGGCTCTGTTCTCTAAGCGCTGGGGAGGATACAGGGTGATCAGGTTGTCCCACGGGGGACTCCCAGTCTAATCCCCATTTTACAGGTATGGTCACTGCGGCACAGAGAAGGTAAGTGACTTGTCCAAAGCGGCGGAGCCGGGATTAGTAGTGATGGCGTTTATTAAGCACTTGCTATGCGCAAAGCACTGTTCTAAGTGCTGGGGAGGTTACAAGGTGATCGGGTTGTCCCACGGGGGGCTCATCATCTCAATTCTCATTTTCCAGATGAGGTAACTGAGGCACAGAGAAGTTAAGTGACTTGCCCAAAGTCACACAGCTGACAATTGGGCAGAGCCGGGATTTGAACCCATGGCCTCTGACTCCAAAGCCTCTTCTCTTTCCACTGAGCCACGCTGCTTAGAATCCATGACCTCTGACTCCCGAGCCCGTGCTCTTTCCGCTGAGCCACGCGACCCGATTCTCTTATACTTACCCCTGCAAAGCAGCGTGGCTCAGTGGAAAGAGCCCGGGCTTTGGAGTCAGAGGTCATGGGTTCGAATCCCGGCTCCGCCACATGTCTGCTGTGTGACTTTGGGCAAGACACTTAACTTCTCTGAGCCTCAGTGACCTCATCTGTAAAATGGGGATGAAGACTGTGAGCCCCCCGTGGGACAACCTGATCACCTGGTATTCCCTCCAGTGCTTAGAACAGTGCATTGCACATAGTAAGCGCTTAACAAATGCCATCATTATTATTATTTTTTTATGGTATTTGTTAAGCGCTTACTATGTGCAAAGCATTGTTCTGAGAGCTCACCTCCTCCAGGAGGCCTTCCCAGCCTGAGCCCCTTCCTTCCTCTCCCCCTTGTCCCCCTCTCCATCCCCCCCATCTTACCTCCTTCCCTTCCCCACAGCACCTGTATATATGGATATATGTTTGTACATATTTATTACTCTATTTATTTATTTTACTTGTACATATCTATTCTACTTATTTTATTTTGTTAGTATGTTTGGTTTTTTTTTTCTCTGTCTCCCCCTTTTAGACTGTGAGCCCAATGTTGGTTAGGGACTGTCTCTGTATGTTGCCAATTTGTACTTCCCAAGCGCTTAGTCCAGTGCTCTGCACATAGTAAGTGCTCAATAAATATGATTGATTGATTGATTGAGGTTACAGGGTGATCAGGTTGTCCCACGGGGGGCTCACAGCTTTCATCCCCATTTTACAGATGAGGGAACCGAGGCCCAGAGAAGTGACTTGTCCAAACTCACACAGCTGACAGTTGGCGGAGCCGGGATTCGAACCCGTGACCTCTGACTCCAGAGCCCCTGCCCTTTCCACTGAGCCACGCTGCTTCTCTCACAGTGCCCGGCACGTAGTAAGCACTTAACGAATACCAGGTGTGTTATTATTATTGTTATTATTACGTGATCAGGAGTATTTTTTGGAGACCAGAGGCGGATGGACGGGGCTGGGGCCTGACACACCGGGGAAAGGATGTTAATGATGAGGAGAAGAGGTCAGCGAGAGAAGGCAGGAAAAAAATGGAAGGAAGAGGCAGGATGCCGGAGATTTTGCCTCCCAGGATGGAGCCAAACAAGTTCCTCATCCCCCACCTCCGATATAGTGCTTACTGTTTGCCGAGCACTGTATTAAGCACTAGGAAAAGTATAATTGGTCGATATGATACTCACTCGCAATGAGTTTGCGGTCTATAGGAAGAGACAGGCATGAAAACCAATTACAGCTAGGGGAGAGCCCGGGCTTAGGAATCGGAGGTCACGGGTTCCAATCCCGACCCTGCCAATTGTCAGCTGTGTGACTCTGGGCAAGTCACTTCACTTCTCTGGGCCTCAGTCCCCTCGTCAGGAAAACGGGGATTATTGTGAGCCCCGCATGGGACAACCTTGTATCCTCCCCAGCACTTAGAACAGTGCTTTGCACGTCGTAAGGGCTTAACAAATACCAAAATTATTATTATTATAATTAAATAGAGGATAAGGATGTGTAATAATAATAATAATGATGGTATCTGTTGAGCGCTTCCTATGGGTCAAGCACTGTTCTAAGCACTGGGGTGGATACAAGGTAATCGGGTTGTCCCACGTGGGGTTCACGGTCTTCATCCCCATTTTACAGATGAGGGAACGAGGCACAGAGAAGCTAAATGACTTGCCCAAGGTCATATCCCTCCCCATCCCCCCTGCCTTACCTCCTTCCCCTCCCCACAGCACCTGTATATATGTATATATGTTCGTACGGATTTATCACTCTATTTATTTTACTTGTACATATTTATTCTATTTATTTTATTTTGTTGATATGTTTTGTTTTGTCGTCCGTCTCCCCCTTCTAGACTGTGAGCCCACTGTTGGGTAGGGACCGTCTCTCTATGTTGCCGACTTGTACTTCCCAAGCGCTTAGTACAGTGCTCTGCACGCAGTAAGCGCTCAATAAATACGATAGAATGAATATGGGACTGGTCAGCCTTCAGAGTCTGCGGTCCCCAAGCCTTTTTTTTTTTAAAAGACAGTATTTAAGCGCTTACTATGTGCACTGTACTAAGCGCAGGAGTAGATACAGGCTAATCAGGATGGACACGGTCCCTGTCCCACGTGGGGCTCCCAGTCTTCATTCCCATTTTACAGCTGAGGGAACTGAGGCCCAGAGGAGTGAAGTGACTTGCCCAAGGTCACACAGCAACCAATTGGCAGAGCCAGGAATAATAGTACTACTAATTATGGTACTTGTTAAGTGCTTATTAAAGGCCAGGCAGTGTTCTAAGCGCCGGGGTAGATACCAGCTAATCGGGTCAGACGCTGTCCCTGTCCCACATGGGGTTCACAGTCTTCATTCCCATTTTACAGCTGAGGGAACTGAGGCCCAGAGGAGTGAAGTGACTTGCCCAAGGTCACACAGCAACCAATTGGCAGAGCCAGGAATAATAGTACTACTAATTATGGTACTTGTTAAGTGCTTATTAAGGGCCAGGCAGTGTTCTAAGCGCCGGGGTAGAGACCAGCTAATCGGGTCGGACGCTGTCCCTGTCTCACGTGGGGTTCACAGTCTTCATTCCCATTTTACAACTGAGGGAACTGAGGCCCGGAGGAGTGAAGTGACTTGCCCAAGGTCACACAGCAACCAATTGGCAGAGCCAGGAATAATAGTACTACTAATTATGGCACTTGTTAAGTGCTTATTAAGGGCCAGGCAGTGTTCTAAGCGCCGGGGTAGATACCAGCTAATCGGGTCGGACGCTGTCCCTGTCTCACGTGGGGTTCACAGTCTTCATTCCCATTTTACAACTGAGGGAACTGAGGCCCGGAGGAGTGAAGTGACTTGCCCAAGGTCACACAGCAACCAATTGGCAGAGCCAGGAATAATAGTACTACTAATTATGGCACTTGTTAAGTGCTTATTAAGGGCCAGGCAGTGTTCTAAGCGCCGGGGTAGATACCAGCTAATCGGGTCGGACGCTGTCCCTGTCTCACGTGGGGTTCACAGTCTTCATTCCCATTTTACAGCTGAGGGAACTGAGGCCCGGAGGAGTGAAGTGACTTGCCCAAGGTCACACAGCAACCAATTGGCAGAGCCAGGAATAATAGTACTACTAATTATGGTACTTGTTAAGTGCTTATTAAGGGCCAGGCAGTGTTCTAAGCGCCGGGGTAGAGACCAGCTAATCGGGTCGGACGCTGTCCCTGTCTCACATAGGGTTCACAGTCTTCATCCCCATTTTACAGATGAAGGAACCGAGACACGGAGATCTGCCCAAGGTCACACAGTAGACAAGTGTGGAGCCGGGACGAGAACCCAATTTTTCCCTCTCCCAGGCCCCTGCTCTAGCTACTAGGCCACGCTGCTTCGCGTGCACAGCACTAGTACTGTGTGCAGGGCACTGTACTAAGCGCTCAGGAGAGTACGATACGACAATTAGCGGACATGTTCCCTGCCCAAAGCGATCTTACAGCCTAGAGGTTATATTTAAGTGCTCTGGGGATGAGGGAGGGGTGAATAAAGGGAGCAAATCCGAGTCCAAGGGGGACGCAGAAGAGGACATGAGGCCTCTCGGAGGAGATGTGCCTTCAGTAAGGCTTTGAAGGTCAGTCAGAGCACTCTGGGCGCAGAACACTGTACTAAGCGTACAAAAACTCCTCAGCGTTGGCTTTAAAGCTCTCCATCACCTTGCCCCCCTCTTACCTCACCTCGCTTTCTCTCCCTCTAGTACCCAGCCCACAAATTTTGCTCCTCTAGTGCTAACCTTCTCACTGTGCCTCCATCTCGCCCGTCTCGCCGCCGACCCCTGGCCCACGTCCTGCTTCTGGCCAGGAATACCCTCCCTCCTCAAATCCGCCAGACAACCGCTCTCCCCCGCTTCAAAGCCTTACTGAAGGCCCACCTCCTCCAAGAGGCCTTCCTAGACTAAGCCCCACTTTTCCTCATCTCCCCCTCCCTTCTGCGTCCCCCTGACTTGCTCCCTTTGCTCTCCCCCCCTCCCTGCCCCACAGCACTTATGTGTAGATCTGTAATTTCATTTATTTAGATTGTTGTCTTTGTATTGATGTCTGTCTCCCCCTTCTAGACTGTGAGCTCGTTGTGGGCAGGGATTGTCACCCTTTATTGCTGCATTGTAATAATGATGGCACGTATTAAGTGCTTACTATGTGCAAAGCACTGTCCTAAGCGCTGGGGAGGTTACAAGGTGATCAGGTTGTCCCGGGGGAGCTCACAGTCTTAATCCCCATTTTACAAATGAGGGAACTGAGGCCCAGAGAAGAGAAGCGACTTGCCCAAAGTCACACAGCTGGCAGAGGTGGGATTTGAACCCATGACCTCTGACTCCAAAGCCCGGGCTCCTTCCACCGAGCCACGCTGCTTCTCTGCTTGTACTTTCTCAAGCGTTTAGTACAGTGCTCTGCACACAGTAAGAGCTTAATAACTACGATTGAATGAACGAATGGAGCGCTTGGGAGAGTACAGTAGAACAATAAACAGACATATTCCCTGCCCACAACACGCTTCAGTCTAGAGGGGGAGACAGATATTAATAGAAATAAAGAAATGACAGATATGTACATGAGTGCTGTGGGGCTGGGAGGGGGGATGAATAAAGGGAGTGAGTCAGGGTGACGCAGAAGGGAGTGGGAGAAGAGGAAAGGAGGGATTAATCAGGAAAGGCCCCTTGGAGGAGATGGCCCTCTATTAAGGCTTTAATAAATAGAGAGTAATCATCTGTTGGCTGTGAGGGAAGGAGGGCATTCCAGGCCAGAGGCGGGATGTGGGCGAGGGGTTGGTGTCAAGATAGACGAGATGGAGATACAGTAGTAATGATGGCATTTATTAAGCACTTACTATGTGCAAAGCACTGTTCTAAGCGCCGGCACTGTTCTAAGCACTGGCACTGTTCTAAGCGCTGATGAGAAGGTTGGCATCAGAGGACAAAGTCTGCAGGCTGGGTTGTAGCAGGATAATAACAAGGTGAGGTAGGAGGGGGTGAGATGATTGATTTCCGGTGGTCTTCACCCATGCCAGCCCCAGATGGGTGGCACCTGGTTTTGAACCCAGGACTCTTGATCCCATTGGGCGGACCGCAGTGCTGCCGGAAAGCCTGATGGGAAAAGCCATGGGAGACTGAGGCGCCGTGGATGGGTTTATGCAGGGAGCGAGAAAGGAGGGAGTTTTCTGCCCCCCAGTTGGCTCGGGAGCTGGCCTGATTGGGAGCAACGGGCCGGGGGGCTGCAGAGCCTAGTGGCTACAGCCCAGCCTTGAGAGTCAGAAGGACCTGGGTTCTAATCCCGGCTCCACCACTTATCTTCTGGGTGGCCTCGGGCAAGTCACTTCACTTGTCTGGAAAATGGGGATGGAAACTGGGAGCCCCGTGTGGGCCGGGGGCTGTGCCCAACCTGATTAGCTTGGATCTATGCCAGAGCTTAGCACGGTGCTTGACACACAGTAAGTGCTTACCAAATGCCAGCAATCAATCAATCGTATTTATTGAGCGTTTACTCCGGATTGAACCCTTCCGGCAACAGCAGGCCCTGGAGGGAGAAGACCCGCCCAACCAGAAATCCGCCAAGGGCCAAACACAGGCCAAGGACAGGCAAGATTTAGATGGGGAGTTCGTGACGGATCTCCATGTCCTTTCTGCTGCCTCCCTCCAAAGAACCTCCTCCTTACCCAGGCCCAGCCCCACCTTCGACCCCCATTCCTAGCCCCGCTTCTGCCCCGGGACCAGTTTTAGGTCCCAGCCGGGCCCCAACCCCCGGCCACCGAAGGGCCAAGGGAAGCGTGCCGCCCCCGTGATGGCAGCGGCCCAGGGGACGGAGAAGAAGGCTTCCAGTGTGAGGCGGACGGTGTGGGAGAGGCCGCGTTTCCGCGCCATCTGACCCCCAGCCCCCGCAGAGTCGGCCCCAAACGGACCCATTATTGGAGACGTGGCAGCCCGCCCGGGCGGGCCAGCGCCGATCCGGAGGCTACAGAGCTGAGCCTGGAGTCCTGGGTCAGGGGACACGCTACAGGGCTGGCCTCCCCCTGCCCTGGGGAGAGCAGGCACTGGGAAACAGCCGAGTCTGCTGGTTGGGAAGACAGGGCAGGCCGGACATCTCAAGGCCGAAGACTCAGAGAGTCTGGGTGACTGAAAGACTAACGGCGGGCGTGGGGGTCCGAGGGCCCCGGAGACTGGTGGCACCAGAGACCGGGAGTCTGAGAGACGGCGTGGCTTGACAGTCCGAGTGCTTGACAGTCTATGTGCCTGCGAGACTGGGGACCCGAGAAACTCGAGGCCTGAGAGATTGAGTTAGGGGAGACTGGGTGTCTGAGAGACTGGGGGCTTGAGAGTGGGTAAGAGCGTGGGGACCTCAGAGACTGGGCACCTCAGAGACTCAAGGCCTGAGAGACAGAGGGCCTGAGAGAGTCTATGTGCCCGAAAGACTGGGTGCTCGGAAGTCTGAGGGCCTGTGAGCCTAGATAGCTCAGAGACAGAGTCTGTGATACTGGGAGCCCACGAAACTCAGTACCTGAGGGACTGGGTGCTTGAGAGAAGGAGGGCCAGCGAGTCTATAGGCCTGAAAGCCTGCGTTCCTGAGAGACCTGGGGGAGCAGCCGCAAACTGGGGGGCCAAGGAATGGGGGCCCGTGAGACTATGAGCCTGATGAGAGACTGGGTGCCTGAGATTCTGGCGATGTGAGAGACTGGGGGCCCTGGTGTCTGGGTGCGTGAGAGTCTAGCACCTGTCAGCCTGGGGACTTCAGAGACTCAGGGTCTGTGAGACTGGGGGCCCGAGAGACTGGCGGCCACAGAAACTGGGTGCTTGGGAGTCTGAGGGCCGAAGAGTCTATGTGTCCGCTAGCCTGGGTGCCTCAGAGACTCGGTGTCTGTGAGAATGGGGGCCCACAAGACTGGGGACCAGTGAGATTCTGCATGCCTGGGAGACTGAGAAGGACGGTCTTGGAATTTATAATAATGATAGCATTTATTAAGCACTTACTATGTGCAAAGCACTCTTCTAAGCCCTAGGGACAGAGGGACTCCTCCCTCCCCTCCCTTCTCTCCTTCTCCAGCCCAGCCCGCACCCTCCGCTCCTCTGCCGCTAATCTCCTCACCGTGCCTCGTTCTCGCCTGTCCCGCCGTTGACCCCCGGCCCGTGTCCTCCCACTGGCCCGGAATGCCCTCCCTCTGCCCATCCGCCAAGCTAGCTCTCTTCCTCCCTTTAAGGCCCTACTGAGAGCTCACCTCCTTCAGGAGGCCTTCCCAGACTGAGCCCCCTCCTTCCTCCCCCGCCCCCATGCCCCCCACCTTACTGCCTTCCCTTCCCCACAGCACCTGTATATATGTATATACGTTTGTATGTACTTATTACTCTATTTATTTATTTATTTTACTTGTACATATTAAATTTATTTTATTTTGTTAATATGTTTTGTTTTGTTCTCTGCCTCCCCCTTCTAGACTGTGAGCCCACTGTTGGGTAGGGACCGTCTCTCTATGTTGCCAACTTGTACTTCCCAAGTCCAGTGCTCTGCACACAGTAAGCGCTCAATAAATACGATTGAATGAATGAATGAATGAATAGGGCGATTACAAGGTGATGAGGTTGTCCCACTTGGGGCTTACAGTTTTCATCCCCATTTTACAGATGAGGTAACTGAGGCCCAGAGAAGTGGAGTGACTTGCCCAAAGTCACACAGCTGACAAGTGGCAGAGCCGGAATTTGAACCCCTGAGCTCTGACTCCAAAGCCTGGGCTCTTTCCACTGAGCCATGCTGCTTGTGCCTCAGAGCTGGGGGCCCGCGAGACTCGGGGGCCTGAGGGTCTGAGAGTGGGGAGAGGGTCTGAGAAAACTGAGTGTCTGCATGACTGTTCGCCTGAGGGTCTGGAGGACTGAGAGCCTGGGGGCCAAGGGGTCTGGGTGCTGGAGAGACCGCAGGCCTGAGAGTCTGGCTGAGAGTGTCGAGGCCTGAGAGCTTAGGAGCCGGAGCTTCTGGGGGCATGAGAGACAAGGTGCGTGACAGTCTATGTGCCTGTGCGCTGGGGGCTTGACGGTCTAGGTTTTGGTGAGACTGGGAGCCTCAGAAACTCAGGCCCTGTGGGTCTGGGGGCTGGAGAGACAAAGGGGTGAAGGACTGGGGGCATGGGAGTCTGTTTTGACAAGACTGGATGCCTCAGAGACTCAGGGCCTGAGAGCCTGGGAGACTGGGAGACTAGTTGAGCGTGTGGGAGCTTGTGAATCTGGGTGACTGAAAAACTGAAGGGAGAGGGACTGGGGGCCTGCAAGACTGGGGACCTGGGAGACTAGAGGGAGGGCTTGAGAGTCTGGGGGCCGGAGAAGGGGTGTCTGAGAGATTGGGGGCCTCAGAGTCTGGGGGTCTGAGTGCTGGGGAGTCTGGGTCCCTGAGACTCTATGTGCCTGCGAGACAGGGGGCCCATGAGGCTGGGGCCCTGAGGGACTGGGGGCCAGAACTTGTACTTCCCAAGCTCTTAGTACAGTGCTCTGCACACAGTAAGCGCTCAATAAATACGATTGATTGATTAGAGATGGGGGGGTCTTAGAGTCTGAGGTCCTGAGCTTCTGGGTCCCTGAGAGCCTACATGCCTGTGAGACTGGGGACCCACGAGACTCGGGGCCTGAGGGACTAGGTGCTCGACAGACTGAGGGCCTCAAGAGTCTGGAACTAGATACTGGATGTTTGAGAGAGTGGGGGCCTGGGAGATTGGGGGCCTTGGAATCTGAGAGTCCATTTGTCTGGGAGACTGGGGGACTGGGAGCCTGAGAGTCGGGGTGAGAGTGTGAGTCCTTTAGTCTGGGCCTCTGAGAGACTGAGGGCCCGAGAAACTGAGGGGTGAGAGACTGGGGGCCCTCAAGACTGGGGGCCTCAAAGACTCGGGGTCTCAGGAGTCTGGGTGCCTTAGAGTCTCAGCGCTTAGAACAGTGCTTGGCACATAGCGCTTAACAAATACCATTCATTCATTCAATCATATTTATTGAGCACTTACTATGTGCAGAGCACTGGACTAAGCGCTTGGGAAGTACAAGTTGGCAACATATAGAGACGGTCCCTACCCACTGCGGGCTCACACACTAGAAGGGGGAGACAGACAACAAAACAAGACTAAAATAAATAGAATAGTAAATATGTACAAGTAAAATAGAGTAATAAATATGTACAAACACATATACAGGTGCTGTGGGGAGGGGAAGGAGGTAAGGCGGGGGGGGTGGGGAGGGGGAGGAGGGGAAGAGGAAGGAGGGGGCTCAGTCTGGGAAGGCCTCCTGGAGGAGATGAGCTCTCAGTAGGGCTTTGAAGGGAATACCATCATCATCTTATGTGCTTGCAAGACTGGAGGCCTGGGAGACTGGGAGGCCTGGGAGAGTGGGTGAGAGTTTGGATGCTTGAGAGTCTGGGTGACTGAGAGACTGGGGGCCTCAGAGATTCGGGGTCTCAGGAGTCTGGGTGCCTAAGAGTCCTAGTGCTTAGAACAGTGCTTGGCACATAGTAAGCGCTTAAAAAAATACCATCATCATCTTATGTGCTTGCAAGACTGGGGGCCTGGGAGACTGGGAGGCCCGGGAGAGTGGGTGAGAGTTTGGATGCTTGAGAGTCTGGGTGACTGAGAGACTGGGGGCCTCAGGGATTCGGGGTCTCAGGAGTGTGGGTGCCTAAGAGTCCTAGTGCTTAGAACAGTGCTTGGCACATAGTAAGCGCTTAACAAATACCATCATCATCTTATGTGCTTGCAAGACTGGGGGCCTGGGAGACTGGGGGCCCAGGAGACTGGGAGGCCCAGGAGACCAGGGGGCCCAGGAGAGTGGGTGAGGGTGTGGATATTTGAGAGTCTGGGTAACTGAGAGACTGGGGGCTTGCGAGACTGGAGGGCTCTGAGAGACGGGGATGTCCTGAGAGACAGGGGGCTGAGGGATCAGGAGGCCTGAGAGGCTTGGGACCTGAGAGTCTATGTGCCTGAGAGACTAGGGGCCGGAGAGCCTGGGGGCCAGAGAGCCTGGAGGCCAGAGAGCCTGGGGCGTGAGGGACTAAGTGCTTGACAGACTGAGGGTCTGAGAGACTAGTTGCTCAGGAGTCTGGGTGTCTGAGAGTTTATGTGTCTGTGAGAGAGGGGACCCGAGAGTCTGGAAGCCTGCGAGAACAGATGACTGACGGACTGAGAACCTGAGAGACTGAAGGGTGAGAGATGTGGGGGCGGGGGTGGGGGGGGGGGCGGTCCAGGAGTCTGGGTGTCTGGGAATCTATGTGCCTCTGAGACTGGGAGCTGGAGACCAGACAACTGAGAGACTGTGTGCCCGGGAGACCGGGTGCCTGATGGTTTGGGGGCCCGAGATTCTGAGTGCCCAAGATTCTACGTTCCTGAGGGATTGGGTGCCAGGCGTGTGAGTCCCCATTTGTCTGGTGCATGTGGATTTGGGTGTCTGGATGCCCATAGTGTCTGGGGTTCGGGTGTGCTTTGTCTGAGAGCCCGGGGACCTGCTCGTCTGAGTGTCCTCCCCCACGGCTTCTTCCCCTCTGCCTTCAAACATGCCCACATCTCCCCCATCCTAAACAACCCCTCCCTTGATCTCACTGCTCCCTCCAATTATCGCCCTATCTCCCTCCAAGCCTTCCTATCCAAACTCCTAGAACGAGAACTAGACTGTGCACCCGCTGTTGGGTAGAGACTGTCTCTATATGTTGCTGAATTGTACTTCCCAAGTGCTTAGTACAGTGCTCTGCACACAGTAAGTGCTCAATAAATATGACAATGAATGAATGAGTCATGTACACTCGCTGCCTCAAACTCCTCAACTCCAGCTCTCTCCCGGACCCCCTCCAATCTGGCTTCCGTCCCCTCCTCTCCACTGAAACTGCCCTCGCAAAGGTCACCAATGACCTCCTTCTTGCCAAATCCAATGGCTCCTACTCCATCCTATTCCTCCTCGCCCTCTCAGCTGCCTTTGACACTGTCGACACCCCCCCCCCCCCTTCTCCTCAACACGTTATCCAACCTTGGCTTCACCGACTCCATCCTCTCCCGGTTCTCCTCTTATCTCTCTGACCGGTCATTCTCAGTCTCCTTCACGGGCTCCTCCTCCCTCTCTCACCCCCTAACTGTAGGGGTTCCTCAAGGGTCAGTTCTCAGTCCCCTTCTGTTCTCCATCTATACTCACTCCCTTGGTGACCGCATTCGCTCCTTCAGCTTCAACTATCATCTCTACGCTGATGACACCCAAATCTACGTCTCTGCCCCTGCTCTCTCTCCCTCCCTCCAGGCTCATCTCTCCTCCTGCCCTCAGGACATCTCCACCTGGATGTCCGCCCGTCACCTAAAACTCAACATGTCCAAGACTGAGCTCCTCATCTTCCCTCCCAAACCCTATCCTCTCCCTGACTTTCCCGTCACTGTGGACGGCACTACCATCTTTCCCGTCTCACAAGCCCGCAACCTTGGTGTCACCCTTGACTCCGCTCTCTCGTTCACCCCACACATCCAATCCGTCACCAAAACCTGCCGGTCTCACCATCACAACATCGTCAAGATCCACCCTTTCCTCTCCATCCAAACCGCTACCTTGTTAGTACAATCACTCACCCTATCCCGACTGGATGACTGCATCAGCCTCCTCTCTGATCTCCCATTTTTCGGTCTCTCCCCATTTCAGTCTATTCTTCACTCTGCTGCCTGGATTATCTTTCTACAGAAACGCTCTGGGCATGTTACTTCCCCCACAAAAGTCTCCAGTGGGTGCCTATCAACCTTCGTATCAAGCAAAAACTCCTCACTATTGGCTTCAAAGCTCTCCATCACTTTGCCCCCACTTACCTCTCCCCCTCGTCCCCCTCTCCATCCCCCCATCTTACCTCCTTCCCTTCCCCACAGCACCTGTTTATATGTATATATGGTTGTACATATTTATTACTCTATTTATTTATTTTACTTGTACATTTCTATCCTATTTATTTTATTTTGTTGGTATGTTTGGTTCTGTTCTCTGTCTCCCCCTTTTAGACTGTGAGCCCACTGTTGGGTAGGGACTGTCTCTATGTGTTGCCAATTTGTACTTCCCAAGCGCTTAGTACAGTGCTCTGCACAGAGTAAGCGCTCAATAAATACAATTGATTGATTGATTACCTCACCTCTCTTCTCTCCTCCTACAGCCCAGCCCGCACACCCGACTCCTCTGCCGCTAACCTGCTCATATAGTTAAGCACGTAGTAAGCGCTTTACACCCTAATTATCATTATTATTATTGTTGTTGTTAGTGTTTGCAAAGCAGGACAGCACAGAAGCCTTTTCCTTTGTCCTGCCACCAGACGGTAAGAGATGCCGTCGGCTGCAGTTGGACTGTGCCTAGTGTTACCATTTCTTAGCTAAAACACAAACATCTTGTATTCACAAACGGCCTAAAAATAGGGGGGTGGTCATCGGGAACCTGGCAATGCCTGGACCAGAGACGGTCCCTACCCAACAGCGGGCTCACAGTCTAGAAGGGGGAGACAGACAACAAAACAAAACATATTAACAAAATAAAATAAATAGAATAAATATGTACAAATAAAATAAATAATTCCATTTATCTATTTTGATGCTGTTGATGCCTGTCTACTTGTTTTGTTTTGTTGCCTCTCTCCCCCCTTCTCTGTTTAGTTCATATGTTTTGTTGTCTGTCTTCCCCTTCTAGACTGTGAACCCGCTGTCGGGTAGGGACCGTCTCTATATGTTGCCAACTTGTGCTTCCCAAGTGCTTAGTACAGTGCCCTGCACACAGTAAGTGCTCAATAAATGCAATGAATGAATGAATAATAATAATAATGGCATTTTTTAAGCGCTTACTATGTGCAAAGCACTGTTCTAAGTGCTGGGGAGGTTACAAGGGGATCAGCTTGTCCCATGTGGGGCTCACAGTCTTCATCCCCATTTTACAGATGAGGGAACTGAGGCACAGAGAAGTTAAGTGACTTGCCCAAAGTCACACAGCTGACAAGTGGCAGAGCCAGGATTTGAACCCATGACCTCTGACTCCAAAGCCCGTGCTCTTTCCACTGAGCCACGCTGTAAGCCCGTTGTTGGGTAGGGACTGTCTCTATCTGTTGCCGAATTGCACTTTCCAAGCGCTTAGTACAGTGCTCTGCACACAGTAAGTGCTCAATAAATACAGTTGAATGAATGAATGAATGAATGAATGAATCATCATCAATCGTATTTATTGAGCGCTTACTATGTGCAGAGCACTGTGCTAAGCGCTTGGGAAGTACAAATTGGCAACATATAGAGACAGTCCCTACCCAACAGTGGGCTCACAGTCTGAATGAATGAATGAATGACAGTGCACAGGCCCAGGAGACTGAAGGACCTGGATTCTAATCCCAGTTTCGCTGCTTCTCTGCTGTGTGACCACGGGCAGGTCACTTCACTTCTCTGGGACTCGGTTCCCTCATCCGTAAAATAAGGATTAACGATAATTGCGGTGTTTGTTAAAGCGCTTACTCTGTGCCAAGCTCTGTTTCAAGTGCAAGGGTAGATACGAGCTAATCAGTCGAGTTGGGCACGGTCCCTTTCCCACATGGGCTCACAGTCTTAATTCCCATTTTACAGATGAAATGACTGAAGCACAGAGAAGTGAAATGACTTACCCAAGGTCACATAGCAGGCAAGAGGCGGAGCCAGGATTAGAACCCACGTCCTCTGACTCCCAAGCCCGGGCTCCTTCTACTAAGCCACACTGACAGTGAGCCCCATGTGGGACATTGACTGTGTCCAATCTGATCGATTAGCTTGTACCTATCCCAGTGCTTAGTACAGTGCTTGGCATATAGTAAGCACTTAACAAATTTATTTATTTTACTTGTACATATCTATTCTATTTTATTTTGTTAGTATGTTTGGTTTTGTTCCCTGTCTGCCCCTTTTAGACTGTGAGCCCGCTGTTGGGTAGGGACTGTCTCTATATGTTGCCGATTTGTACTTCCCAAGCGCTTAGTACAGTGCTCTGCACATAGTAAGCGCTCAATAAATATGATTGATGATGATTGATGATGAACAAATATCTTGAAAAAAAAGAAGAGCAGGGTTAGTTGGGCTCAGGAAATAGTCACATTGACGTGGATGAATGACTCGCTGTCTTAGTTGCAGCAGTCCAATAATCAATCAATCGATATCAATCAATCGTATTTATTGAGCGCTTACTGTGTGCAAAGCACCGTACTAAGCGCTTGGGAAGTACAAGTTGGCAACATACAGAGACAGTCCCTACCCAACCGTGGGCTCACAGGGACCATCTCTATATGTTGCCTACTTGTACTTAGTACTTAGTAAGCGCTTAGTACAGTGCTCTGCACATAGTAAGTGCTCAATAAATATGATTGATTGATTGATTGATTGATTGATTGTACTTTCCAGGCGCTTGGTGCACTGCTCTGCACACAGTAAGCGCTCAATAAATACGATTGAATGAATGACTCCCCACAGCACATATGCGTCTATCTGTATCTATCTGTAATTTCTTGTTTTATGTATTTGTTTTAATGTCTCCCTCCCCCTCTAGACCGTGAGCACGTTGTTGGGTAGGGACCGTCTCTATACGTTGCCAACTTGTACTTCCCAAGCGCTTAGTACAGTGCTCTGCACACCGTAAGCGCTCAATAAATACAATTGAATGAATGAATGAATAAAAGAGTGGGCTAACAATAATCATAATAACTGTGCTATTTGTTGAGTGCTGTGTGCCAAATAATACTAATAATGGTATTTGTTAAAGCGCTTCCTATGTGCCAGGCACTGTACTAAGCGTCGGGATGGATATGAGCAAATCCTGAAGGACAGTCCCTGTCCCACGTGGGGCTCACAGTCTCCATCCCTATTTTACAGATGAGGTAACTGAGGCACAGAAAAGGTCACATAGCGGACAAGCGCTCTCTATCCACTGGGCCATGCTGCTTCTCTGACACCCCTTCTAGACGGCAAGCTCGTTGAGGGCAGGGAACGTGTCTGTTTATTGCTATATTGTCCTCTCCCAAGCGCTTAGTACAGTGCTCTGCGCTCAAATTTGATTGACTGACAAACTGTGAGTTAAACTAGGGCCCGTGTTTAATTCCCATCTGTGTTCTCTCCCTCAGACCTTTGTACAGTGCTCTGCTGAATAAATACTCTTACTACTACTACTACTACTGTGCTCGGTGTAGAGAAGCTGCTTAAGAAGCAGCGCGGCTCAGTGGAAAGAGCCCGGGCTTGGGCGTCAGAGGTCGTGGGTTCTAATCCCGGCTCTGCCACTTATCAGCTGGGTGACTTTGGGCAGGTCACTTAACTGCTCTGTGCCTCAGTTACCTCATCTGCAAAACGGGGATTCAAACTGTAAGCCCCACGTGGGACAACCTGATTACCTTGTACCAACCCCAGTGCTTAGAACAGTGCTTTGCACATAGTAAGTGCTTAAAAAATACCATTATTATTATTATTAGAGACAAGATCATCAGCGCTTAGAACAGTGCTTTGCACATAGTAAGCACTTAACAAATACCATAATTATTATTATTTTTAAAACTGTAAGCCCCACATGGGACAACCTGATTACCCTGTATCAACCCCAGTGCTTAGAACAGTGCTTTGCACATAGTAAGCGCTTAACAAATACCATAATTATTATTATTATTGTTAGAGACAAGATCATCAGCGCTTAGAACAGTGCTTTGCACATAGTAAGCACTTAACAAATACCATAATTATTATTATTATTAAAACTGTAAGCCCCACGTAGGACAACCTGCTTACCTTGTATCAACCCCAGTGCTTAGAACAGTGCTTTGCACATAGTAAGCGCTTAACAAATACCATAATTATTATTATTATTATTATTAGAGACAAGATCATCAGCGCTTAGAACAGTGCTTTGCACACAGTAAGTGCTTAGCAAATAGCATAATCATTATTATTATTATTAAAACTGTAAGCCCCACGTGGGACAACCTGATTACCCTGTATCAATCCCAGTGCTTAGAACAGTGCTTTGCACATAGTAAGCGCTTAACAAATACCACAATTATTATTATTATTATTAGAGGCAAGATCATCAGCGCTTAGAACAGTGCTTTGCACATAGTAAGCACTTAATAAATGCCATTATTATTATTATTATTATTAAGAAAAAGTCCCTGTCCCCACACAAGGCTCACAGTTCAGAGGGAGGGAGATGAGATGAGGAAATTGAGGCACAGAGAAGTTAAGTGGCTTACCCAAGACCACAAAGCAAAGCCGGGATTAGAACCCAGGTCCTCTGAATCCCAGGCTTAGGCTCTTTCCTCAAGGCCAAGCTACTTCCCTGCCTCATTCTTCCTTTCTTTCTTTTAGGGTATTTGTTAAGCGCTCACTATGTGTTCTACACTGTGCTAAGCACTAAGGTCAGTACGGGTCACTTGGGTTGGACACAGCCCCCGTCCCGCAAGGGGCTCACAGTCTAAACATCATCATCATCATCAATCGTATTTATTGAGCGCTTACTATGTGCAGAGCACTGTACTAAGCGCTCGGGAAGTACAAATTGGCAACATATAGGAGAACAGGCATCGAAACTCCATTTCACAGTGGAGGAAACTGAGATACAGAGAAGTCACATGACTTGCCCAAGGTCACGCAGCAAGCGACCGGCAGAGCCGGAGTTTAGAACCCAGGACCAAGCTCTTTCCACTAGGCCACACTGCTTCTCCGAAAGCATTTCTTCAACAGCTTTTATATAAAAAAATGACTTTCCTACTCTCTCCCCTCCCCTACTAAAGGAGGAGGTGAAGACATAACTAATGCCCATCCTTTCTTAACATAGAAATCCTAACTTATTTTTATTTTTAATGAAGGTGAACTTGACTAGTGTAAGGAAAGTTGAGGTTGTTTCCCTGTCAACATCCCCCCCCTCCCATCTGTGTGTTTTATTCCTATCTCAGGGACACGCGTATATTTCCATTTACTTACAAATTCATCTATCCAGCTACCTGGATTCATCCTGACGTGCTTTTAATAACAATGATAAATGATTGTGGAATTTATTAATCAATCAATCAATCGTATTTATTGAGCGCTTACTGTGTGCAGAGCGCTGTACTAAGCGCTTGGGAAGTCCAAGTTGGCAACATCTAGAGACAGTCCCTACCCAACAGTGGGCTCACAGTCTAAAAGGGGGAGACCGAGAAGAAAACCAGACATACTAACAAAATAAAATAAAATAAATAGAATAGATAATCAAGCGCTTACTGTGTGCAAGCATGCCGAAGCACATCAGGCTGAATCCAGGTAGCTGGATAGATGAATTTGTAAGTAAATAGAAATATACACATGTTCCTGAGATAGGAATAAAACACACAGATGGGAGGGGTGGATATTTCAAGGCTTCCTGTTCCATCTTTGCACTTCCCCCTGCTTTCACAACTTTAGAAGTTAATTTTTCTTGGTCTTCGCCATTAAGTTCCGAGTTATTCGAGGGCGGGGAAGGTGTGAGTCTTGTTACCGCTGGGCTTAGTACAGGGCCAAGCACTCAGTAGGTACCCACTAAATATCACCGATGAATTGATCAATGGATCGAGTGTTACCTTGCGGAGAAAAAGGCGGCAGAGAAGGAGGCGGCTGCGGCGGAAAACTTCGGTTCAATTGGTGGCACAAGCTAGAAAGCCCCAACTGGTGTGAAATAGAAATGGGACAGAAAACAATTTCAAAGCCTGAACTATGTCTTGGTAGTAAATAATAATAATAGCAGTGGTATTTGTGAAGCACTTACCATGTACCATGTTTATTTTATTTTGTTAGTATGTTTGGTTTTGTTCTCTGTCTCCCCCTTTTAGACTGTGGGCCCACTGTTGGGTAGGGACTGTCTCTAGATGTTGCCAATTTGTACTTCCCAAGCGCTTAGGACAGTGCTCTGCACACAGTAAACAGAAAACAATTTCAAAGGCTGAACTATGTCTTGGTAGTAAATAATAATAACGGTGGTATTTGTGAAGCACTTACCATGTACCATGTTTATTTTATTTTGTTAGTATGTTTGGTTTTGTTCTCTGTCTCCCCCTTTTAGACTGTTGGGTAGGGACTGTCTCTATATGTTGCCAATTTGTACTTCCCGAGCGCTTAGGACAGTGCTCTGCACACAGTAAGCGCTCAATAAATACGATTGATGATGATGATGATGTACCTAACAAGATGTCTACTTGTTTTGTTGTCTGTCTCCCCCTTCTAGACTGTGAGCCCACTGTTGGGTAGGGACTGTCTCTATATGTTGCCAATTTGTACTTCCCAAGCGCTTAGTACAGTGCTCTGCACACAGTAAGCACTCAATAAATACGATTGATGATGATGATGATGATGTACCTAACAAGATGTCTACTTGTTTTGTTGTCTGTCTCCCCCTTCTAGACTGCGAGCCCACTGTTGGGTAGGGACCGTCTCTATATGTTGCCGACTTGTACTTCCCAAGCGCTTAGTACAGTGCTCTGCACACAGTAAGCGCTCAGTAAATACAAATGAATGTACTAAGCTCCGGGGTAGATTCAAGCTAATCAGGTTGGACACGGTCCCTGTCCCACGAGGGGCTCACCATCTCAATCCCCGTTTTACAGATGAGGTAACCGGGGCCCAGAGAAATTAGGTGACTTGCCCGAAGTCACACAGTAGGCAAATGGCAGAACCGGGATTAGAACCCAGGTCCTAACGCCCGGGCCCGTGCTCTAACCACTAGACCACACTGTAAACCAAAGCATGCCACATTTTAGGGGAATACAATGGAGACAGAGAAGGTGCAGAGAAAAGCAGCCAAGAAGATCAGGAGGATGAAGCGGTTTCTGTCTAAGGACACGTTAAAATGGTTAAGGAGTCTCAAGAGATCAATCAATCGATCAATTGTATTTATTGAGCGCTTACTGTGTGCGGAGCGCTGTACTAAGCGCTTGGGAAGTCCAAGTTGGCAACATATAGAGACGGTCCTGACCCAACAGTGGGCTCACAGTCTAAAAGAGATGCAGGCTTGACAGGAGATGATGTGATTAGAGAAGCAGCTTGGCCTAGGAGATAGAGCCCAGGATTGGGAGTCAAAGGCCCTGAGTTCTAATCCAGCCTCTGCCACTTGTGTGGTGTGTGACCTTGGGTAAGTCTCGTCACTCCCCTGTGCCTCAGTTCCCTCATCTGTAAAATGGGGATTAAGACTGTGAGCGCTACGTGGGACAACCTGATCACCTCGTATCTACCCCAGCGCTTAGAACAGTGTGTGGCACAAACTAAGCCCTTAAATACCATTATTATCATTATTATTATTATTACTGTGGGACATGGACTGTGTCCAATCTGATTTGCTTGTATCTAACCCAACACTTAGTACAGCATTATCATCATCAATCGTATTTATTGAGCGCTTCCTCTGTGCAGAGCACTGGACTAAGCGCTTGGGAAGGACAAGTTGGCAACATAAAGAGACAGTCCCTACCCAACTGTGGGCTCACAGTCTAAAAGAATAGGAATTAGGAATATAGGCATTAGGAATATAGTAATTAGTATTAATATAGCAATTAATGCCTAATTAGGCATTAGGAATATAGTAAGCACTTAAGAAATACCATTGGGCGGGGGGGGGGAACCTTACAAAATTCTCAAGCACCAGTACGGCGCTCAGCATTCATTCATTCATTCATTCATTCAATCGTATTTATTGAGCGCTTACTGTGTGCAGAGCACTGTACTAAGCGCTTGGGAAGTCCAAGTTGGCAACATCTAGAAACGGTCCCTACCCAACAGCGGGCTCACAGTCTAGAAGGGGGAGATGGACAACAAAACCAAACATGTCAACAAAATAAAATAAATAGAATAAATATGTCCAAATAAAATAAATAAATAAATTCATAAATAAATAAATAGTGAGCGCTCAATAAATCCCATTGACAAAACATGTTAACAAAATAAAATAAATGGAATAAATATGTACAAATAAAATAAATAAATAAATTAATAAATAAATAAGTAGTGAGCGCTCAATAAATCCCATTGACAAAACACGTTCACAAAATAAAATAAATAGAATAAATATGTCCAAATAAAATAAATAAATAGATTCATAAATAAATAAATAGTGAGCGCTCAATAAATACCATTGACAAAACATGTTCACAAAATAAAATAAATAGAATAAATATGTACAAATAAAATAAATAAATAAATTCATAAATAAATAAATAGTGAGCGCTCAATAAATCCCATTGACAAAACACGTTCACAAAATAAAATAAATAGAATAAATATGTCCAAATAAAATAAATAAATAAATAAATTCATAAATAAATAAATAGTGAGCGCTCAATAAATCCCATTGACAAAACATGTTCACAAAATAAAATAAATAGAATAAATATGTACAAATAAAATAAATAAATAAATTCATAAATAAATAAATACCACTGACAAAACATGTTCACAAAATAAAATAAATAGAATAAATATGTACAAATAAAATAAATAAATAAATTCATAAAGAAATAAATAGTGAGCGCTCAATAAATCCCATTGACAAAACATGTTCACAAAATAAAATAAATAGAATAAATATGTCCAAATAAAATAAATAAATAAATTCATAAAGAAATAAATAGTGAGCGCTCAATAAATCCCATTGACAAAACATGTTCATAAAATAAAATAAATAGAATAAATATGTACAAATAAAATAAATAAATAAATTCATAAATAAATAAATAGTGAGCGCTCAATAAATCCCATTGACAAAACATGTTCACAAAATAAAATAAATAGAATAGATATGTACAAATAAAATAAATAAATTTATAAATAAATAAATAAATAAATGGTGAGCGCTCAATAAATACCATTGACAAACCATGTTAACAAAATAAAATAAATAGAATAAATATGTACAAATAAAATAAATAAATTTACAAATAAGTAAATAAATAAATGGTGAGCGCTCAATAAATACCCTTGACTGATTGGAGTGGACAGAGTAATCCCAAAATTGGTGTGTGTTGTTTGTTTTATGGTTCTTGTTGCACACTATATACCAAGCACTGTACTAAGCACCTGGGTAGAGGCAGGGACTGGAAATGTGTCTGTTTATTGTTATATTGTAATCTTCCAAGCTCTTAGTACAGTGCTCTGCACACATTAAGCGCTCAATAAGTACGATTGAATCAATGAATGAATGCAAGCTAATCAGGTTGCACTAAATTCCTGTCCCATGTGGGGTTCACAGTCCAAGTATTTTCCAAGGGTTCCCCAAGAGCGGGGTCACCTGGATAATAATAATGATGACATTTGTTAAGCGCTTACTATGTGCAGAGCACTGTTCTAAGCGCTGGAGGGGGGGATACAAGGTGATCAAGTTGTCCCACGTGGGGCTCACAATCTTAATCCCCATTTTACAGATGAGGGAACTGAGGCTCAGAGAAGTTAAGTGACTTGCCCGAGGTCACGCAGCAGGCATGTGGCTGGGCCGGGATTCGAACCCATGACCTCTGACTCCAAAGCCCGGGCTCTTTCCACTGAGCCACGCTGCTGACAGGATTTCAATCATTCAATGGTATTTATTGAGCGCTTACTGTGTGCAAAGCACTGTACTATGAGCTTGGGAGAGGACAATATAATAATAATAATAATAATGGTATTTATTGAGCACTTTCTGTGTGCAAAGCACTGTACTATGAGCTTGGGAGAGGACAATATAATAATAATAATAATAATGGTATTTATTGAGCACTTTCTGTGTGCAAAGCACTGTACTATGAGCTTGGGAGAGGACAATATAATAATAATAAATAAGGGCATTTATTAAGCGCTCACTATGTGCAAAGCACTGTTCTAAGCGCTGGGGAGGTTACAAGGTGATCAGGTTGTCCCACGGGGGGCTCACAGTCTTCATCCCCATTTTACAGATGAGAGAACTGAGGCCCAGAGAAGTGAAGTGACTTGCCCAAATATGGCATTATAACACACACATTCCCCGCCCGCAACGAGCTTACCGTCTAGAGGGATTTGGTGTCAGGCTGAATACGTGGTTTATAGTCAATCATACATTCATTCAGTGGTCTTTACTGAGTGCAGAGCACTGTACTAAGCACTCGGAAAGTACAATTCGGCACCAAAGAGAGACAGTCCCTGCCCACAACGGGCTCACAGTCTAGCGGGGGGGGGGGAGACGGGCGTCGAAACAGATTAACAGGCATCAATAGCATCAATATAAATAAATAGAATTATAGATATAAACACATTATTCCTATACATAGAATTATAAATATGTACATACATACACAAATGCTGGGCGGGGGGGGGGAGGTAGAGCCAAGGGAGTGAGACGAGGGGATGGGGAGTGAAGGGGATCAGAGGGAAAGCGGGGCTTAGTCTGGGTAAATTGTATTTACTGAGCACTTACTGTGTGCAAAGCACTGTATTAAGCACTTTGTAGGAGGTGGGACTAGAACCCAGATCCTTCTACCTCCCGGGGCACACTATCCGCTCCCTTTGTTCTTCCTCCTTCCCGACCCCAAACCATTTACGTCCATATCTGTCATTTCTCTTCATGTATGTCTCCTCCTCTTTATTATAAGCTTGTGGTGGGCAGGGAATGTGTCTGTTATATTGTTACATTTACTCTCCCAAGTGCTTAGTACAGTGCTCCGCAGCCAGGAAGCGCTCAATAAATATGATCAACTGGTGTCCGCCCCCCCACCCCCCAACTGTAAGTGCACTGAGGGCAGGAAATACGTCTGTTATGTTGTGCTCTCCCAAGCGCATAGTACAGTGCTCTGCACCCGATAAGCGCTCAATAAATACCACTGACTGTCAGAGAGAGGTGAGCCCTGTGTCCTGCCATCCCAAGATCAAGGCCAGACCTCTCTTTCAAAATGGCAGGGATCTTTTTCCCCCACAATTGTCTGTCCCCATTGCATCTTTCCCAACCCTTTCCTCTGGGTTAATAAGATAATAATAATAATTAAGGCACTATACTAAGCGCTGGGGTGGATACCAGTAAATAAGGTTGGACACAGTCTTTGTCCCACATGGGGCTCACAGTCTTCATCCTCATTATAATGGCATTTGTTAAGCACTTACTCTGTGCAAAACTCCGTTCTAAGGGCTGGGGAGGCTAGAGAGGGATCAGGTTGTCCCACAGAGGGCTCACAGTCAATCCCCATTTTACAGATGCTGTAACTGAGGTGCAGAGAAGTTAAGTGACTCGCCCAAAGTGAGGGAACTGAGGCACAGAAGTGAAGTGTCTTGCCCAAGGCCATGCAGCAGACGTGGCGGAGTCAGAATTAGAACCCGTGACTTTGACTCCCAGGACCAGGCTCCATCCGCTACACCATGTGAGCCCACTGTTGGGTAGGGACTGTCTCTAGATGTTGCCAACTTGGACTTCCCAAGCGCTTAGTACAGTGCTCTGCACACAGTAAGCGCTCAATAAATACGATTGATTGATATAAAGCACTAGTAGCTGCTCAGTTGCTCTTCCTTGGGCTGGGGTTATTTATTTATTTACATTAAGGTCTGTCTCCCCCTCTAGACTGTGAGCTCCTTGTGGGCAGGGAATGTGCCCGTCTATTGTTCCCTTCCAAGCCATCAGTACAGTGCTTTGCACACAGTAAGTGCTCAATAAATAAGATTGAGTGAATGGGGGAGTACTTAGGAGTCCATCTCTTCAGCCTCTCCTTTCCTCCTTATCATCATCATCATCATCAATCGTATTTATTGAGTGCTTACTATGTGCAGAGCACTGTACTAAGCGCTTGGGAAGTACAAATTGGCAACATCTAGAGACAGTCCCTACCCAACGGTGGGCTCACAGTCTAATGGTGTGTTCGCCCCGTGGCAGGGGCTGGGGCGGGGAGGGGGCGGAAAATTATGTCAATCCGCCCCCCACTAGTAATAAAATAGGATCAAATCAGGAAAAGGCAAAAACTGACACGCCGATTAGGGGAACGTGGAGTTAAACAGAGCCATTTGGCTGCCGGGGCTTGAAAACACCACAGACCCTGACCCACAAAATAATAATTATGGTATTTGTTAAGTGCTTACTATGTGCCAAGCACTGTTCTAAGCACTTGGAGGGGAGAATATGAGGTAATCAGATTGTCCCACGTTGGGTTTACAGGTCTTAATCCCCCTTTTACAGATGAGGGAACTGAGGCCCAGAGAAGTGAAGTTCATTCAATCATCATTCAATCGTATTTATTGAGCGCTTACTGTGTGCAGAGCACTGTACTAAGCGCTTAAAGTGACTTGCCCAGAGTCACACAGCTGACAAGTGGCAGAGCTGGGATTAGGGCCCAGGTTCTAGAGAAGCAGCATGGCGTAAGGGGTAGAACCCGGCCTTGGGAGTCTGAAGGTCGTGGGTTCTAATCCTGGCTCTGCCGCCTCTCTGCTGTCTGATCTTGGGCAAGTCACTTCATCATCATCATCAATCGTATTTATTGAGCGCTTACTGTGTGCAGAGCACTGTACTAAGCGCTTGGGAAGTACAAGTTGGCAACATATAGAGACAGTCCCTACCCAACAGTGGGCTCACAGTCACACAATTCTCTGTGCCACAGTTCCCTCATCTGTAAAATGGGGATTGAGACTGCGGGCCCCCTGGGGGGACAGGGACTGTGTCCAGCTCTCTTTGCTTGTATCCATCCCAGTGCTTAATACAGTGCCTGGCTTAACCAATATCATAATTATGATTATGAAATGGTCCTGTGACACCCAAGCCCATGCTCTATCATTCCATCGTATTTACTGATCCCTTACTGTGTGGAAAGACTGTACTTAGTTCTTGGGAGAGGACAAGAGAACAACAGACACATTTCCTCCTCACACTGAGCTACCCACTAGGCCACGTTGCTTCTCTAATCACATCTCCTGTAAGCCGGCATCTCTTGAGACTGAAAGGTGCTCGCCAGGGAACAGAATTTTTAAAAGCCTTGAAAATTTTTAAAATTTACATTTTAAATTTTAAATTTTTTTAAAAAAATTTAAAATTTAAAATTTTGAAAGTTGGAAAACTTTCAACTTTTAAAGAGGCTGGTATCCACGGAAACCTTACCCCAGGGGCCCCTGGAAGGAGTGTGGGGGGTGAGGGAGAAGTAAAATACAGCTGCCAGGAAATCTTCCTTCAGGGGTCTGGTTAAGAGCAATTGCTCTGTCTGGGATGTCTTGTTCAGAACCTGTCTTAGATCCTGTGGGAAGGAGCCTTACGGGGCTCATTTTAAAGCCTTATTGTGGCCGAAGTTATTGCTTTTCTGCCTTCCATCCCTCAGTCCGTTTGATGGAGCTTAGTGGAGGAACAGAGGGGGGAACAAGGGGTGGGGAGAAACAAAGGGGGAAGAAGTGGGGGGAAATGAGAGGGAGGAGGAGAATAGAGAGGGAAAGAGCATGAGGGAGAGAGAAAGAAAGGAAAAGAGAAAGGGAGAGAAAGGGAGAAAGAAGGGGAAAGAGAAAGGGAAAGAGAGAGAAAGGGAGAGAGAGAAAGGGAAAGAGAGAGAGAGAGAAAGGGAAAGAGCATGGGGGAGAGACAAAGAAAGGAAAAGAGAAAGGGAAAGGGAGAGAAAGGGAGAAAGAAGGGGAAAGAGAAAGGGAAAGAGAGACAAAGGGAGAGAGAGAAAGGGAAAGAGAGAGAGAGAAAGGGAAAGAACGAGAGAAAGGGAGAAAGGGAAAGAGAGAAAGGGAGAAAGAAGGGGAAAGAGAAAGGGAAAGAGAGAGAAAGGGAGAGAGAAAGGGAAAGAGAGAGAGAGAGAAGGAAAGAATGAGAGAAAGGGAGAAAGAAAGGGAAAGAGAAAGGGAGAGAGAAAATGAAAGAGAGAAGGGGAAAGAGAAAGGGAAAGAGAGGGAGAAAGGGAAAGCGAGAGAGAAAAGGAAAGATAGAGAAAGGGAAAGAAAGGGAAAGAGAAAGGGCACACACGTGTGTAATAATAATAATTGTATTTGCTAAGCACTTACTAAGTGCCAGGCACGGTACTAAGCACCGTACTAAGTCTTGTCTTATGCTGCAGAGTTATCACTGATCCAGAGTGACGCCATGTACACATCTCTCCCAGAATGCCCCACCTCCATCTGCCATCATTCTGCTAATAGATCCATAGAGTTTTCTTGGGAAAAATCCAGAGGTGGTTTACCGTTGCCTGCCTCCTTCCGCACAGTAACCTCGAGTGTCTGCCCTCAACTCTCTCCCAGGCCACTGCTGCCCAGCATGGGTGAGTTTTTAGTTGTAGCAGAGCACCTTCCACTTGCTAGCCACTGCTCAAGCTAGGAGGAATGGAGAGGCCTCTGCTTGGGTCTCCCTCCTGTAGCTGCCTGGAAAATCTCCAGGTGCCATTCTGAGAGGGGAGCACTGGGGTGGATATGCGCTAATCGTGTTGGACACGGTCCCTTTTCCCCCATAGACAGTCTTAATCCCCTTTTTACAGATGAGGGAACTGAGGCACAGAGAGATGAAGTGACGTGTGAGTGTGTGTGTGGCAGAAAAAGCTGTCCTGTGGTAAATAATTTTTTTTTAAATTTTGTCTCTGAAAAGCTGGATTCCTTCAAACCTCCCCGCTGCATTTTCCCCCCAAAGGGACTATAATAATAATAATAATGGCATTTATTAAGCGCTTACTAGGTGCAAAGCACTGTTCGAAGCGCTGGGGAGGTTACAAGGTGATTTTGTTGTCCCACGTGGGGCTCACAGTCTTAATCCCCATTTTACAGATGAGGGAACTGAGGCACAGAGAAGTGAAGTGACTTGCCCGAAGTCACACAACTAAGTGGTGGAGCTGGGATTTGAACCCATGACCTGTGACTCCAAAGACCGGGCTCTCTCCACTGAGCCACGCTGCTTCTCTATCCTATGTGTGATAATAATAATGATGGCATTTGTTAAGCCCTTACTATGGATGAATTCCCACCCCTGCCAATTCAAATTCCTCTTAATCAGTGATATTTACTGAACTCTTACTATGTGCAGAGCACTGTACTAAGCGCTTAGGAGATACAATACATCTTAAACGTGCTAACAGCCCCTTGTCGCCAGGCAAGGATTCTCTGGAACAGCCTGGGAATGTGGCAAACAACTCTATTCTATTGCACTCTCCAAAGCGCTCTGCACACAGTAAAGCACTCAATAAAAACTATCACGGCTTCTAGACTGCAAGCCCATTACAGACAAGGAAAGTGCCTACCAACTCTGTTACATTGTTCTCTTGTACTCTCTCAAGCGCTTAGTAATCAATCAGTCAATCGTATTTATTGAGCGCTTACTGCGTGCAGAGCACTGTACTTGGGAAGTACAAGTTGGCAACATATAGAGACGGTCCCTACCCAATAGTGGGCTCACAGTGTAGAAGGGGGAGGCAGAGAACAAAACAAAACATATTAACAAAATAAAATAAATAGAATAGATATGTACAAGTTAAATAAATAGAGTAATAAATATGTACAAATATATATACATATATACAGGTGCTGTGGGGAAGGGAAGGAGGTAAGGTGGGGGGGATGGAGAAGGGGAGGAGGGGGAGAGGACGAGGGGGCTCATTCTGGGAAGGCCTCCTGGAGGAGGTGAGCTCTCAGTAGGGCCTTGAAGGGAAGAAGAGAGCTAGTTTGGCGGATGGGCAGAGGGAGGGCATTCCAGGCCCGGGGGAGGACGTGGGCCGGGGGTCGACGGCGGGACAGGCGAGAACGAGGCCCGGTGAGGAGATTAGCGGTAGAGGAGCAGAGGGTGCAGGGTGGGCTGTAGAAGGAGAGAAGGGAGATGAGGTAGGAAGGGGCGATGGGATGGGCAGCCTTGAAGCCCAGGGTGAGGAGTTTCTGCCTGATGCGCAGATTGATTGGCAGCCACTGGAGATTTTTGAGGAGGGGAGTAACATGCCCAGAGCGTTTCTGGACAAAGACAATCCGGGCAGCGGCGTGAAGTATGGATTGAAGTGGGGAGAGACAAGAGGATGGGAGATCAGAGAGGAGGCTGATGCAGTAGTCCAGACGGGATAGGATGAGAGCTTGAACGAGCAGGATAGCGGTTTGGATGGAGAGGAAAGGGCGGATCTTGGCAATGTTGCGGAGCTGAGACCGGCAGGTTTTGGTGACGGCTTGGATGTGAGAGGCGAACGAGAGAGCGGAAGTACAGTGCTCTAGACTGTGAGCCCGCTGTTGGGTAGGGACTGTCTCTATATGTTGCCAACTTGTACTTCCCAAGCACTTAGTACAGTGCTCTGCACACAGTACTAAAATACGATTGAATGAATGAATGAATGCTCTGCATCCTATCCCGACTGGATGACTGCATCAGCCTCCTCTCTGATCTCCCATCCTCCTGTCTCTCCCCACTTCGGTCTATTCTGCTGCCCAGATTATCTTTCTACAGAAACGCTCTGGGCACGTCACTCCCCACCTCAAAAATCTCCAGTGGCTGCCTGGCAACCTATGAATCAAGCAAAAACTCATCACTCGGCTTCAAGGCTGTCCATCCCCTCGCCCCCTCCTACCTCACCTCCCTTCTGTCCTTCAGCCCAGCCCGCACACTCTGCTCCTCTGCCACCGCTCACCTCCTCACTGGGCCTCATTCTCACCTGTCCCGCCATCGACCCCCAGCCTGGAATGCCCTCCTTCCTCACATCCGCCAAGCTAGCTCTCTTCCCTGCTTCTACTGAGAGCTCACCTCCTCCAGGAGGCCTTCCCAATCTGAGCCCCCCTTTTCCTCTGCTCCTCCTCCCCTCCCCATCACCCCGACTCCCCGCTCTGCTCTACCCCCTTCCCTGCCCCACAGCACGTGTATATTTATACATATTTATTATTCTATTTATTTTATTAATGTATATAATTCTATATTGATGCTATTGATGCCTGTCTACTTGTTTTGTTGTCTGTCTCCCCCCTTCTAGACTGTGAGTCCGTTGTTGGGTAGGAATTGTCTCTGTTGCCAAATTTACTTTCCAAGCGCTTAGTACAGTGCTCTGCACACAGTAAGCACTCAATAAATGCAATTGAATTGCGGCCAGAGAACACGGCAAACAGCAAACAGCAAATCACTTCACTGGGTCTCAGTGACCTCATCTATAAAATGGGGATAAAGACTGTGAGCCCCAAGTGGGGCAGGGACTGTGTCCAACCCAATTTGCTTGTATCCACCCCAGTGCTTAGTACAGTGCCTGGCACATCAGAGGTCGTGGGTTTGAATCGTGACTCCACCACTTGTCAGCTGTGTGACCTTGGCCAAGTCACTTCTCTGTGCCTCAGTTCCCTCATCTGTAAAATGGGGATTAAAACTGTGAACCCCATGTGGGACAATCTGATTACCTTGTATCTACTCCAGGACTTAGAACAGTGCTTGGCACATAGTAATTGCTTAACAAATCATCTGTAAAATGGGTTTTAAGACTGTGAGCCCCATGTGGGACAACCTGATTACCTTGTATCTACCCCAGGACTTAGAGCTTGGCAAATAGTAATTGCTTAACAAGTCATCTGTAAAATGGGTTTTAAGACTATGAGCCCCATGTGGGACAACCTGATTACCTTGTATCTACCCCAGGACTTAGAACAGTGCTTGGCACATAGTAATTGCTTAACAAATCATCTGTAAAATGGGTTTTAAGACTATGAACCCCATGTGGGACAACCTGATTACCTTGCATCTACCCCAGGACTTAGAACAGTGCTTGGCACATAGTAATTGCTTAACAAATCATCTGTAAAATGGGTTTTAAGACTATGAGCCCCACGTGGGACAACCTGATTACCTTGTATCTACCTCAGGACTTAGAACAGTGCTTGGCACATAGTAACTGCTTAACAAATCATCTGTAAAATGGGTTTTAAGACTGTGAGCCCCACGTGGGACAACCTGATTACCTTGTATCTACCCCAGGACTTAGAACAGTGCTTGGCACATAGTAATTGCTTAACAAGTCATCTGTAAAATGGGTTTTAAGACTGTGAGCCCCACGTGGGACAACCTGATTACCTTGTATCTACCCCAGGACTTAGAACAGTGCTTGGCACATAGTAATTGCTTAACAAATCATCTGTAAAATGGGTTTTAAGACCGTGAGCCCCACGTGGGACAACCTGATTACCTTGTATCAACCCTAGGACTTAGAAAAGTGCTTGGCACATAGTAATTGCTTAACAAATAATCTGTAAAATGGGTTTTAAGACTGTGAGCCCCCTGATTACCTTATATCTACCTGTTATCGACAAGTAGGGTGCAAAATAGGTTAATCGGTGTAAATCGGCCGCAGGGTTCTTGTACCCAGGGTGGTGACGCAGATAGGAAAAATGACTCGGAGACATGAGTTCAGATAGAGCAGTAAAGAAGGAAAGTGGCTACCTGCCCGTTCACCTCCCGGGAGAGGTACGAGTGACAAGCAGCCCCAATCCCATTCTCACTGTGTCTTTTATTGAGTCACAGCAACATGGGAGCGGAGCAATTGGGAATTTCAGGAATCCAATTAGGACCGACAAGATGTTACAAATTCTCATTATTCTCTGTTCTCACTGCCTTGTGCAGGTTGTTGTTATCTGCCCCATGGCCTTGCATAGATAGGTGTTACTGGCCTTGAAGACATCTGTTGCTGAGCCTTGCATAAAATACAAAAAAACAGGAGTTGTTCTCACGGCCTGCACAAAATGGAGGGCTACTGTCAGCATACACAAAATGGAGTCAGTCATGTCAAGTCTGCTAGTGGACAACACTACCCCAGGACTTAGTGCTTGGCACATAGTAATTGCTTAACAAGTCATCTGTAAAATGGGGATTAAGACTGTGAGCCCCACGTGGGACAACCTGATTACCTTGTATCAACCCCAGGACTTAGAACAGTGCTTGGCACATAGTAAGCGCCTAACAAATACCATCCTTATTATTGTTATTACACAGCTCATTGTGGACAGAGACTGTGGGAGTTTATTGTTGTCCTCTCCCAAGCACTTACTACAGTGTTCTCCACACCGTAAGCGCTCAATAAGTAGGCCTGTCTTTTAGACTGTGTGCCCACTGTTGGGTAGGGACTGTCTTTATATGTTGCCAGCTTGTACTTCCCAATCGCTTAGTACAGTGCTCTGCACACAGTAAGAGGTTACTGGGGAGTCCCAGTAACCCAGTAACTCTGACCCTCTGGTTACTGGGGAGTCCCCATAGTTATTGGGGAGGTTACAATGTAAGCACTAAGCACTTTGTATTTTCTAAGCGGTTAGTACAGTGCTCTGCACACAGTAAGCGCTCAATAAATACGATTCCCCCTCTCCATCTCCCCATCTTACCTCCCTCCCTTCCCCACAGCACCTGTATATATGTATATATGTTTGTGCATATTTTTTTAACTCTATTTATTTATTTATTTAATTTATTTGTACACATCTATTCTATTTATTTTATTTTGTTAGTATGTTTGGTTTTGTTCTCTGTCTCCCCCTTCTAGACTGTGAGCCCACTGTTGGGTAGGGACTGTCTCTAGATGTTGCCAATTTGTACTTCCCAAGCGCTTAGTCCAGTGCTCTGCACATAGTAAGCGCTCAATAAATACGATTGATGATGATGAGGATTGATTGATTGATTGATTGATTGACACCCGTCGAACGGCCAGCAGGCACGTGCTCCCCCCCCCGCCCACAGAATCAGTCCCATGGGGCAGCCACGTGACCCGCGTCACGCGCTCAGTCCCCTCGTCGCGCATGCGCCTCGCAGACGCATGCGCGCGCACAGTCGCTGCGGGCCCCGTCCCCGGCCGAGGGGGGAGTGTGAGCGTGGTGGGCATGCGCGTGCACAGTCGCTGCGGGGCCCCGACCCCGGCCGAGGTGGGGGGTAGTGGGAGCGTTGTGGGCATGCGCGTGCCGCGGGGGGACAGGAAGTGACGTCGCGGGGACCGGAAGTGGCTCGCGTCACGCGCTGGGCCGGGAGGGAGCCGCCATTTTGGATGCCAACGGCCACCGGAAGGTAAGGCCTCAGACACCTCACAGCTCCCTTGTGTAGACGCCAGGATGCGTAGAATAATAGTAATAATGATAGTATTTAATAGTTATAATAATGGCATTTAATAGTAATATTAATGGTATTTAATAATAACAACAATGGCATTTAATAATAATGGTATTTATTAAGCGCTTACTATGTGCACAGCACTGTTCTAAGCGCTGCGGAGGTTACAAGGTGGTCAGGTTGTCCCACGTGGGGCACACAGTCTTAATCCCCATTTTTTAAGTGCTTACTACGTAAACACTGAGCACTTAGTACTCCCTAAGCGCTTAGTACAGTGCTCTGCGCACAGTAAGCGCTCAATAATACGACTGAATGAATGAATTTGTACTCCCTAAGCGCTTAGCACAGTGCTCTGCGCACAGTAAGCGCTCAATACTATGATTGAGTGAATTAATTTGTACTTCCTAAGCGCTCAGTACAGTGCTCTGCGCTCAGTAATACGACTGAGTGAATGAATTTGTACGCCCTAAGCGCTCAGTACACTGCTCTTCGCACAGTAAGTGCTCAAATATACGATTGAGTGAATGAATTTCTACTTCCTAAGCGCTTAGTACAGTGCCCTGCGCACAGTAAGCGGTCATTAATACGATTGAATAAATGAATTTGTACTTCCTAAGCGCTTAGTACAGTGCCCTGCGCACAGTAGGCGCTCAGTAATACGGTTGAGTGAATGAATTTGTACTCCCTAAGCGCTTAGTATAGTGTTCTCCGCACAGTAAGCGCTCAATGACTGAGTGAATGAATTTGTACTTCCTAAGCGCTTAGTACAGTGCCCTGCGCACAGTAAGCGCTCAGTAACACGATTGAATAAATGAATTTGTACTCCCTAAGCGCTTAGTACAGTGCCCTGCGCACAGTAAGCGCTCATTAATACGATTGAAAAAATGAATTTGTACTCCCTAAGCGGTTAGTACAGTGCCCTGCGCACAGTAAGCGCTCAATAATACGATTGAATGAATGAATTTGTACTTCCTAAGCGCTTAGTACAGTGCCCTGCGCACAGTAAGCCCTCAATAATACGATTGAATGAATGAATTTGTACTTCCTAAGCGCTTAGTACAGTGCTCTGCGCACAGTAAGCGCTCAATAATACTGTTGAGTGAATGAATTTGTACTTCCTGAGCGCTTAGTACAGTGCTCTGCGCACAGTAAGCGCTCAATAATACGGTTGAGTGAATGAATTTGTACTTCTTAAGCGCTTAGTACAGTGCCCTGCGCACAGTAAGCGTTCAGTAAATACGATTGGATGAATGAATTTGTACTCCCTAAGCGCTTAGTACAGTGCTCAGCGCACGGTAAGCGCTAAATAATACGATTGAGTGAATGAATTTGTACTTCCTAAGCGCTTAGTATAGTGTTCTCCGCACAGTAAGCGCTCAATGACTGAGTGAATGAATTTGTACTTCCTAAGCGCTTAGTACAGTGCCCTGCGCACAGTAAGCGCTCAGTAACACGATTGAATAAATGAATTTGTACTCCCTAAGCGCTTAGTACAGTGCCCTGCGCACAGTAAGCGCTCATTAATACGATTGAAAAAATGAATTTGTACTCCCTAAGCGGTTAGTACAGTGCCCTGCGCACAGTAAGCGCTCAATAATACGATTGAATGAATGAATTTGTAGTTCCTAAGCGCTTAGTACAGTGCCCTGCGCACAGTAAGCCCTCAATAATACGATTGAATGAATGAATTTGTACTTCCTAAGCGCTTAGTACAGTGCTCTGCGCACAGTAAGCGCTTAATAATATGATTGAATGAATGAATTTGTACTCCCTAAGCGCTTAGTACAGTGCTCTGAGCACAGTAAGCGCTCAATAATGCGATTGAGTGAATGAATTTGTACTTCCTAAGCGCTTAGTACAGTGCTCTGCGCACAGTAAGCGCTCAATAATACGGTTGAGTGAATGAATTTGTACTTTCTAAGCGCTTAGTACAGTGCTCTGCGCACAGTAAGCGCTCAATACTACGATTGAGTGAATGCGTTTGTACTTCCTAAGCGCTTAGTACAGTGCTCTGCACACAGTAAGCACTCAATAATACGATTGAGTGAATGAATTTGTACTTCCTAAGCGCCTAGTACAGTGCTCTGCGCACAGTAAGCGCTCAATACTACGATTGAGTGAATGCCTTTGTACTTCCTAAGCGCTTAGTACAGTGCTCTGCGCACAGTAAGTGCTCAACAGTGCGATTGAGTGAATGAATTCGTACTCCCTTAGCGCTTAGTACAGTGCCCTGCGCACAGTAAACGCTCAGTAATACGATTGAGTGAATGAGTTTGTACTCCCTAAGCGCTTAGCACAGTGCTCTGCGCACAGTAAGCGCTCAATAATACGGTTGAGTGAATGAATTTGTACTCCCTAAGCGCTTAGTACAGTGTCCTGCGCACAGGAAGCGCTCAATAATACGACTGAGTGAATGAATTTGTACTTCCTAAGCGCTTAGTACAGTGCTCTGCGCACAGTAAGCGCTCAGTAAATACGCTTGGGTGAATGAATGGATATGTGCCAAGCGCTGTTTTAACTATTGGGGTAGTAATAATAATAATGATGGCATTTATTAAGCGCTTACTATGTGCAAAGCACTGTTAAGCGCTGGGGAGGTTACAAGATAATCAGGCTGTCCCACGTGGGGCTCACAGTCTTAATCCCCATTTATAATAATAATGGCATTTATTAAGCGCTTACTATGTGCAAAGCACTGTTCTAAGCGCTGGAGCAATGTTCTAAGCCCATTTATTAAGCGCTTGCTATGTAAGCCCTAAGCACTTTGTACTTCCTAAGCGCTTAGTACAGTGCTCTGCGCACAGTAAGCGCTCATTAAATATGATTGAATGAATGGATATGTGCCAAGAACTGTTGTAACTATTGGGGTAGTAATAATAATAATGATGGCATTTATTAAGCGCTTACTATGTGCAAAGCACTGTTCTAAGCGCTGGGGAGGTTACAAGATAATCAGGTTGGCCCACGTGGGGCTCACAGTCTTAATCCCCATGTATAATAATAATGGCATTTATTAAACGCTTACTATGTGCAAAGCACTGTTCTAAGCGCTGGGGAGGTTACAAGATAATCAGGTTGGCCCACGTGGGGCTCACAGTCTTAATCCCCATTTATAATAATAATGGCATTTATTCAGCGCTTACTATGTGCAAAGCACTGTTCTAAGCCCATTTGTTAGGCGCGTACTATGTAAGCACTTCCTTTGTACTTCCTAAGCGCTTAGTACAGTGCTCTGCGCACGGTAAGCACTCATTAAGTACGATTGAATGAATGGATATGTGCCAAGCACTGTTTTCACTATTGGGGTAGTAATAATAATAATGATGGCATTTATTAAGCGCTCACTATGTGCAAAGCACTGTTCTAAGCGCTGGGGAGGTTACAAGATAATCAGGCTGTCCCACGTGGGGCTCACAGTCTTAATCCCCATTTATAATAATAATGGCATTTATTAAGCGCTTACTATGTGCAAAGCACTGTTCTAAGCGCTGGAGCAATGTTCTAAGCCCATTTATTAAGCGCTTGCTATGTAAGCCCTAAGCACTTTGTACTTCCTAAGCGCTTAGTACAGTGCTCTGCACACAGTAAGCGCTCATTAAATATGATTGAATGAATGGATATGTGCCAAGCACTGTTTTCACTATTGGGGTAGTAATAATAATAATGATGGCATTTATTAAGCGCTTACTATGTGCAAAGCACTGTTCTAAGCGCTGGGGAGGTTACAAGATAATCAGGTTGGCCCACATGGGGCTCACAGTCTTAATCCCCATGTATAATAATAATGGCATTTATTAAGCGCTTACTATGTGCAAAGCACTGCTCTAAGTGCTGGGGAGGTTACAAGATAATCAGGTTGGCCTACGTGGGGCTTACAGTCTTAATCCCCATTTATAATAATAATGGCATTTATTCAGCGCTTACAATGTGCAAAACACTGTTCTAAGCCCATTTGTTAAGCGCTTACTGTGTAAGCACTTACTTTGTACTTCCTAAGCGCTTAGTACAGTGCTCTGCACACGGTAAGCGCTCATTAAATACGATTGAATGAATGGATATGTGCCAAGCACTGTTTTCACTATTGGGGTAGTAATAATAATAATGATGGCATTTATTAAGCGCTCACTATGTGCAAAGCACTGTTCTAAGCACTGGGGAGGTTACAAGATAATCAGGCAGTCCCACAGGGGCTCACAGTCTTCATCCCCATTTTCCAGATGAAGGAACTGAGGCCCGGAAAAGTGAAGTGACTTGCCCAAAGTCACACAGTGGCAGAGACGGGATTAGAACCCACGACCTCTGACTCCCAAGCCCGGGCTCCTTCCACTAAAGCCACGCTGGTCATGGGTTCTAGTCCCGCTTCCTCCATTTGTCTGCTGTGTGACCTTGGGCGAGTCACTTCACTTTTCTGGGCCTCAGTTCCCTCATCTGTCAAATGGGGATGGAGACCGCGAGCCCCACGAGGGACAGGGATTGGGTCCAGTCCGATTGGCTTGTGTCCACCCCAGCGCTCAGTACAGTGCCTGGCACCTAGGAAGCGCTTACTATGTGCCAAGCACTGTTCTAAGCGCTGGGGTAGATACAAGCTAATCAGGCAGTCCCACGTGGGGTTCACAGTCTTCATCCCCATTTTCCAGATGAGGGAACTGAGGCCCAGAGAAGTGATGTGACTCTTCAGCCCCATTTTCCAGATGAGGGAACTGAGGCCCAGGGAAGTGATGTGACTCTTCATCCCCATTTTCCGGATGAGGGAACCGAGGCCCAGAGAAGTGATGTGACTTGCCCAAAGTCACCCAGCAGACAAGCGGCAGAGGCGGGATTCGAACCCATGACCGCTGACTCCCAAGGCCGGGCTCTTTCCACTGAGTCACGCTGCACTAAGCAGAAGGGGAAGCAGAGTGGTCTAATGGGTAGAGCACTGTCCTGGGAGTTTATTCATGATGATGATGATGATGGAGTTTTTTTAGGCGCTTACTATGTGCCAGGCACTGTTCTGAGGTAGATACAAGGTAATAATAATAATAATGATGGCATTTGTTGAGCACTTACTATCATCATCATCCCGACTCTGCCACATGTCTGCTGTGTGACCTTGGGCAAGTCACTTAAATTCTCAGAGCCTCAGTTCCCCTATCTGTAAAATGGGGATGAAGACTTGTGAGCCCCACGTGGGACACCTTGATCACCCTGTATCCCCCCCAGCGCTTAGAACAGTGCTTTGCACATAGTGAGCGCTTAACAAATACCATCATCATCATGATCATCATCATCATCAATCGTATTTATTGAGCGCTTACTGTGTGCAAGAGCACTGTACTGAGCGCTTGGGAAGGACAAATTGGCAACGTAGAAAGTCCCTGCCCAACAGTGGGCTCATGGGACGAGCACTGTTCTAAGCGCTGGGGGAGAGGCAAGGTGATCGGGTCGTCCCACGTGGGGCTCACAGGCTTCACCCCCATTTTACAGATGAGGGAACCGAGGCACAGAGAAGTCAGCGGACTTGCCCAAAGTTACACAGGTGGTCAGTGGCGGAGTGTTAAGTGTCTAAGTGCTCACTATGTGCCAAGCGCTGGACTAAGAGCTGGGGTAGATACAAGCTGATCAGGTTGGACACAGTCCCCGTCTCGCATGGGGCTCCCGGTCTAAAACCCCATTTTCCAGATGAGGGAACTGAGGCCCAGAGAAGTTAAGTGACTTGCCCAAGGTCACACAGCGGGCAGACGGAGGGGCCGGGATTAGAACCCATGACCTGCGGCTCCCCGGGCCTTATCTATCCACTACCCCATCCCGACCCGTCTTCTAATCATTCATATAATCGTATTTGTTGAGCACTCGCTGTGTGCAGAGCACTGTACTAAGCGCTTGGGCGAGTACAATACAACAATAAATAGACCCATCCCCGGCCCACAACGTTGTCTGCTGCTGGGCGACCTGCCGCAAATCACTTGGCGTCTCTGGGCCTCAGCTAAAAATAATAATAATATTTGTTAAGCGCTGGGGTGGAGCCAAGCAGAGTTGGGCACAGTCCCTGTCCCCCGTGGGGCTCACAGTCTCCATCCCCATTTTCCAGATGAGGGAACTGAGGCCCGGAGAAGTGAAGTGACTTGCCCAAAGTCACACGGCAGACAGGTGGTAGAGTCAGGGCTAGAACCCGTGACCACCTCGCGCCCGGGCTCCGTCTACTATGTCTTGCTAGTACTTCCCAAGCGCTTAGTACAGTGCCCTGCACACAGTGAGCGCTCAATAAATATGATTGATTCGGGACTGTGAGCCCGTTGTTGGGCAGGGACCGTCCCTATATGTTGCCAACTTGTACTTCCCAAGCGCTTAGTACAGTGCTCTGCACACAGTTAAGCGCTCAATAAATCATCAGTCGTATTTATTGAGCGCTTACTGTGTGCAGAGCACTGTACTAAGCGCTTGGGAAGTACACGTTGGCGTGAATAGTACTCCACTTCAGTTGTAAAATGGGGATTAAGGGTGACAGGGCTTGGCAACAATAGGAAAATAGAGGGTGAAATTGTTGAAATTATTGATTGCTTACTGTGTGCCAAGCAATATTGAGCGCTTACTATGCGCAGAGCACTGTGCTAAGCGTTTGGGGAGCTGAGGCCCAGAGAAGTAAAGGGACCTGCCCAGGGTCCCGGAGCGGACAAGTGGTGGAGTCAGGATTAGAACCCAAATCCTCTGACTCTCAGGCCTGTCCTCTGTGAGCCCACTCTTTGGCAGGGACCGTCTCTACATGTTGCCAGTTTGTACTTCCCAAGCGCTTAGTACAGTGCCCTGCACACCGTAAGCGCTCAATAAATACGATCGATGATGAGCAGACAATCCAACAATGTGACAGACACATTCCCGCCCACAGCGAGCTTACAGCCTAAGGGGAAGGGAGGACGGCGGGGGGACGTCAGCTGTGATAGGAAAGTTAGGTTTGGCAGAGGTTTGGGGCGGGAAGATGAGGCAGACACATTTGTTTGTATTTACTGAACGCCTACTGTGTGCAAAGCACTGTGCTAAGCACTACATAACGTAATATTTGCTGCCACCGCCTCGTCTCTCCCACCCATTTCCTCCCCGTTCTCCGTCACCGAGGCACAGAGAAGCGGAGTGACTTTCTCGCACAGAGCAGGTGAGCGGCGGAATTCGCACCCGGCTCTTTGGGGTGTCCCCGTGGAGGATTAAGAAAGTCGAGCCATGGCAGTCCAGCGGGTTCGACTGATACGCTCCTCCTACATGAAAAGGTAGAGGAACAGGCCCTGGGTGCCAGGCCGACTCAGGGCCTACTTACTCTACCTACAAGGTTCAGTTCGCGGTTTAAAGGGATGTCCATTAAGTGCCGGGGCATTTAGGCGCTTACTATGTGCCCAGCACTGGGGTAGACGCCAGCTAATCAGCTTGGACACCCTGTGAGGTCATTGGCTCCCGCGGCTGGAAGATTCTCCTTGTAGGCAGGGAATGTGTCCGTTGATTGTTGTATTGTAGTAATAATACAATAATACAATCCTTCCTTCCCCCCAGCACGTGTATATGTGTATATTTATTACTCTATTTATTTATTTGTACATATCTATTCTATTTATTTTATTTTGTTAGTATGTTGGGTTTTGTTCCCCGTCTCCCCCTTGTAGACTGTGAGCCCGCTGTTGGGTAGGGACCGTCTCTAGATGTTGCCGATTTGGACTTCCCAAGCGCTTAGTACAGTGCCCTGCACATAGTAAGCGCTCAATAAATATGACTGATGATGATGTACATATTTATTACTCTATTTTACTTGTCCATACCTATTCTATTTATTTTATTTTGTTAGTATGTTGGGTTTTGTTCTCTGTCTCCCCCTTCTAGACTGCGAGCCCACTGTTGGGTAGGGACCGTCTCTAGATGTTGCCGATTTGTACTTCCCAAGCGCTTATTACAGTGCTCTGCACATAGTAAGTGCTCAATAAATATGATTGATGATGATGATGATGATGTACATATTTATTACTCTTTATTTTACTTGTCCATACCTATTCTATTTATTTTATTTTGTTAGTATGTTCGGTTTCGTTCCCTGTCTCCCCCTTTTAGACTGTGAGCCCGCTGTTGGGTAGGGACTGTCTCTATGTGTTGCCAACTTGGACTTCCCAAGCGCTTAGTCCAGTGCTCTGCACATAGTAAGCGCTCAATAAATATGATTGATGATGATGATGATGATGTACATATTTATTACTCTATTTTACTTGTCCATACCTATTCTATTTATTTTATTTTGTTAGGATGTTTGGTTTTGTTCCCTGTCTCCCCGTTTTAGACTGTGAGCCCACTGTTGGGTAGGGACCGTCTCTAGATGTTGCCGATTTGTACTTCCCAAGTGCTTAGTACAGTGCTCTGCACATAGTAAGCGCTCAATAAATATGACTGATGATGTACATATTTATTACTCTATTTTACTTGTCCATACCTGTTCTATTTATTTTATTTTGTTAGTATGTTTGGTTTTGTTCCCTGTCTCCCCCTTTTAGACTGTGAGCCCACTGTTGGGTAGGGACTGTCTCTATATGTTGCCAACTTGGACTTCCCAAGCTCATAGTACAGTGCTCTGCACATAGTAAGCGCTCAATAAATATGATTGATGATGATGATGATGTACATATTTTTTTACTTGTACATACCTATTCTATTTATTTTATTTTGTTAGTATGTTTGGTTTTGTTCCCTGTCTCCCCCTTTTAGACTGTGAGCCCACTGTTGGGTAGGGGCCGTCTCTCTATGTTGCCAACTTGGACTTCCCAAGCGCTTAGTACAGTGCTCTGCACCCAGTAAGCGCTCAATAAATACGATTGATATTGATTGATTGACACGGTCCCCGTCCCACACGGGGCTCAGAGTCGAAGTAGGAGGGAGCAAGAGCTAACCCCCGTTTTACAGACGAGGTAACTGAGGCCCAGAGAAGTCATGTGACCTGCCCAGGGTCCCAGAGCAGGTGAGCGGTGGAGGCAGGATTAGAACTCAGGCCCGTGCTCTATCCAGCACTGCTTCCCTTCATTGGATTGGGAGTTTATTTGGTGAAAAGCCAGGAGGTGATGTATGAGCCACCTGTACTTCCCAAGCGCTTAGTACAGTGCTCTGCACACAGTAAGCGCTCAATAAATACGATCGATTGATTGATTGACTCCTGGATTTCCTTCTGAGTTCTGTCACCGACGGACGTCTTCTATGAAGCCTTTTATATTCCTTTGCCTCCCTTTAAATGGAGCAAAACCGTTGGCCACCAGCCCATCTCCCGGGGAGAAACTGTGAGGATGAAGGAGCTGATGTTTGTCAAATGCTTTGATCTTCTTGGAAGATGGTTCCCAGACGGTGAAGCCCAATGCCGTTAAAATATTACTAATGTACATTTAAAATATTTTTCATCTTGTTCAACGATATATTAAAATCGAAATATCTCCCTCACCATACGGGAAGGGCGGGAAGCAGAGGATGGAGGGAGAGGAAACGGAGCATTGGAAGCTCGGGTCACGAGCTGTTGGGTAGGGACTGTCTCTATATGTTGCCAACTTGTACTTCCCAAGCGCTTAGTACAGTGCTCTGCACACAGTAAGCGCTCAATAAATACAATTGATTGATTTGAGACGTTAACACAAAAGCCACGTAGAATAGCACAGACGTGATTCCTACTTTTGTTTAGCCTTTCCTATCCTCCTGGTGGTGTTGCTGGCTATCATCATCATCATCATCAATCATATTTATTGAGCGCTTACTATGTGCAGAGCACTGTACTAAGCGCTTGGGAAGTATAAATTGGCAACATATAGAGACAGTCCCTACCCAACAGTGGGCTGTATCAAAATAAACCTTGGAATTGTGAACCTGAAAGTGATCGCTAAATGCTATGTGAAATTATGGGGGAAAAAAACCCAAAAATAAGCAGGGCAGAGAATGCCCATGGTCTTCAGAAAAAACTGAATTGGTATATTGTTTCTAGTGATCCTATATTTATTTTGTTGATATGCGTTGTTTTGTCGCCTGTCTCCCCCTTCTAGATTGTGAGCCCGCTGTTGGGTAGGGACCGTCTCTAGATGTTGCCGACTTGGACTTCCCAAGCGCTTAGTACAGTGCTCTGCACACAGTAAGCGCTCAATAAATACAATTGATTGATTTGAGACGTTAACACAAAAGCCACGTAGAATAGCACAGACGTGATTCCTACTTTTGTTTTGCCTTTCCTATCCTCCTGGTGGTGTTGCTGGCTATCATCATCATCATCATCATCAATCATATTTATTGAGCGCTTACTATGTGCAGAGCACTGTACTAAGCGCTTGGGAAGTATAAATTGGCAACATATAGAGACAGTCCCTACCCAACAGTGGGCTGTATCAAAATAAACCTTGGAATTGTGAACCTGAAAGTGATCGCTAAATGGTATGTGAAATTATGGGGGAAAAAAACAAAAATAAGCAGGGCAGAGAATGCCCATGGTCTTCAGAAAAAACTGAATTGGTATATTGTTTCTAGTGATCCTGTATTTATTTTGTTGATATGCGTTGTTTTGTCGCCTGTCTCCCCCTTCTAGATTGTGAGCCCGCTGTTGGGTAGGGACCGTCTCTAGATGTTGCCGACTTGGACTTCCCAAGCGCTTAGTACAGTGCTCTGCACACAGTAAGCGCTCAATAAATACAATTGATTGATTTGAGACGTTAACACAAAAGCCACGTAGAATAGCACAGACGTGATTCCTACTTTTGTTTAGCCTTTCCTATCCTCCTGGTGGTGTTGCTGGCTATCATCATCATCATCATCAATCGTATTTATTGAGCGCTTACTATGTGCAGAGCACTGTACTAAGCGCTTGGGAAGTATAAATTGGCAACATATAGAGACAGTCCCTACCCAACAGTGGGCTGTATCAAAATAAACCTTGGAATTGTGAACCTGAAAGTGATCGCTAAATGGTATGTGAAATTATGGGGGAAAAAAAACAAAAATAAGCAGGGCAGAGAATGCCCATGGTCTTCAGAAAAAACTGAATTGGTATATTGTTTCTAGTGATCCTGTATTTATTTTGTTGATATGCGTTGTTTTGTCGCCTGTCTCCCCCTTCTAGATTGTGAGCCCGCTGTTGGGTAGGGACCGTCTCTAGATGTTGCCGACTTGGACTTCCCAAGCGCTTAGTACAGTGCTCTGCACACAGTAAGCGCTCAATAAATACAATTGATTGATTTGAGACGTTAACACAAAAGCCACGTAGAATAGCACAGACGTGATTCCTACTTTTGTTTTGCCTTTCCTATCCTCCTGGTGGTGTTGCTGGCTATCATCATCATCATCATCAATCGTATTTATTGAGCGCTTACTATGTGCAGAGCACTGTACTAAGCGCTTGGGAAGTACAAATTGGCAACATATAGAGACGGTCCCTACCCAACAGTGGGCTCTATCAAAATAAACCTTGGAATTGTGAACCTGAAATTGATCGCTAAATGGTATGTGAAATTATGGGGGAAAAAAACAAAAATAAGCAGGGCAGAGAATGCCCATGGTCTTCAGAAAAAAGCGAATTGGTATATTGTTTCTAGTGATCCTATATTTATTTTGTTAATATGTGTTGTTTTGTTGCCCGTCTCCCCCTTCTAGATTGTGAGCCCGCTGTTGGGTAGGGACCGGCTCTAGATGTTGCCGACTTGGACTTCCCAAGCGCTTAGTACAGTGGTCTGCACACAGTAAGCGCTCAATAAATACGACCGAATGAATGATAGAGTTCACCAAGCTCGTTGTCGGCGGCGAATGTGTCTGTTTATCGAGAAGCAGCGTGGCTCAGCGGCAAGAGCCCGGGCTTTGGAGTGAGAGGTCATGGGTTCTAATTCCGGCGCCGCCACTTGTCAGCTGGGTGACTTTGGACTTCTCTGGGCCTCAGTTACCTCATCTGTAAAATGGGGATTAAGACTGAGCCCCACGTGGGACAACCTGATCACCTTGTATCTCCCCCCCCCCCCCGTACTATACAGGGCTTTACACATAGTAAGCCCTTAACAAATGCCATTATTTTTATTGGTGTATATGTTTGTATATATTTATTACTCTATTTATTCTACTTGTACATATCCTATTTATTTTATTTTGTTAGTATGTTTGGTTTTGTCGTCTGTCTCCCCCTTTTAGACTGTGAGCCCGCTGTTGGGTAGGGACCGTCTCTCTATGTTGCCAATTTGTACTTCCCAAGCGCTCAGTACAGTGCTCTGCACATGGTAAGCGCCCAATAAATACGATTGATGATGATGAGTGGTATATTGTATTCTCCCAAGCTCTTAGTCCGGTGCCCTGCCCGCAGTAAGCACTCAACAAATTTGGATGAGTGAAGTGAGACCCATTCCCCATCCTAGACGACCTTGAAATTTGCTCCAGTAGGGAAAGGAAAAAAACAGCGAAAAAGTGAACTTGGTGTTCAAATGCTGCCTCGGTTGGTGTTCTTTTTCTCACAGGAGGTGACCGTCCAAATCTGCAGTTGAGCCCATTCCACTCTAACGGGGGACATGGGGTTCTTGACCCTGGGGTCACCGAAGTTGCGTTTTGGCCGAAAAGGAGGCGGAAGGTAACATTTGAACGTGAAATATTGACATTTATCTGCGTAAAGCTGAATTCATAATCATTCTGTCACAAATTGGCATTGCCGTTCCATGGAACTGTCTTATACCGGCATTTTTTTCTAAGCTGTCATTTTTTTTTTTACATCAGCAGGCGTTTAATACAGTGCCCCAAAAGTGCCGTTGATTGATTAACACACTCGAAAAGATTTATTTTGGGAAATCGCACTTTGCTTCGTGGAGCCAATTGGCCCCATTTTCAGGCAAATCAATCCAAGTTCCCTGTTTTTATCAAGGCCCTGCGGACATTTTATGGGATGATACCGGATTGTTTCCTAGAGAAGCAGCGTGGCTCAGTGGAAAGAGCCCGGGCTTTGGAGTCAGAGGTCATGGGTTCGAATCCCGGCTCCACCACATGTCTGTTGTGTGACCTTGGATGAAGTGGGCACGTTAATCCAAGTTGCGTTTTGGCCGAACAGGAGGCGGAAGGTAACATTTGAGCGTGAAATATTGACATTTATCTGCCTAAAGCTGAATTCATAATCATTCTGTCACAAATTGGCATTGCCGTTCCATGGAACTGTCTTATACCGGCATTTTTTTCTAAGCTGTCATTTTTTTTTTTACATCAGCAGGCGTTTAATACAGTGCCCCAAAAGTGCCGTTGATTGATTAACGCACTTGAAAAGATTTATTTTGGGAAATCGCACTTTGCTTCGTGGAGCCAATTGGCCCCATTTTCAGGCAAATCAATCCAAGTTCCCTGTTTTTATCAAGGCCCTGCGGACATTTTATGGGATGATACCGGATTGTTTCCTAGAGAAGCAGCGTGGCTCAGTGGAAAGAGCCCGGGCTTTGGAGTCAGAGGTCATGGGTTCGAATCCCGGCTCCACCACATGTCTGTTGTGTGACCTTGGGCAAGCCATTTAACTTCTCTGAGCCTCAGTTACCTCATCTGTAAAGTGGGGATTAAGACTGTGAGCCCCACGTGGGACAACTTAATCACCTTGTATCCCCCCAGCGCTTAGAACAGTGCTTTGCACATAGTAAGCGCTTAACAAATGCCATTATTATTCAGAATATGAGAAAATTAAAGCTCACGGCTAATAGCGTTCCCACCTGTGGTCACCCTCCAGGCTGGGGGAAGAAAATGGGATTATATCTGGAGAGGTGGAGCATCACAGGTACTCTCCAGAGCGAGGACCTGCGTTCAATCCCCTTGGTGTTCTGTAGGTAGCTCGTGATTCCAATACCTTTATTTTCATAATTCACCTTTTCCACAGATTCGGAGGCCAGCCGAGCCTGCGGAAGGAGAATCCCCGGAGCGGATTTTCCTCAGGATGTGGTGAGCAGGGGTGATCAAGCAAAAACTCCTCACTGTTGGCGTCAAAGCCCTCCATCCCCTTGTCCCCTCCTATCCATTCATTCATTCAATCGTATTTATTGAGGGCTTACTGTGTGCAGAGCACTGTACTAAGCGCTTGGGAAGTACAAGTCGGCAACATATAGAGACGGTCCCTACCCAACAGCGGGATCACACCTCCCTTCTCTCCTTCTGCATCCTGGCCCACACACTCCGCTCCCCTGCTAATCTGTAATTCTTTTTTTTATATTGATGCTATTGATGCCTGTCCACTTGTTTTGTTTTTTCTCTCCCCCCACCCCTTCTTGACTGTGAGCCCGTTGTTGAGTAGGGATTCATTCAGTCGTATTTATTGAGCACTTACTGTGTGCAGAGCACTGTACTAAGCGCTTGGGAAGTACAAGTCGGCAACATATAGAGACGGTCAGCGGGCTTACACTCTAGAAGACGAGCTCACAGTCTAGTTACATCTGTTGCCAAATTGTACTTTCCAAACGCTTAGTACAGTGCTCAATCAATCAATCAATCATATTTATTGAGCGCTTACTGTGTGCAGAGCACTGTCCTAAGTACAAGTCGGGAAGTACAAGTCGGCAACATATGGAGACGGTCCCTACGCAACAGTGGGCTCACAGTCTAAAATAAATACGATTGAATATATTATTGGGTTTTTTTTTTCCACTGCCCTTTGGAGAACAAGAACATCCAGATCCAGGTTTTGGTTTGAATCTGGGGCAGCAGGCTCATCTCAGTGGAGAAACGGAAAGAGAAAACCAGAAGAGGCATCCGTCTCAAAGGCCCTTGAGTTTCAGCCGAGGGCCGGCAGAGAGAAATTAAGAAATTAAGTAGATTGAAAGGATTAAAGCAGTCCCTTTCCACCTTGAGCAGGATGAGAGAGAGGAGGAAGGGGGCACAGGTAATTTATGTTCCTTTACTGCCGGCTTAGGTGTCACCTTCAATTTAAACCGGGGGAGTGGAGGTGGGGTGAGGGTGTGTGCGTATGTGTTTTCTCTTCCTAGATAAGTTAATGAATAAAACATTTGAGCGTGACCAGATTTTTAAACTGCCTCATTTGTATTTCCTTTTTGTGGGCACGATTCCTGAGCGTTTCCCTCCCCTGGGAAATTCCAGGCAGCTCCAAGGTCGGAAGCAGAACGCAGTGCCGAGTTGGGATCGATCAAGGGTACGAAGCGATTGTTGCTTCTGCAGGCTGGGCTTCCACGTTCTGGTCGTCGCTGCTTGCCGTGGGCCCGTTTCGGCGGTAGGGTAAGAGGAAGGCTGGGGAACGCAAGGGCCTCGGAAGGACCTGGGTTCTAGTCCCGCCCCCACCACTTGCCAGCTGGGTGACCTTGGGCAAGTCACTTCTCTGACCCTCAGTTCCCTCATCTGGAAAATGGGGGTTAAGACCGTGAGCCTCATGTGGAACGGGCTGCGTCCAATCTGATTTGCTTGTATCCAGTGTTTTCTCTTCCTAGTATTTTTTGTATCTTCCTAGTATGTAGTTTTCTCTACATAGTACGCGCTTAACCAATACCACCGTTATTATCACAAAAAACGTTGGGTGCGCTCCGGGAGATGCTGGTTCTCCTCAGTGTCCCCGTGCCCCGCCACTGGGCCGTGGCGTGGATTTAGGGGTCGAAATATGGCCCACCTTTTGGGATGGGGTGGGTACGTCAGGTCAGCCTCTCCTCCGGAAACCCCCTAAATCCAGTGGGTACTGGATTCATAAATTCATAAATTCAATAATTCATTGAGCGCTTACTGTGTGCACAGCACTGTATTAAGCGCCGGGGAGACTTCAGCAAGAAACAGGTTCCTTGCCCACCGTGAGGGAGGGATACAAGATAATCAGGTTGGACACAATCCATGACGTGGGGCTCACAGTCTTGATCCCTGTTTTACAGGTGAGGGAACTGAGGCTCAGAGAGGTGAAGTAACTCACCCAAGGTCACCCAGCAGATGAGCCCATGTCCTCCTGAATCCTAGGCCTGTGCTGTATCCACTAGGCCTAGAGCCCGGGCTTTGGAGTCCCGGGCTCTCTCCCCCTCGTCCCCCTCTCCATCCCCCCCATCTTACCTCCTTCCCTTCCCCACAGCACTTGTATATATGTATATATGTTTGTACATATTTTTTACTCTATTTATTTATTTTATTTGTACATATCTATTCTATTTTATTTTGTTAGTATGTTTGGTTTTGTTCTCTGTCTCCCCCTTTTAGACTGTGAGCCCACTGTTGGGTAGGGACTGTCTCTATATGTTGCCAATTTGTACTTCCCAAGCGCTTAGTACAGTGCTCTGCACATAGTAAGCGCTCAATAAGTATGATTGATGATGATGATGGAGTCGGAGGTCATGGGTTCAAATCCCGGCTCTGCCAGTTGTCAGCCGTGTGACTTTGGGCAAGTCACTTCACTTCCCTGTCACCTCGTCTGTAAAAATGGGGATTAGGACTGTGAGCCCCCCTCCGTGGGACAACCTGATCACCTTGTAACCTCTCCAGCGCTTAGAACAGTGCTTTGCACATAGGAAGCGATTGATAAATGCCATTATTTTTAGGCCATATTGCCTCTCTACACCGACAGCACTGGGTACTCCCAGGTGGTCTTCCAAGTACTAAGCAGGCCTAACCCTGCTTCCGAGAGCGGGCGCGTTGAGGGCAGCGTGGCCGTCGACAAATGGGGATCCGTTTCTCGCTAACCACAAACGCCCAGCAGAATAGCATTTGGGCAGAGTCCTCAGCGATGGCTAAGTGAGATTTTTTTTCTCCTTCTGGCAGGCATTGGGCGAAGCCCTCTGGAGAAGCTGAAACCCAGGGTGGAGGGGGAAGCGGGTAGCAGTGTGGCCTAATGGCTAGAGCACGGGCTTGGGCGGCCAAAGGACATGGGTTTCTCATCCCAACTCTGCCATTTGTCTGCTGAGACTGCGTGACTACGTGTGACTGGATCCAACCTGATTGCCTTGTATTCATTCAGTTGTATTTGAGCGCTTACGGTGTGCAGAGCACTGTACTAAGCGCTTGGGAAGTACAAATCGGCAGCGTATAGAGACGGTCCCTACCCATCTACCCACCCCAGAACAGTGCCTGGCCCCTAGTAAACACTTAACAAATACGTGGCTCAGTGGAAAGAGCCCGGGCTTTGGAGTCAGAGGTCATGGGTTCAACTCCCGGCTCCGCCAATTGTCAGCTGGGTGACTTGGGGCAAGTCACTTCACTTCTCTGGGCCTCAGTCACCTCACCTGGAAAATGGGGATTAAGACCGTGAGCCCCATGTGGGACAATCTGATCACCTTGTATCCTCCCCAGCGCTTAGAACCGTTATTTGCACGTAGTAAGCGCTTAATAAATGCTATCATCATTATTATTATAAATACCATAAAAAGAGGACTAGACTTAATAACGATGACATTTATTAAGCGCTTACTATGGGCAAAGCACTGTTCTAAGCGCCGGGGAGGTTACAAGGTGATCAGGTTGGCCCACGGGGGGCTCACAGTCTTCATCCCCAGTTTACAGATGAGGTGACTGGCACAGAGAAAAGTCACACAGCTGACAGTTGGCGGAGCTGGGATTTGAACCCACGACCTCCGACTCCAAAGCCCGGGCTCTTCCCGCCGAGCCACGCTGCTTTTCGGGACTTCCGTTCGCAAACGGCATTCCCAGGAACTGGTGGTCTCCGGCTGCACTCGGGAAAGCCAGACGCCGGCCCCTCTCCCCACGGCCGCCCACCTTAGTCGGGAGAGGCGTACTTGGGCGGCGAAACCCCGTTGCGTATTTTCAGCGAACCGGCTTTCTCCAAGGAAAAGCAGGGGTGAACGAGGCGCCGAAGCCGACAGCTGAACGTGTAGAGGTGCTGGCAGATGGCCACGTTGAAAAAGGACAACTTACAGGTCTCATAGTCGAGGAGGAGCCCAATCCTCCTCGGCGGGATTGTTATCTGTATCTCTGGAGTCTGCCCACCGTGGAGAAATTCATATTTGTGCCTGGGAAATTTGAGGTTTGACAGGTGAATTAAGCTTGTTGGGTGGAGAGAAACGTGGGGGAGGAGGGGATAGGGATGCTGTTTTCCTAGTTTCTCTTCTTTTTATGATTGGGGCTCCTTTACTAAACGACCTGCCAAGGCAATGTTGAAATCCCCATCCAATTGACCAGGGGTTCACTCTCTCAACACTGATCTCACCATCACTGAGTTAGAAGGCCATGGCTAAAGCTTTTTTTTAAAAAAAAAAAAAGGTATTTGTTAGTCACTTCCTATGTGCCAGGCACTAATCACTGCGGAAGATACCAGCTAATCAGGTTGAACACACAGTCCCTGTCCCAAATAAGGCTCACAGACTTAATCCCCATTTTACAGATGAGGTGACTGCAACCCAGAGAAGCAAAGTGACTTGCTCAAGGTCACCCAGCAGACCAGCGGCGGAGCCGGGATCAGAACCCAGGTCTTCATGATGCCCAGGTTCCATTCATTCATTCATTCAATCGTATTTATTGAGCGCTTACTGTGTGCGGAGCACTGTACTAAGCGCTTGGGAAGTACAAGATGACAACATATAGAGACGGTCCCTACCCAACAGCGGGCTCCAGGCCACGCTGCTTCTCGCCTGGTGATTGGACTCATTTTAAGACAAGATTTCTGCAGGAAGGACAAGTTCGAGAAATCTGTATTACAGTGTTGGGTCTGAGCGTGGGTTCTCGGAAGTAAAATGAGTCATTCAAAATTACAGAATCAGGCGAAACAGTTATAAGAGCAAATCTTTAAAGCAGCAAATGGGAGATCTGTTTGAGGCACCTTGCACTCGTATGAGTGGGAATGGCGAAAGCGTTCCTAGATTAAGGAATTCCACCAATTCTGGAGAGGCCTTTAATTCTCAAGCATCTCACTCCCCTAGGCCGTAAGCTCATTGTGGGCAGGGAATGGGCCTGTTTGTCTTTACATTGTACTCTCCCAAGCGGTTAGTACAGTGCCCTGCATACAGTAAGCACTCAATAAATATGACTGAGGGACTCAAACTACTTTCTAAAACCTCAATTTATCTAGGATGAAGCAAAATGGGAGTCAGAGGGACCTGGGTTCTAATTCCGACTCATCGCCATGACTTGTTCCTTTATTTATCCTCCCAGCCCCACAGTTGTTATGTCCATATCAGTCCGCGGTTTAAAGGGATGTACATTAAGTGCCGGGGCATTTAGGCGCTTACTATGTGCACTGCACTGGGGTAGATACCAGCTAATCAGCTTGGACACCCTGTGAGGTAATTGGCTCCTGCGGCTGGAAGATTCTCCTTGTAGGCAGGGAATGTGTCTGTTTATTGTTGTATTGTAATAATAATACAATAATACAATCCTTCCCTTCCCCACAGCACCTGTATATATGTATATTTATTACCCTATTTTACTTGTACATATCTATTCTATTTATTTTATTTTGTTAGTATGTTTGGTTTTGTTCCCTGTCTCCCCCTTTTAGACTGTGAGCCCACTGTTGGGTAGGGACTGTCTCTATATGTTGCCAACTTGTACTTCCCAAGCGCTTAGTACAGTGCTCTGCACATAGTAAGCGCTCAATAAATATGATTGATGATGATATCTGTCATTTATTTTTTATTTATATTGATACCTGACTCCCTCTCTAGGCTGTAAGCTCATCATGGGCAGGGAATGTATCTATTAATTGTTGTATCGAACAAGTCACTTCTGCGTCTGTTACCCCATCCGTAAACTGAGGATTAATTCTGTTAGCCCCATGTGCAGACTGTGTCCAACCTAATTAACTTGTGCCTAACCCAGTTTTTAGAACAGTAAAACATAGCAAGTAGAACATAGTAAGAACATAGTGCTTAAATACTATTTTTTTTAAAAAAAAGATGTAAGCAAACCCATGGTAGTGTGATGCTATGACATTCTTCAAGAGTGGCCTTATCTTTTCAAGCCATCTTGAACTCACAAGTATATGTGAGTTATTGTAGCCAAAGAATGCCTTGGAGTCCATATTTAAAGTTGGAAGGGTCCCTTCAGAGGCGCAACCTATCTAAAACCAGACTCTTCATCTTCCACCCAAACCTTGTCCTTCTTGCGACTTTCCCATTTCTGTAGACAGCACCACCATTCTGAGTCTCACAAGCCCATAACCGTGACATCCCAAATGTTTAGTACAGTGCTCTGCACGTAGTATGTGCTCAAAAAATACCATTGATTCATCGATTATCCTCTACTCACGTCTCTCGTCCGGTCGACATAGTCACCAAACCCGTCAGTTCGACCTTCTCAACATTTCTAGAATCCACCCCTTCCTCTCCACCCATAATAATCATAGTAATGATGGCATTTATTAAGCGCTTACTAGGTGCAAAGCACTGTTCTAAGTGCTGGGGAGGTTACAAGGTGATCAGGTTGTCCCACGGGGGGCTCGCACTCTTAATCCCCGTTTTACAGATGAGGTCACTGGGGCCCAGAGAAGTGAGGTGACAATTGGTGGAGCCGGAATTTGAACCCATGACCTCTGACTCTCTGTGCTCTCTCCACTGAGCCACGCTGCTCCTCTGAAGCATTACCTGAAGCATTTGCCTGCCTTCTCTCCCCACTCCAGTCCACATTTCCCTCGGCTGCCCGGATCATTTTTCTCCAGAAACGTTCAGTCCACGTCTCCCCACTCCTCAAGAACCTCCAGGGCTTGCCCGTCCATCATCATCATCATCAATCGTATTTATTGAGCGCTTTCTATGTGCAGAGCACTGTACTAAGCACTTGGGAAGTACAAATTGGCAACGTATAGAGACAGTCCCTACCCAACAGTGGGCTCACAGTCTAAAAGGGGGAGACAGAGAACAAAACCAAACATACTAACAAAATAAAATAAATAGAATAGATATGTACAAGTAAATCTCTGCAGCCAACAGAAACTCCTCACCGCTGGCTTTAAAGCCCTCGATCCGCTGACCCCCTCCTATTTGAATCCGGCCCGTACGCTTCGCTCCGCTAATGTCAACCCGCTCACTGTACTTCGATCTCATCTATCTTGATGCCCACCTCTCACCCGCATCCCTCCTCCTATCCGATAGACAATTACTCTTCCCCCTTTTCAAAGTCTTTTTGAAGGCACGTCTCCTCCAAAAGGTCTCCTTTCCTCTTCCACTCCCTTCTGTGTCGCCCTGACTCGCTCCCTTTATTCATCCCCCCTCCCAGCCCCACACCACTTATGTCCATATAATAATAATGGCATTTATTAAGCGCTTACTATGTGCAAAGCGTATTGCTTTCTATCATCAATCATATTTATTGAGCGCTTACTATGTGCAGAGCACTGTACTAAGCGCTTGGGAAGTACAAATTGGCAACATCTAGAGACAGTCCCTACCCAACAGTGGGCTCACAGTCGAAAAGGGGGAGACAGAGAACAAAACCAAACATACTAACAAAATGTTCCCCCTCTGATGATAATGATGGCATTTATTAAAGCGCTTACTATGTGCAAAGGACTGTTCTAAGCGCTGGGGAGGTTACATGGTGATCGGGTTGTCCCACGGGGGGGGCTCACGGTCTTCATCCCCATTTGACAGATGAGGTCACTGAGGCCCAGAGAAGTGACTTGCCCAAAGTCACACAGCTGACAGTTGGCGGAGCCAGGATTTGAACCCAGGCCCTCTGACTCCAAAGCCCGGGCTCTTTCCACTGAGCCTCGCTGCTTCTGTAGACTGTCAGCTTGTGGGCCGGGAATATGTCTATTGTTCTGTAGTCATCATCAGTCGTATTTATTGAGCGCTTACTATGTGCAGAGCACTGTACTAAGCGCTTGGGAAGTACAAATTGGCAACATATAGAGACAGTCCCTACCCAACAGTGGGCTCACAGTCTAAAAGGGGGAAAGTCCTCACCCAAGCGCTTAGTCCAGTGCTCTGCACACAGTAAACACTCAATAAATCTGACTGCCTGACTCAGTTCCCTCATCCGTAAAACGGGGATTAAGACAGAGCCCCATGGGGGACAGGGATTGTGTCCAGCCAATCTACCCCGGCGCTTAGCACAGAGCCTGGCACAGAGGAAGCGCTTTTAGCAGATACCATTCAAATAAAAAAGGGATTGGGGGGGGGAGGGCAGCTTCCCATTACCTGGGTGATGTGTTCGAGTGCCTCATGCACCAGGAGGAATCGTCGGCGCCGAGGGAATGGTGCCGGGGAACGTCTTCGAAAGCCACGCCGACGGTATAGTCCGAGTCTTCGTCCACTTCCACCTCCCAGTAATGGGTTCCTCTCACGGGAATCAGGCGGGCCAGGACAGCGGCACATCTGTCCACGCGGCAGTGGGGGAAAAGAAAGGCCTCAGGGCGCAGCCCACCTCCCTCTCCTTCATTCCCCGTCGGATCGATTGCGCGCTTACTCTGTGCAGAGCGCTGGACTGAGCGCTTGGGAGAGGACAACACAACAATAAAAGCCCTACGGAAAGCTCACCTCCTCCAGGAGGCCTTCCCAGACTGAGCCCCCTTTTTCCTCTCCTCCTCCCCATCCCCCCTCTGCCCCTCCTCCTTCCCCTCCCCGCAGCACCTGTATATTTATTTTATTTTGTTAGTATGTTTGGTTTTGTTCCCTGTCTCCCCCTTCTAGACTGTGAACCCACTGTTGGGTAGGGACCGTCTCTAGATGTTGCCAATTTGTACTTCCCAAGCGCTTAGTACAGTGCCCTGCACACAGTAAGCGCTCAATAAATACGATTGATGATATGTTCAGATTTACTGCTCTATTTATTTTACTTGTACATATTTACTATTCTATTTTATTAATGGTGCATAGATAGCTATAATTCTATTTATTCTGATGGTATTGACACCTGTCCACTTGTTTTGTTGTCTGTCTCCCCCTTCTAGACTGTGAGCCCGCTGTTGGGTAGGGACATATGTTGCCAACTATATATCTATATATAGATAGATAGATATATATCTATAGAAATATAGAGAGATATATATAGAGATAGATATATCTCTATAGATATATCTATAGAGATATATAGCTATATATCTCTATAGATATATCTATAGAGATAGATAGAGAGATATATCTCTATAGATATATCTATAGAGATATATAGCTATCTATATATCTATATATCTCTATAGATCTATCTATCTATATATATCTTATACATATATATAATATATATATATGTTGCCAACTTGTACTTCCCAAGCTCTGTACAGTACAGTACAGTACAGTGCTCTGCACACAGTAAGCGCTCAATACGATTGATTGAATGAATGGACACCTTCCCTGCCCACAGTGAGCTTCCAGTCTAGAGATGAGCTTCTCCTCCTCCTCTTCCAGTCCCCATTGGCGTAATGGATAGAGCCTGGGCCTAATTCCACTTGTCTGCCGTGTGACCTTGGGCAAGTCCCTTCACTTCTCTGGGCCTCAGTTCCCTCATCTGGAAAATGGGGATGAAGACCGCAAGCACCATGGGGGAACGGGACTGTGTCCACCCCGCTTTGCTTGTACCCACCCCAGCACTTAGTACAGTGCCTGGCATAAAGTAAGTGCTCCATTCGTCTCACAGACTTAATCCCCATTTCACAGATGAGGTAACTGAGGCACAGAGAAATTAAATAATAATAATGATGGCATTTATTAAGCACTTACTATGTGCCAAGCACTGTTCTAAGCACTGGAGAGGTTACAAGGTGATCAGGTTGTCCCTCGGGGGGGGGCTCACAGTCTTAATCCCCATTTAACAGATGAGGTAAATTAGGCCCAGGCTCTATCCATTATGCCATGGGACAACCTGATTACCTTGTATCTACTATTCATTCAATTCAGTCATATTTATTGAGCGCTTACTATGTGCACAGCACTGTACTAAGCGCTTGGGAAGTACAAGTTGGCAACATAGAGACGGTCCCTACCCAACAGTGGGCTCACAGTCTAGAAGAGGTCTACTATGTGCTTGGCACATAGTAAGCGCTTCACAAATACCTTCATTATTATTATTACTACTCCTCCTAATCGTAATTGTGGTTTTTGTTAAGTGCTTACTATGTGCCAGGCACTAAGCACCGGGATAGTTACAAGATAATCAGGTTGGACACAGTCCCTTGCCCCTCATAGGGCTCAGTTTTAATTCCCTTTTTACAGATGGGGAAACTGAGGCCCAGAGAAATTGATGTGACCTCCCCACGGTCACACAGCAGAGAAGCAGCGTGGCTCAGTGGAAAGAGCCCGGGCTTTGGAGTCAGAGGGCGCGGGTTCAAATCCCAGCTCCGGCAATTGTCAGCTGGGTGACTTTGGGCAAGTCACTTCTCTGGGCCTCAGTTCCCTCATCTGTAAAATGGGGGTGGAGACTGTGAGCCCCCGGTGGGACAACCTGATCACCTTGTATCCCCCCAGCGCTTAGAACAGTGCACATAGCGCTTAAGAAATACCATCATCATCATCAGAGGCATGGCATAGCGGGATTAGAACCCAGGACTTCCGACTCCTCGGCTGGGCGCTTCCCATTAGGAACCGCTGCTTCCGCGGGAATGCCGCACAGAGGGAGAAGAGGGGATTTGTTACCCCGTAAACCGGAGGTCGCTGGGAAGGGCGTCCCCGACGAAGAGGGCTCCTTCCTCCCGCAGAATCGTAAATCCGTCGTCCGAGATGGACAGGCAGGGGTGGGCCGTGTCCCTGTTCAGGTAGAAATAGCAGCCTGCGAGACAAAAGGGCATCGGACAAAAACTCCTCACCAATCAATCAATCGTATTTATTGAGCGCTTACTGTGTGCGGAGCACTGGACTGAGCGCTTGGGAAGTCCAAGTTGGCAACACAGAGAGACGGTCCCTACCCAACAGCGGGCTCGCAATCTGAAAGGGGGAGGCAGAGAACAGAACCAAACATACTAACAAAATAAAATACATAGAATAGATATGTACAAGTAAAATAAATACATAAATAGAGTAATAAATATGGACAAACATATACATATATATAGGTGCTGTGGGGAAGGGAAGGGAAGGAGGTAATCAATCGTATAGGGGGAGACAGACAACAAAACCAAACATACTAACAAAATAAAATAAATAGAATAGATAGGTACAAGTAAAATAAATAAATAGAGTAATAAATATGTACAAACATATGTACATATATACAGGTGCTGTGGGGAAGGGAAGGAGGTAATCAATCAATCAATCGTATTTATTGAGCGCTTACTGTGTGCAGAGCACTGTACTAAGCGCTTGGGAAGTATAAGTTGGCAACATCTAGAGACAGTCCCTACCCAACAGTGGGCTTGCAGTCTAAAAGGGGGAGACAGACAACAAAACCAAACATACCAAGAAAACAAAATAAATAGAATAGATATGTACAAGTAAAATAAATAAATGGAGTAATAAATATGTACAAACATATGTACATATATACAGGTGCTGTGGGGAAGGGAAGGAGGTAATCAATCAATCAATCATATTTATTGAGCGCTTACTGTGTGCAGAGCACTGTACCAAGCGCTTGGGAAGTCCAAGTTGGCAACATAGAGAGACAGTCCCTACCCAACAGTGGGCTCACAGTCTAAAAGGGGGAGACAGAGAACAAAACCAAACATACTAAGAAAACAAAATAAATAGAATAGATATGTACAAGTAAAATAAATAAATAAATAAATAGAGTAATAAATATGTACAAACATATACATATATACAGGGGCTGTGGGGAAGGGAAGGAGGTAATCAATCAATCGTATTTATTGAGCACTTACTGTGTGCAGAGCACTGTACTAAGCGCTTGGGAAGTATAAGTTGGCAACATCTAGAGACAGTCCCTACCCAACAGTGGGCTCACAGTCTAAAAGGGGGAGACAGACAACAAAACCAAACATACTAACAAAATAAAATAAATAGAATAGATAGGTACAAGTAAAATAAAGAAATAAATAGAGTAATAAATATGTACAAACATATGTACATATATACAGGTGCTGTGGGGAAGGGAAGGAGGTAATCAATCGTATTTATTGAGCGCTTACTGTGTGCAGAGCACTGTACTAAGCGCTTGGGAAGTATAAGTTGGCAACATCTAGAGACAGTCCCTACCCAACAGTGGGCTTGCAGTCTAAAAGGGGGAGACAGACAACAAAACCAAACATACCAAGAAAACAAAATAAATAGAATAGATATGTACAAGTAAAATAAATAAATAGAGTAATAAATATGTACAAACATATATACATATATACAAGTGCTGTGGGGAAGGGAAGGAGGTAATCAATCAATCAATCGTATTTATTGAGCGCTTACTGTGTGCAGAGCACTGTACTAAGCGCTTGGGAAGTCCAAGTTGGCAACATAGAGAGACAGTCCCTACCCAATAGTGGGCTCACAGTCTAAAAGGGGGAGACAGAGAACAAAACCAAACATACTAAGAAAACAAAATAAATAGAACAGATATGTACAAGTAAAATAAATAAATAGAGTAATAAATATGTACAAACATATATACATATATACAGGGGCTGTGGGGAAGGGAAGGAGGTAATCAATCAATCAATCGTATTTATTGAGCGCTTACTGTGTGCAGAGCACTGGACTAAGCGCTTGGGAAGTCCAAGTTGGCAACATCTAGAGACGGTCCCTACCCAACTGTGGGCTCACAGTCTAAAAGGGGGAGACAGAGAACAAAACCAAACATACTAACAAAATAAAATAAATGGAATAGATATGCACAAGTAAAATAACTAGAGTAATAAATATGTACAAACATATATACATATATACAGGTGCTGTGGGGAAGGGAAGGAGGTAATCAATCGTATTTATTGAGCGCTTATTGTGTGCAGAGCACTGTACTAAGCGCTTGGGAAGTCCAAAGCACGTGATCCCCTCGCCGCTCTCTTGCCGCAACCCAGCCCGCACACTGGGCTCCTCCGTCTCGTCTATCAAGTTACGTTGTTGCCAACTTGTACTTCCCAAGCGCTTAGTCCAGTGCTCTGCACACAGTAAGCGCTCAATAAATACGACTGATTGATTGATTGATAAAGTCACTCCGGCAGGCAACAAGGACAGCCTGGAGTCGGGGTGACATTGGAGAGGAGCGTGGCTCAGTGGAAAGAGCCCGGGCTTTGGAGTCAGAGGTCATGGGTTCGAGTCCGAGTGACCTTGGGCAAGTCACTTCACTTCTCTGAGCCTCAGTTCCCTCATCTGTAAAATGGGGATGGACGGTGAGCCCCACGTGGGGCAACCTGATCATCTTGTATCCCCTCCAGCGCTTAGAACGGTGCTTTGCACATAGTAAGCGCTTAACAAATGCCATCGTTATTATTATTATTATTATTGGTGGGGTCAAAGGACACCCTTGAATCTGCCCAAATCGATCGAGCAACGGTATTTATTGAGCGTTTCCTCTGTGCGGAAGACTGTACTAAGCGCCGGGAGAGTATGCTACAGCAGAGGGTTATAGTAATCGTGTTTCCTGCCCACAGTGAGGCTACAGTCTAGACGCGGTCAGGGTTAGAGCGGCTAGAGCCCGGGCGTCAGAAGGACCTGGGTTCAAATCCCGACTCCGCCACTTGTCTGCCGTGTGACCTCAGGCAAGTCACTTCACTTCTCTGGGCCTCAGTGACCTCGACCGTAAAATGGGGATTGAGAGCGTGAGCCCCACGTGGGACAGGGCCTGTGTCCAGCCCGATTTTTGTATTGTACATACATACATAATGGCATTTATTAAGCGCTTACTATCATCATCATCATCAATCGTATTTATTGAGCGCTTACTATGTGCAGAGCACTGTCCTAAGCGCTTGGGAAGTACAAATTGGCAACATATAGAGACAGTCCCTACCCAACAGTGGGCTCACAGTCTAAAAACTATGTGCTATGTGCAAAGCACTGTTCTAAGCGCTGGGGAGGTTACTTTCCCAAGCGCTTAGTACAGTGTTCCCCACACGTGTGAGCGCTCAGTAAATACGGCTGAATGAATTGAAGGTAGAAATGAATTTACTCGTGTCCGCCTCGGCACTTGATACAGTGCCTGGCCCGCGGAACAGCTGCCGCAATTATTATCATTATTATCATCCAGCCCAGCGCTTAGAACAGTGCTTGGCACACAGTGAGCACCGAACAAGTACCGGGATTCTTCATAGGAATAAATACAACGACAGAGAAGGACGTAAGTGCCGAGGGGCCGGGCTGGAGGAGCAAGTCGGGGTGACGCAGAGGGAATGGGAAGCAGCGTGGCTCAGTGGAAAGAGCCCGGGCGTTGGAGTCAGAGGTCGTGGGTTCGAATCCCGGATCCGCCACTTGTCAGCTGGGTGACGTTGGGCAAGTCACTTCCCTGGGCCTCAGTTCCCTCATCTGTAAACCGGGGATGAAGACCGTGAGCCCCTCGTGGGACAACCTGATCACCTTGTACCTACCCCAGCGCTTAGAGCGGTGCTTTGCACAGAGTAAGCGCTTAACAAGTACCAACATTATTGTTATTATTATTAATGGGAAGACCGTGAGCCCCTCGTGGGACAACCTGATCACCTTGTACCTACCCCAGCGCTTAGAACGGTGCTTTGCACAGAGTAAGCGCTTAACAAGTACCAACATTATTGTTATTATCATTAATGGGAAGACTGTGAGCCCCTCGTGGGACAACCTGATCACCTTGTGCCTACCCCAGCGCTTAGAATGGTGCTTTGCACAGAGTAAGCGCTTAACAAATACCAACATTATTGTAATTATTATTAATGGGAAGACTGTGAGCCCCTCGTGGGACAACCTGATCACCTTGTACCAACCCCAGCGCTTAGAACGGTGCTTTGCACAGAGTAAGCGCTTAACAAATACCAACATTATTATTATTAATGGGGGAAGAGGAAGGACGGGGAGCCCTCGAAGACGAGGAGCGGGATCCCGAGGAGCGGGCCGGGTCCCCGGGGGTCGTTCCCCGGGACCTGTGGTGCGGACTCGAGCCGGCCGGCTCCTCTCACTGGGCCCGCCCAAGTTGATGGCTCGCACGTGGATCTGGTAGCTCTGGTTCGGCTGCAGCGGAATCAAGGCCTCCCGGGCGGGGATGCCAACGATGGACCTGCGGGCAAGAAGGGCGAAGGACGTCACGTCCCGGAGCCGGGGAACGGCAGTCCCTGGCTCGCTGAGGGCCTGGAAGGTGATCATTGTTCTAAGTGTCATCATCATCATCATCAATCGTATTTATTGAGCGCTTACTATGTGCAGAGCACTGTACTAAGCGCTTGGGAAGAACAAATTGGCAACATATAGAGACAGTCCCTACCCAACAGTGGGCTCACAGGCTAAAAGTCTAAGTGTCCTCTCTCGAGCGCTTAGTACGGTGCTCCGCACACGGTAAGCGCTCCATAAACGCGACTGACCGAACGGGCCATCCCGGACTCACTCGGTCACCGGGCTCCCGGCCCCTTGGCCGCCCACGTCGGGGTTGGCGGCGGCGAGCTCGATGGTGTAGGAATCGACGGGGTTCAGGTTTCCGGATTCCCAGCGGAGCAGGGCGGCCTGTTCACAGCTGCAGAGCTCTTGGCTCCGGATGATGGGAGGTGAGGGAGCTGAAACACACGGAGAGGAGACCCCCAGCCCAAAGGTAGGGGTGACGGGGGGGACGATTCAGCGTCCCCCCCGTTGTCTTTCCCTCATCGGAAGCTTTGCGACAACAAAAAGAAACCCTTCTTTCCCCAGGTCGGGGCGGGAGGGGTCACTGGAGGGGTTTCATCATCAATCGTATTTATTGAGCGCTTACTATGTGCAGAGCACTGAGGTGGTACGTCTCCTCCAAGAGGCCTTCCCTGACTAAGCCCTCCTTTCCTCTTCTCCCGCTCCCTTCTGCGTCGCACTTTGTTCCCTTTATTCTTCCAGCCCCATAGCACTTATGTGCGTATCCGTAATCTATTTATTTATATTCATGTCTGTCTCCCCCTCTAAACCGCAAGCTTTTTGAGGGCAGGGAATGTGTTTGTTCTATTATTCTATCATATTCATTCAATCGTATTTGTTGATCTCAATATTATTAACAATAATAGTGATAATGGTATTTGTTAAGCACTTACTATGACCTTAGGCAAGTCACTTCACTTCTCTGGGCCTCAGTTCCCCCATCTGTAAAATGTCGGCCTCCCCCTCTAGGCTGCAAGCTCGTGGGGAGGGAATGTGTCTGGGCTATTGTTATATTGTCAATCAATCAATCAATCAATCGTATTTATTGAGCACTTACTATGTGCAGAGCACTGTACTAAGCGCTTGGGAAGTACAAATTGGCAACACATAGAGACAGTCCCTACCCAACAGTGGGCTCACAGTCTAAAAAGGGGAGACAGAGAACAGAACCAAACATACCAACAAAATAAAATAAATAGGATAGAAATGTACAAGTAAAATAAATAAATAAATAGAGTAATAAATATGTACAACCATATATACATATCCCAAGCGCTTAGTACAGTGCTCTGCACACAGTAAGTGCTCAATAAATCTGACTAAAATGGGGATTCGTGTGGCATGTGGACTGTGTCCAATCTGATTAGCTTGTATCTACCCCAGTGCTTATTTTATTTATTTTATTTTGTTAGTATGTTTGGTTTTGTTCTCTGTCTCCCCCTTTTAGACTGTGAGCCCACTGTTGGGTAGGGACTGTCTCTATATGTTGCCAATTTGTACTTCCCAAGCGCTTAGTACAGTGCTCTGCACACAGTAAGCGCTCTCAATAAATACGATTGATGATGATGATGCTGCTTAGTGCTTGGCACACAGTAAGCGCTTAACAAATACCACAATTATTTATTTACTCTGCTAAGCGCTGAGACAGAAGCAAATCGGGTTGGACGCGGTCCCTGTCCCATGTGGGGCTCACGGTTTTATTCCCCATTTTCCAGATGAGGGAACTGAGGCCCAGAGAAGTGAAGGGACTTGCCCAAGGTCACACAGCAGACAAATGGTGGAGCCAGGATTAGAACCCAGGTCCTTCTGACTCCCAAGTGTGGGTTCTATCCGCTAGACTATGCTGCTCTACTCTCTCTCTCTTCCTGTCTCTCATCTCTCCGAAGGTCTCCCTCATCTCCCTGCAGGTCTGTCGGCCGTGATCTTCAGTGGCCTCCTGTTCATTCATTCATTCATTCAGTCGTATTTATTGAGCGCTTACTGTGTGCAGAGCACTGGACTAAGCGCTTGGGAAGTACAAATTGGCAACATAGAGAGACGATCCCTACCCAACAGCGGGCTCACGGTCTAGAAGGGGGAGATGCTTTTGTCTCTCTCTCTGTCTCTGCCTCATCTCCTTGTGGGTCTCTCCAAGCAGCGTGGCCCAATGGAAAGAGCCCGGGCTTTGGAGTCAGAGGTCATGGGTTCAAATCCGGGCTCCGCCACTTGTCAGCTGGGTGACTTTGGGCAAGTCACTTCACTTCTCTGGGCCTCAGTTAACTCATGTAAGATGGGGATGTAAGACCGTGAGCCCCCCGTGGGGCAACCTGATCACCTTGTAACCTCCCCAGTGCTTAGAACAGTGCTTTGCACATAGTAAGCGTTTAATAAATGCCATTATTATTAACCTGTAGTGGCCTTCTCTCTCTGTCTCCCTGCAGATCTGAACACCACAACCTGCAGTGGCCTCTTATCTCTGTCTCATCTCCCTGTGGGACTCTCCCCCATGTCCTATGGTGTCCTCCGTTGTCCCTCTCTCCCCTTCCCCCCGTCTCTCCCTCTCTGTCTCTCTTCTCTCATCTCATGAAAGCAGCGTGGCTCAATGGAAAGAGCCCGGGCTTGGGAGTCCGAGGTCATGGGTTCGAATCCCGGCTCCGCCAGTTGTCAGCCGGGTGACTTCGGGCAAGTCACTTCACTTCTCTGGGCCTCATCTGGAAAATGGGGATGAAGACTGTGAGCCCCCCGTGGGACAACCTGATCACCTTGTATCCTCCCCAGCGCTTAGAGCAGTGCTTGGCACATAGTAAGCGCTTAACAGATGGCATCGTTATTATTATCTGTCTGTGGGCCTCTCCCCCACGACCTGCATTGGCCTCCTGTGAACCACCACGCCACCCGCAGTGATCCAGTGATGATCCCGAAACCGAATCTGCGCCGAGCACGGATGCCTTAACGACCCCGGGATGAAAAAGGGGAGCCTCCCTGCTCCCCCCGACTTACCTGTCACGTAGACGGCACGTTCACTAAGCGGGCTGCTTCCGGTACTGTTCACAGCCGTGACCCAAAATTCGTACTGCGTGTTGGGCAGCAGGTCAGTGATGGTGCAGTATGTTTCCTTGACTTTCACGGTAAATTCTGAAAAGGGACGGAAATTCTGCCCGCAGGGCCTTTGACTTGAAATGCAGTCAGTTTTCAGTCTGCTTTCATTCAATCATCATCATCATCAATCGTATTTATTGAGCTCTTACTATGTGCAGAGCACTGGACTAAGCGCTTGGGAAGTACAAATTGGCAACACATAGAGACAGTCCCTACCCAACAGTGGGCTCACAGTCTAAAAGGGGGAGACAGAGAACAGAACCAAACATACCAACAAAATAAAATAAATAGGATAGAAATGTACAAGTAAAATAAATAAATAAAGAGTAATAAATATGTACAACCATATATACATCTATACAGGTGCTGTGGGGAAGGGAAGGAGGTAAGATGGGGGGGATGGAGAGGGGGACGAGGGGGAGAGGAAGGATCGAGCGTTTACTGTGTACCGAGCGCTGTCCTAAGCGCTTGGGAGCAATAGAAGAGAAACATTCCCTGCCCCCAGTGAGCTTATAGTCTAGAGGGGGAGACAGACATTGACATCATAAATAAATAAATTCCAGATATGGGCATCAGGGTTGCACTTCAGCGTGCACTTTCCCAAGTGCTTAGTACAGTGCTTTACACACAGAAAGCGCCGTAATAAATATGACTGACTGAATGAACTGAAGTTCTAGGTCTCTTTGGTTTTGGATTTTTAACGCGCTTACTATGTTCCAGACACTAAGCGCCTGGGGCAGATACAACCTAATCATCATCATCATCAATTGTATTTATTGAGCACTTACTATGTGCAGAGCACTGTACTAAGCGCTTGGGAAGTACAAATTGGCAACATATAGAGATGGTCCCTACCCAACAGTGGGCTCACGGTCTAAAAGGGGGAGACAGAGAACAAAACCAAACGTACTAACAAAATAAAATAAATAGAATAGATATGTACAAATAAAATAAATAAATAGAGTAAAAAATATGTACAAACATATATACATCTATACAGGTGCTGTGGGGAAGGGAAGGAGGTAAGATGGGGGGGATGGAGAGGGGGACGAGGGGGAGAGGAAGGATCAAGCGTTTACTGTGTACCGAGCGCTGTCCTAAGCACTTGGGAGCAATAGAAGAGAAACATTCCCTGCCCCCAGTGAGCTTATAGTCTAGAGGGGGAGACAGATATTAACATAAATAAATAAATTATAGATCTGGGCATAAGGGTTGTACTTCAGCGTGCACTTTCCCAAGTGCTTAGTACAGTGCTTTGCACACAAAAAGCGCCCTAATAAATATGAATGAATGAATCGAAGCTCTAGGTCTCTTTTCTTTTGGATTTGTTAAGCGCTTACTATGTTCCAGACACTAAGCGCCTGGGGCAGATACAACCTAATCATCATCATCATCAATCGCATTTATTGAGCGCTTACTATGTGCAGAACACTGTACTAAGCGCTTGGGAAGTACAAATTGGCAACATAGACAGTCCCTACCCAACAGTGGGCTCACATAAAAGGGGGAGACAGAGAACAAAACCATACTAACAAAATAAAATAAATAGAATAGATATGTACAAATAAGATAAATAAATAGAGTAATAAATATGTACAAACATATAGACATATATACAGGTGCTGTGGGGAAGGGAAGGAGGTAAGATGGGGGGATGGAGAGGGGGGCGAGGGGGAGAGGAAGGAAGGGGCTCAAATCAGGTTGGACATAGTCCACATCCCACATTCATTCATTCAATCGTATTTATTGAGCGCTTACCGCGTGCAGAGCACTGTACTAAGCGCTTGGGAAGTACAAGTCGGCAACCTATAGAGACGGTCCCTACCCAACAACGGGCTCAGAGTCTAGAAGGGGGAGACAGACAACAAAGCAAAACATGTAGACAGGGGAGCACTTATTTATTGAGCACCTATCGGGTGCAGAGCACTGTACTAAGCACTTGGGAGAACAGATACATCCCCTGCCCACGGCGAGCTTGAAGTCTAGGAGGGGGGCCGGCGTTTTGCAGATGAGGAAACTGAGGCCCAGAGAAGTGAAGTGACTTGCCTAGGGTCATAATGAGTGCTTCAATCAATCAATCGTATTTATTGAGCGCTTACTATGTGCAGAGCACTGTAATGAGTGCTTCACAAATACTACTGTTATTATTATTTTTAATAATAATAATAATTATAGTGAGATCAATAAATACAACTGAATGAATGAATGCCTCTAGAAGCCTTCTCCCCTCACACTCCCAAGCCCGCAGTTTGCTCCCACAGGAAATGGCTCCATACATCATCATCATCATCAATCGTATTTATTGAGCGCTTACTATGTGCAGAGCACTGTACATTGCCCCCCGCGTCACCTTACCTGTGTTCCCCTTGTTCCCCGTGCCATCTGTCACGGGTTTGTAGCAGAGCTCGTAGCCTTCCACCGTGTCGTCGGAGAACAGACTCCAACACACCTTCACCGAAGACCCCGTGGCCGAGTTGGGGGCTTGGGGATTTATCACCGGAGCGGACGGGGCTGGGTGGGGGGAGAGAGGTAGCGTGGAGTCGTGAGCGCAAATCCTGCGGACACCCGCAGTGATGATAATAATCACTGGGGTACTCATTAAGCGCTTACTATGTGCCAGGCCCTGTTCTAAGCGCTGGGATAGATACAAGATAATCGGGGGGGACACCGTCTCTGTCCCACGTGGGGCTCACCGTCTCAGTCCCCGTTTGACAGGTGAGAGAACTGAGGCACAGAGAAGTGAAGCCATGGGTTCTAATTCTGGCTCTGCCATTTGTCTCCTGTCTGACCTTGGTTAAGTCAATTCACTTCTCTGTGCCTCAGTTATCATCTGGAGAATGGGGATTGAGACTGGGAGCCCCATGTGGGACAGCCTGATTACCTCTTATCTACCCCAGTGCTTAGAATAGTGCTCGGCACATAGTAAGCACTTAAATACCATTATTATTATTATTATTATTATCATTATTTATTACTCTATTTATTTTACCTGTACATATCTATTCTATTTATTTTATTTTGTTCGTATGTTTGGTTTTGTTCTCCGTCTCCCCCTTTTAGACTGTGAGCCCACTGTTGGGTAGGGACTGTCTCTATATGTTGCCAACTTGGACTTCCCAAGCGCTTAGTACAGTGCTCTGCACACAGTAAGTGCTCAATAAATACGATTGATTGATTGATTGAAGCGAATTGTCCAAGGTCACCCAGCAGACAAGTGGCGGAGGCGGGATTAGAACCCACAACCTTCTGGCTCCCAGGACCATGCTCTCTTCACTAGGCCGCGCTGCTAATGAACTGCGCTTACCGCTTCCAACCCCACTGCGGATAATAATAATAATGATGATGGCATTTGTTAAGCGCTTACTAAGTGCAAAGCACCGTTCTAAGCGCTGGGGAGGATTCAAAGGGATCAGGTCATCCCACGGGGGGCTCACAGTCTTCATCCCCATTTTACAGATGAGGTAGCTGAGGCCCAGAGAAGTTAAGTGACTTGCCCAAGGTCACCCAGCTGACAACTGGCGGAGCCGGGATTTGAACCCACGACCTCTGACTTCCAAGCCCGGGCTCTTTCCATTGAGCCACGCTGCTTCTCTTTGGGGGAGTTTCCTCGGTCGTCTAAAAGTCAACGCCCCCAAAATCAATCAATCGTATTTATTGAGCGCTTACTATGTGCAGAGCACTGTAGTAAGCGCTTGGGAAGTACAAATTGGCAACATATAGAGACAGTCCCGACCCAACAGTGGGCCATGTCCAACCATCTAAGGTGACCTGACCCCCAACTTCAATCGTCAGTTGATCGTATTTATTGAGCGCCTACTGTGTACGGAGCACTGTTCTAAGCACTTGGGAGAGGACAACAGAACATTATAACAAGCACTGAGCCTACGGTCTAGAGGGTGACAGACATTAATAGAAATAAATACAATTACGGATATGGACGTCAGGGCTGTGGGTCTGGGAGTGGGGATGAATAAGGGGAGCGAGGCAGGGTGACGCAGAAAGGAGCGGGAAAAGAGGAAGGCCTCCTCCAGGAGGCCTTCCCAGACTGAGCCCCTTCCTTCCTCTCCCCCTCGTCCCCCTCTCCATCCCCCCCCCACCTCCTTCCCTTCCCCACAGCACCTGCATATATGTATATATGTTTGTACATATTTATTACTCTATTTATTTTACTTGTACATATCCTATTTATTTTATTTTGTTAGTATGTTTGGTTTTGTTCTCCGTCTCCCCCTTTTAGACTGTGAGCCCGCTGTTGGGTAGGGACCGTCTCTATATGTTGCCAATTTGTACTTCCCAAGCGCTTAGTACAGTGCTCTGCACATAGTAAGCGCTCAATAAATACGATTGATGAGGAGGAGGAGGAAAGGAGGGCTTAGTCAGGGAAGGCCTCTTGGAGGAGACGGGCCTCCAATAAGGCTCTGAAATGTTTGTTTCAAGTCCTCCCTCTGGCCTGGAACTCTCTCCCCGCTGAAATCTGCCCGACCACCACTCTCTCTACCTTCCGAGCCCTCCAACAAATCCCGTCTCCTCCAAGAGGCCTTCCCTGACTACGCCCTCATCAATCGTATTTATCATCAATCGTATTTATTGAGCGCTTAAAGGAGCGCTTACGCCCTCCTTTCCCCCACTCCCCCTCGTCTCTGCAACCTCACCTTTGCGCTTGGATCTACGTCTCTTAGTCAATCGTATTTATTGAGCGGTTACTGTGTGCAGGGCACTGTACTAAGCGCTTGGGAAGTCCAAGTTGGCAACATATAGAGACGGTCCCGACCCAACAGTGGGCTCACAGTCTAAAGTACTTGATCTTCACCCAGCCTTGTACCCTGCCATTTCCCCTACTTCTAATTTCTTTTCAGGTCTGTCTCCCCCACCCCCAGACTGTAAGCCGCTTCTGGGCAGGGATCATAGCTAATCAATCAATCAGTCGTATTTATTGAGCGCCTACTGTGTGCAGAGCACTGTACTAAGCGCTTGGGAAGTCCAAGTTGGCAACATATAGAGACGGTCCCGACCCAACAGTGGGCTCACAGTCTAAAGTACTTGAGCTTCACCCAACCTTCAGCCCCGATCTATGTCTCTTAATCAATCAATCGTATTTATTGAGCACTTACTGTGTGCAGGGCACTGTACTAAGCGCTTGGGAAGTCCAAGTTGGCAACATATAGAGACGGTCCCGACCCAACAGTGGGCTCACAGTCTAAAGTACTTGAGCTTCACCCAACCTTCAGCCCCGATCTATGTCTCTTAATCAATCAATCGTATTTATTGAGCACTTACTGTGTGCAGGGCACTGTACTAAGCGCTTGGGAAGTCCAAGTTGGCAACATATAGAGACAGTCCCGACCCAACAGTGGGCTCACAGTCTAAAGTACTTGATCTTCACCTAACCTTGTACCCTGCCATTTCCCCTACTTCTAATTTCTTTTCAGGTCTGTCTCCCCCACCCCCAGACTGTAAGCCGCTTCTGGGCAGGGATCATAGCTAATCAATCAATCAGTCGTATTTATTGAGCGCCTACTGTGTGCAGAGCACTGTACTAAGCGCTTGGGAAGTACAAGTCGGCAACACATAGAGACGGTCCCTACCCAACGGCGGGCTCGCAGTCTAGAAGCTACCAACTCTACTGTCTTATACTTTCCCAATACTGAGCTCTGCCCACCGTAAATGCTCAATAAATACCCTCGATGGATTGATTGATTGAGGTACCCAACAATAAGTACTTGGAAGCATGGCGGAATGGCTCGAACCCGGGCCTGGGAGTAAGAAGGTCAAGCAGCGTGGCTCAGTGGAAAGAGCCCGGGCATCGGAGTCGGAGGTCACGGGCTCAAATCCCGGCTCCGCCAACTGTCAGCTGTGTGACTCTGGGCAAGTCACTTCACTTCTCTGTGCCTCAGTGACCTCATCTGTAAAATGGGGATTAAGACTGTGAGCCCCCCAAGGGACAACCTGATCTCCTTGTAACTCCCCAGCGCTTAGAACAGTGCTTTGCACATAGTAAGCGCTTAATAAATGCCATCATCATTATTATTATTATTATTCTAATCCCGGCTCCGCCACTTGTCTGTTGCGTGAACTTGGGCAAGTCACTTAACTCCTCTGGGCCTCAGTTCCCTCATCTGTCAAATGGGGATTGAGACTGTGAACCCCAGGTGGGACAGGGACTGTGTCCAACCTGATATGCTTGTATTCAGTGCTTAGTACAGAGCCGTTACCTAGTAAGTACTTAATAAATACTACTATTACTATTTCTATTACATTAACAATTAAATTTTATCATAATATATTAATAATATTAATATTATTAATTAATATTAATATTATAATTAATTATATTATAATTATACTATATAATATCATATTATGCAATTATATATATTATATAATATAATGTATTATAATATATAATATAACATGATATATTTATATACATATAGAATGATGTAATATAATATAACATAATATAATATATATTATATTATATAATATATATTATATAATATACATTATATTATATATTGTATTGTATTATGATTAATTAATTAATATTAATATTGATATTAATAATATTATTAATAATTAAATATTTTGTGCATAGTAAGTGCGTAAATTCACCCCAGTGCTTAGTACAGTGCCGTTACCTAGTAAGTACTTAATAAATGCTACTATTACTATTTCTATTATATTAATAATTAAATATTATGATATTCTGTACATAGTAAGTGCGTAACAAATACCATTCTTATGATTAATATTTCTACAATAATAATACAAATTCCCACAATGGCCATTTCCCCAAGGGCAAGCACCGCCCGCCCTTTTCACCCCCGGGGGACAGAGGCTACCTGTGAGCGTGTGAAAGGCGTCCATCAGCTGCTCGACCTCAGAGAAATCAATCGTTTGGTCTCTGAAATCGGGGCGGGCCGAAAACTCCACCTCGGTTCTCGTCTTCAGGAATTCTCCTAGTCTGCGGGTTCGAAGGAAAACCCAGCGTTGGGATGCCCGGAGCCACCTCACCTCCAAGACCCCGGCTGGAATCCGGGCTGGTGGTGGGAGGGAGAGGGTCCAGCCTTTGAAGTAGTGACCCTACAGTGTAACCCAACAGATGGGCCAAACAGGGCTCTCATTATTACTCTATTTATTTATTTTACTTGTCCATATCTATTCTACTTATTTTATTTTGTTAGTACATTTGGTTTTGTTCTCCGTCTCCCCCTTTTCGACTGTGAGCCCACTGTTGGGTAGGGACTGTCTCTATATGTTCCCAACTTGTACTTCCCAAGCTCTTAGTACAGTGCTCTGCACAAAGTAAGCGCTTAATACATACGATTGATGGATTATTATTTTTTTCCGTATATTTCTAATGATCTTTGTTAAGGGCTTTCTATGTGCCAGGCCCTGTGTTAAGCGCTGGGAGCTAGTCCCTGTCCCACACGGGGCCCCCCGTTTTAGAGATGAGGTAACTGAGGCACAGAGAATAATAATTATCATGGTATTTGTTCAGCTCCTACTATGCGCCAGTCACTGTACTAAGCGCTGGGATGGATATGAGCAAATCGGGTTAGGCACAGTCCCCGTCTCGCATTCATTCATTCATTCCGTCGTATTTATTGAGCGCTTATTGTGTGCAGAGCACTGGACTAAGCGCTTGGGAAGTCCAAGTCGGCAACATATAGAGACGGTCCCTACCCAACAATGGGCTCACAGCCTAGAAGGGGGAGACGGGTGTCCTACATGGGGCTCACGGTCTCAACTCCCATTTTACAGGTGAGGCAGTTGAGGCCCAGAAAAGTGAAGTGACGTCCCCACGGTCACACGGCCGACAAGTGGCGATGTCGGAATTAGAACTCAGGTCCTCACTCTATCCACTACACCACACTGCTTCTCTGCTGTGCTGTCCTAGGGCTTGGATGCCAGATCGGGATGGATTTCTAGATTAATTTCAAACCATTTGCACTGAGAACGCTTTAGGAAAAACTTAACAATTTCGGGTTTTGGGGTGATTTCACCCTTCTTGAAAGGAAACCCAGACCTGCGGCGACACCCTGATCACCGTGTAACCTCCCCAGCGCTTAGAACAGTGCTTTGCACATAGTAAGCGCTTAATAAATGCTATAAAAAAATCCGGTAAAGTCAGATATAACCCTACAAATCTTCCCCTCGATAGAACCCTGGTTGCCTGGGTTGGCGTTTAAGATACTCACTTGAAAGAAGAAATCCCTGGAAGGCAATTGTTTTACAACAGGGCATACAGAATCAAAAGACACGAGCCTCATTATTACCTGTCAGCCATAACAACTGCATCCTGGGAAGAGGAAAAAGAGATTTTGAGTCCAAAAAGGGGCTCCTTTGGACGAATTCGGGTTGTTTACCCAAACCAAACGGCATTAGATTAATTTTCATTCAGTCCGCAAGCTTGCTGGGGACAGGGAAAATGTCTACCAACTCCCAAGCACTTAGTACAGCGCTCTGCACCCAGGAGGGGCTCGATAAATACAATTAATCGATTTGTTCCAGCTGAGAGCAGTTTGAACTCAAAGCCACAGGCGTGTGCTGGTCCATGATGGAGTCATCCTTTCCCAGGCATTGAATTAACCGCGGGTTCCGCTCCCGGCTGAACTCAGTTTCCCCAGGGAAACACCACCTGTTCCTTAGTTTGGGGAAAGGCTTTTCCCACTACAATTCCAATCTGGAACAGGAGCCTCCGAAGGGGGAGATGGGGAGGCTGTTTGGGATAGGATGGAAAACCTGCTTGAGTTTTTAATCGGGGGTTTGGGAAAAGGCTTTTCCCACTACAATTCCGATCTGGAACAGGAGCCTCCGAAGGGGGAGATGGGGAGGCTGTTTGGGATAGGATGGAAAACCTGCTTGAGTTTTTAATCGGGGGGTGAAAATTGGCGGAATGACTAGGGCTTAGCGTATTATTGGTTTTAATGGTGTCTGTTAAGTATTCACTCTGTGCCAGGCACTGTTCTACAAGATTTCCGTTTGGACGCGGTCCCTGCCCCCCGTGGGGCTCACAGTCTTCACCCCCATTTTACAGACGAGGGAACTGAGGCCCAGAGAAGTGAAGCGACTTGCCAGAGGTCACTCAGCAGGCAAGCGATAGAGCCGTGATTAGAACCCAGGTCCTTCTGGCTCTCAGGCCCAAGCTCTATCCACTGGGCCATGCTTATTATCACTATAATTATTATTACTATTATCATTATTATTATATTGATTAAGCATTTCCTATGTACCAAATACTGGGGTAGATACAAATTAATCAGGTGAGACACAGTCCCTGTCGCACGTGGGGCTCGCAGTCTAAGCCTACAACCGATGACGAGGGCCAACGATTTTGAGGTGGGGGAGGAAAGAGGGGGCTCCATTCAGGGGAAAAAGGGGACAGGCTTAAGTGCTTAGCACAGTGCTTTGCACATAGAAAGCACTCAGTAAATGCGATCGAATGAACCAGCTTCTGTACTTCCTCCTTCTTGAGTTTAATAAAGTTCTTGAGTTGGGAATAATAATAATAATGGCATTTGTTAAGCGTTTATTATGTGCCAAGCACTGTTCGAAGCGCCGGGGAAGATACAAGGTAATCAGGTTGTCCCACGTGGGGCTCACATGCTTAATCCCCGTTTTACAGATGAGGGAACTGAGGCCCAGAGACGTTGCCCAAAGTCACACAGCTAAGTGGCGGAGCCGGGATTAGAACTCATGACCTCTGACTCCCAAGCCCGTAACCACGCTGCCTCTCCAAAGTTCCCCGAGTTGGGGATGTGGAGAGTGGTCTGAGGGTTTCCCTCCACCGACAGCTGACTCTGCTTTGGATCAAGCGCTTAGTACAGTGCTCTGCACACAGTAAGCGCTCAATAAATACGACTGATGACGATCCCTAGAGTTACTCGGCAACAGAGACCACCCCCTCGAGAAGCGGCGCGGCTCAGTGGAAAGAGCCTGGGCTTTGGAGTCAGCGGTCATGGGTTCGAATCCCGGCCCCGCCACATGTCTGCCGTGTGACTTTGGGCAAGTCACTTCACTTCCCTCCAGCCAAAAGGGGAATGGCAAACAGTTGATTCATTCATTTAATCGTATTTATTGGGCGCTTACTGTGTGCGGAGCAGTGCCTGCTATTATGACTGGAGAAGCAGCGTGGCTCAGTGGTAAGAGCCCGGGCTTTGGAGTCAGCGGTCATGGGTTCGAATCCTGGCCCCGCCACATGTCTGCCGTGTGACTTTGGGCAAGTCACTTCTCTGGGCCTCAGTTACCTCATCTGGAAAATGGGGATTAAGACTGTGAGCCTCCCGTGGGACAACTTGATCACCTCGTATCCCCTCCCACGGCGCGTAGAACAGTGCTGTGCACATAGTAAGCGCTTAACAAATGCCAATCATCGTTATTATTATTATTATCTGCCCCCTCCCGACACCCCCGCGCCCCGGAGTCTTGTTTACCTTGATGAAATCCACCTTCTCTTGGTGGCAGATTTCCTCAGTGGTCTCCATCAGTTCCTTGCAGGTGTCCAGGTTTTCTCCACAACTGACCAACTGGCCGTACAACGCTTCCAGCTTCTCTCTCTTCTCTTCGCCCAGGGCTTGTATCTTCTCTTCGTATTTCTGGGCGAGCGCCTCTAAGACCTCGTTGTAATGCACCTCGAAGTCCTGCTCCTGCCGCCCAAAATTCTCCTGCGGAACAGGGTTTCGAACTCGCCTTACATCCCCGTGCCCCGTCGGTCCTCGAACCTTCAGGCAAGCGCGACGGACGGTACCGGGGGTGCTGGATTATGTGTATATGTTTGTACGTATTTATTACTCTATTTATTTTATTTGTACGTATCTATTCTATTTATTTTATTTTGTGAGGATGTTTGGTTTTGTCCTCTGTCTCCCCCTTTTAGACTGTGAGCCCACTGTTGGGTAGGGACTGTCTCTATATGTTGCCAATTGGTACTTCCCAAGCGCTTAGTACAGTGCTCTGCACATAGTAAGCGCTCAATAAATACGATTGATGATGGATCCGCTCGGAGTCTCAGGTCATCCATTCATTCATTCATTCAATCGTATTTATTGAGCGCTTACTGTGTGCAGAGCACTGGACTAAGCGCTTGGGAAGTACAAGCTGGCAACATCTAGAGACGGTCCCTTCCCGACGGCGGGCTCACAGTCTAGAAGGGGGAGACAGACAACAAAACTCAACATAATAACAAAATAAAATAAATCGAATAAATATCATCATCATCATCATCATCAATCGTATTTATTGAGCGCTTACTATGTGCAGAGCACTGTACTAAGCGCTTGGGAAGTACAAATTGGCAACACATAGAGACAGTCCCTACCCAACAGTGGGCTCACAGTCTAAAAGGGGGAGACAGAGAACCAAACCAAACATACTAACAAAATAAAATAAATCGAATAAATATCATCATCATCATCATCATCAATCGTATTTATTGAGCGCTTACTATGTGCAGAGCACTGTACTAAGCGCTTGGGAAGTACAAATTGGCAACATACAGAGACAGTCCCTACCCAACAGTGGGCTCACAGTCTAAAAGGGGGAGACAGAGAACAAAACCAAACATACTAACAAAATAAAATAAATAGAATAGATATGTACAAATAAAATAAATAAATAAATAGAGTAAAAAATACGTACAAACATATATACATATATACAGGTGAAATATGTACAAATAAACTAAATAAATAGAGGTCAGCCCTCCCACACGCGTCTGGCTCGGGCGAGAGCTTAGAAACCCCCGCCCTGGGCTCTGGGGAACTTTGCCAACCCACCGGGCCTCCGAGCTGCCAGGGAGGGTGGGGGTAATAATAATAATTGTGGTTTTTGTTAGGCGCTTACTGTGGGCCAGGCACCGTACTAAGCGCTGGGGTGGAGACAAGCAAATCGGGTCGGACACAGTCCCAGTCCTATGGGGGCTCACGGTCTCAACTTCCATTTCACAGGTGAGGTAACTGAGGCCCAGTACGCGCCCCCCCAAAGCATCCCCTCACCTCCACCGTGATGAAAACTTCCTCCAAGTGGCTTGCGAAATTTTCCATCTGCGCAATCTGCTCTTCCAGCCTGTCCACGTTCCTGTAGACTTCGTCCTGTCGGGAAGAACCCCCCCTTTGAGCCCCCGAAAGGGGAAGGGGGAGACGGGAGGAGGGAAGGCCGACTTACCTTGGCGCTCTCAATGGCGTCGGCGAGCTGGGCGACCTCGTGCTCCTTGTGCTCGCCCAGCGCCACCTCGACGGGCCGGACTGGGGTCCGGCAGGTGACGCAGAAAACGTCTTCGGCCTCCTCTTCGTCGTCTTCCTCCGGGATGACGTAGCACTCGAAGTCTTCGCCGGACCGGCCCCGGAGATACCGATACACGTCCCGCGGCGGCCGGGGTCTGCCCGGGGACCCTCGGCCGCCGCGGCCCCCCACCCCCTCGCCTTCTTCTTCCCCTTCCGAGGGGTCCGCCCAGTAGTCCTGTTCTTCGGGGGGCGGCCAGTGAGCCTGAGGACCGGCCGCCCCGGCCCCGAGCGGGAGGCCGGCCTCGTCCCCGTCCAGGCCGCGCGTCCAAGCCGGCTCCTCCGCTTCCCTCCGGCTGTCGCTGGAGGGGGGCTCCGGGCCCCCCTCTCCGTCCTCTCGGTCTCGCGTCATCTCTTGACCCCTCTGGGGCCCAGCCGGCTTTTCCGGGAAGAATTTCGGTCTGTCTTGGGAATCGTAGAGATCCATGTGGTAGAAAGTGAGGCCTCCAGGCCGGACGTCACCCGCGGGGTCCACAGACGCCTCCCCGCCCAACCGGAGGGTCGAGCCGGCCGCCTCTTCCTCCTCCTCCTCCGCCGCCTCCTCTATCATGGATCCCAGAGTCCAGGGGGATGAGACGCTTCTCGGAGCGGGTCCTGGAGCGGGAGGACATCATCATCATCATCATCATCAATCGTATTTATTGAGCGCTTACTATGGGCAGAGCACTGTACTAAGCGCTTGGGAAGTACAAATTGGCAACATATAGAGACGGTCCCTACCCAACAGTGGGCTCAGATATTCTCTCCAAGTGTTGCCGGGCCTCTTTGCCCCCACTCCCATTCATTCAGTCGTATTTATTGAGCGCTTACCATGTGCAGAGCACTGTACTAAGCGCTTGGGAAGTACAAATTGGCAACATATGGAGACAGTCCCTACCCAACAGTGGGCTCAGATATTCTCTCCAAGTGTTGCCGGGCCTCTTTGCCCCCACTCCCATTCATTCAGTCGTATTTATTGAGCGCTTACCGTGGGTACCAAGGGGAGACTGTGGGGGCTGCAGGAGCTGAAGGGGCAACCAGGGCCCCCCCGTGACCATCATCATCATCAATGCGGTACTTGTTAAGCGCTTACGATCGGCCAAGCAGTAGGCCGATCGCTAGGGTAGATCCGATCAAATCGGATCCAACTCGGTCTGTCCCCCATCCTGCCCCTCTGCCCGCCTTGGGCCGGCCATCACGCCTCCAGGCCTGGAATCAATCAATCCATCAATCGTTTTATTGAGCGCTTACTGTGTGCAGAGCACTGTACTAAGCGCTTGGGAAGTACAAGTTGGCAACGTATAGAGACAGCCCCTACCCAACGGCGGGCTCACGGTCTAAAAGGGGGAGACAGAGAACAAAACCAAACATACTAACCAAAAGTCTGAAGGGCCTGGGTTCTAATCCCGGCTCTGCCAAGCGTCTGTCGGGTGACCTTGGGCAAGTCACTTCACTTCTCTGGGCCTCAGTTCCCTCATCTGGAAAATGGGGATGAAGAGTGTGAGCCCCACGTGCGATTACCTTCTATCTACTCCAGTGCTTACGGCAATGCCCGGCACAGAGTAAGCACTTCAGTACCATAATTATTATTATTATTAAGATGGCAAACCTTCTTGTTCCAAACAAACCAACCCAATCAAATTCATTCATTCATTCAATCGTATTTATTGAGCGCTTACTGTGTGCAGGGCACGGTACTAAGCGCTTGGGAAGTACAAGAAGAGAAGCAGCGTGGCTCAGTGGAAAGAGCACGGGCTTTGGAGTCAGAGGTCATGGGTTCGAATCCCCACTCTGCCACATGTCTGCTGTGTGATCTTGGGCAAGTCACTTCACTTCTCCGGGCCTCAGTTACCTCATCTGTAAAATGGGGATTAAGACTGTGAGCCCCACATGGGACAACCTGATCACCCTCCCCAGCGCTTAGAACAGTGCTTTGCACATAGTAAGCGCTTAATAAATGCCAATTATTATTATTATTATTATTATCATTATTATTATTATTATTATTATTACAAGTCGGCAACATATAGAGACGGTCCCTACCTGACAACGGGCTCACAGTCTAGAAGGGGGAGACAGACAACAAAGCAAAACATGGAGACGGGTGTCAGAACCACCAGAATAAATAGAATTATAGCTATATGCACATCATTAATCATCAATCGTATTTATTGAGCGCTTACTATGTGCAGAGCACTGTACTAAGCGCTTGGTAAAATAGAGCAGTGAATATGTACAAGTAAAATAAATAGAGTAATAAATCTACAAATGTATACAAGTACTGTCGGGGGGAAGGAGGTAGGGCAGAGGGTGGGGGCGACGGGGAGGAGGAGAGGAAAAAGGGGGCTCAGTCTGGGAAGGCCTCCTGGAGGAGGTGAGCTCTCAGGAGGGCTTTGAAGGGAGGAAGAGAGCGAGATTGGCGGATGTGCAGAGGGAGGGAATTCCGGGCCAGGGGAAGGACGTGGGCCGGGCGAGAACGAGGCCCATCGAGGAGGTGAGCGGCGGCAGAGGAGCGGAGGGTGCGGGCTGGGCTGGGGAAGGAGAGAAGGGAGGTGAGGGAGGAGGGGGCGAGGGGATGGACAGCCTTGAAGCCCAGGGTGAGGCTTCAATCTCACTCATCCTATCTCCCTCCATGTCCCCCTGCTCCCTGTGGGGTGCCACACCTCCAACAGGGAACACCTTGTTCCAAACCCTGGGGGAGATCCAATCTTCTTCTTCTTAATAGCATTTATTAAGCGCTTACTATGTGCAAAGCACTGTTCTAAGCGCTGATCCAATCGGATCAGATCCACCTCAGCCCATGTCCCACCATGCCTCTCCGCTTCCCACATCACCTCGCCTCCAAGAGGGCAAACCTCCTTGTCTGCTGCCTGACGGCAGGGCAGGGAGACGGCAGGCCTTGTAAGCACCCCTGGGCACGGAAGGAAGGTACTGAGGAAGTAGAACCGGGACGGAAAATTCCCGCTGGAAATCCCCGGCATTCCTGGGGCTGGTGGCCTTCATGGCCCGAGACTAATAATAATAACAACAATAATAATAATAAAAACTGTGGTATTTGTTAAGTGCTTACCACATGCCAGACACTATCAGGCAGAAACTCCTCACCCTGGGCTTCAAGGCTGTCCATCCCCTCGCCCCCTCCTACCTCACCTCCCTTCTCTCCTTCTCCAGCCCAGTCCGCGCCCTCCGCTCCTCCGCTGCAAATCTCCTCACCGTGCCTCGTTCTCGCCTGTCCCGCCATCGACCCCCGGCCCACGTCATCCCCCGGGCCTGGAATGCCCTCCCTCCCCACAAACTTCAAGCTAGCTCTCTTCCTCCCTTCAAAGCCCTACTGAGAGCTCACCTCCTCCAGGAGGCCTTCCCACACTGACCCCCTTCCTTCCTCTCCCCCTCGTCCCCCTCTCCATCCCCCCCATCTTACCTCCTTCCCTTCCCCACAGCGCCTGTATATATGTATATATGTTTGTACATATTTATTACTCTATTTATTTTACTTGTACATATCTATTCTATTTATTTTATTTTGTTAGTAGGTTTGGTTTTGTTCTCTGTCTCCCCCTTTTAGACTGTGAGCCCACTGCTGGGTAGGGACTGTCTCTATATGTTACCAACCTGTACTTCCCAAGCGCTTAGTACAGTGCTCTGCACACAGTAAGCGCTCAATAAATACGATTGATGATGATGATGATGTTGGTGGGGGTCACTGTGGAGCCTGGACTCTTGCCCTGGAGGGCAACACGGGGCTGAGAAATCCTCTCCAGCTCGGCTGGCCCCCTCAGGTTGGGGCTCCTTGCAGGGAGTAGGGTGGATGTCGGTGGTGTTGTTGCCAATTTGTACTTCCCAAGCGCTTAGTACGGTGCTCTGCACATAGTAAGCGCTCGATAAATACGATTGATGATGATGATGATGATGATGGAGGCTCCTTTCGTGGAAGATGGCGGAGGTCAGTGGAGGCTTCATACCCACTGGCCTCGAATTCTCCCCACTGCCCCAGACCCGTGGTGGGCATCCTTGGTGGACGACTGCCACCGGACCGTGGCCACGGTCTCAGCCTGGGGAAACCGGGAGCTTCCTCCTCCACCTGCCCAGTGTGGAAGCACAAGAGGTCTGGGCCTTGCATTTGCTCCTTCCCATTCAGACCGTCCCCTCTGAGCCTCTAGGCCCGCTTGACTGTCTCCTAGCCATCTTAAGCAATAATAATAATAATTACAGCGTTCGCTAAGCGCTGACACGGTACCAAGCGCTGGGGTGGGTACAATCAAAACGGGTTGGACGCAGTCCTTGTCTCACGTGGGGCTCCACGGGTGAGGTAACTGAGGCCCAGAGGAGTACCCAAGGTCACCCAGGAGATAAGTGGCAGAGCCAGGACTAGAACCCATGACCTTCGGACTCCTAGTCCCATGCTTTATTCACGATTAACCGCGGTGACTAGAGTCGCTAGAAATGGTGGAACGTGACAGGCCTTTAAGGCCGGACTCCATCTTGTCTGGCCAAGCCGCCATTTCCGCAAAACGGGCACCTCACGGGGGGTCTCCTCCTCCGTTTCCCCTGTCCAGATGTCCGCCTTATCGGGAAATCTGGCCTGTCAGGGGTTTGAGAAAGGATGGAGCCGATCTTCCCACAGCAAGGTCAAAGACCCCTGGCCACCAGACCCCTATAACGAGGAGAACCAGGCAGGGCCAAGCAGTGAGCTGAGTAGAAATGGCCCGCTGTTTCTCTTAAGAGCGTTTACACCCCGTATTGTGCCCTTGGGTCACGTGCGAACCTCGGATGCTCGACCAGCTATGTAGAAAGAAACTCTTGTATTGCGTGGAGTTGAGCTAATTTTAATAATTGTGGCATTTGTTAAGTGCTTACTAGGTGCCAGGCGCTGTACTAAGCGCTGGAGTGGATACAGACAGATCTGGTTTGGACCCCGTCCCTGTCCCGTGTGGGGCTGGCAGTCTCAAGCCCCATTTTCCAGATGAGGTAACTGAGGCCCGGAGAAGTGAAGTGACCTGCCCGAGGTCACACAGCAGACCGCCAAGCTAGCTCTCTTCCTCCCTTCAAGGCCCTACTGAGAGCTCACCTCCTCCAGGAGGCCTTCCCTGACTGAGCCCCTTCCTTCCTCTCCCCCTCGTCCCCCTCTCCATCCCCCCCATCTTACCTCCTTCCCTTCTGTGCTCAGCGCTTAGAACAGTGCTTTGCACATAGTAAGCGCTTAACAAATGCCGATTATTATTATTATTCCCCACAGCACCTGTGTACATATTTATTACTCTATTTATTTATTTATTTATTTTACTTGTACATATCTATTCTATTTATTTTATTTTGTTAGTATGTTTGGTTTTGTTCTCTGTCTCCCCCTTTTAGACTGTGAGCCTACTGTTGGGTAGGGACCGTCTCTATACGTTGCCAACTTGTACTTCCCAAGCACTTAGTCCAGTGCTCTGCACACAGTAAGCGCTCAATAAATACGATTGATTGATTGATTAATTGATTCCTCCCTTCAAGGCCCTACTGAGAGCTCACATCCAGGAGGCCTTCCCTGACTGAGCCCCTTCCTTCCTCTCCCTCTCCATCCCCTCATCTTACCTCCTTCCCTTCCCCACAGCACCGGTGTATATGTATATATGTTTGTACATATTTATTACTCTATTTACTTTACTTGTACATATCTATTCTACTTATTTTATTTTGTTAGTCTGTTTGGTTTTGTTCTCTGTCTCCCCCTTTTAGACTGTGAGCCCACTGTTGGGTAGGGACCGTCTCTATATGTTGCCAACTTGTACTTCCCAAGCGCTTAGTACAGTGCTCTGCACACAGTAAGCGCTCAATAAATACGATTGATTGATTGATTGGAGGGGCCGGGATTAGAACTCATGACTCTGATTCCCAGGCCCGGGCTCTATCCGTTACGCCATGCTGATTCTCACTGGCCTTGACCATTCATTCAATCGTATTTATTGAGCGCTTATGATGTGCAGAGCACTGTACTAAGCGCTTGTACTAAGAGAACCTCTCCCTACTAGCGCCTGTAGAAATAAACTTTTCTCTGACAAACCCGCTTAAACACACCGCAGGGTCCGTGAGGTTTCCTTCCACTCCTAAGTTGTAGACGGAGCAAGGGCCCGAGACTCAGAAGGTCATGAGTTCTAATCCCAGCCCCGCCACTTGCCTGCTGTGTGACCTTGGGCAAGTCACTTCACTTCTCTGGGACTCGGTCCCCTCATCTGGAAAATGGGGATTGAGAGCGGGAGCCCCACGGGGGACGGGGACTGTGTCCAACCTTTTTGCTTGTATCCAGTGCTTGGCACATAGTAAGCGCTTGAGAACTACTGCAGTTATTATTATTATTATTACCTCCCAGGAGCCCACGTACCATCAGCAAAACAAAGTCCCCAGCCCTTTCCCAACCATGGTGGCTTTTCCAGCGCTTAGAACAGTGTTTTGCACATAGTAAGCGCTTAACAAATGCCATTATTATTGTTATTATTATTATTATTATTATTATTATTTTCTGACTTCCATGCTGGCTGGAATCTCTCTTTTTCAAATAGCATTCGTTAAGTGCTTACTACGTGTCAAGCACTGTACAAAGCACTGGGGCGGATACAAGCTAATCCGGTTGGACGCAGTCCCAGTCCCACATGGGGCTCACCCGAACTCAATCCCCATTTTCCAGATGAAGTCAATGAGGCAGGGCCAGGGCTAGGAAGAAGAATTTCCTCTCTGCCTTTAACCGTTTCTTCTGAATTTCCTCTTCGTCTCCTTCCTCCTCTGGAATCAACTGGTCTTCGGCTGATGGCATCGGCCATCAGTGACCAACAAGTCACTCGTAAATTAATCTCTGCCTCTCCGCAGGGTTCCCAGCCCCATTTACCCTTCACCTCGTCCCCTATTCTGGTTGTGTTGGGAGTCTGGCAAAAACCTCGATAATTTTTTAAAAATAGTATTTGTTCAGCGCTTACTACGTGCCAGGCACTGGACTAAGCACAGAAGTAGTAATAATAATAATAATGATAATAATAATGATGGCATTAATGATGCTTACTATGTTCTAAGTGCTGGGGAGGTTACAAGGTGATCAGGTTGCCCCACGGGGGGCTCACAGTCTTAATCCCCATTTTACAGATGAGGGAACCGAGGCCCAGAGAAGTGAAGTGATTCGCCTGAAGTCACACAGCTGACCAGTGGCAGAGTTGGGATTTGAACCCATGACCTCTGACTCCAAACCCCGTGCACTTTCCACTGAGCCATACAGTAATTATGGTATTTATTAAGTGCTTGCTATGTGCCAGGCACTGTACTAAGCGCTGGGGTGGATAGAAGCAAATCGAGTTGGACACAGTCCCTTGTCCCATGTGGGACAGGCTCAGTCCCCACTTTACACATGAGGTAACTGAGACCCAGAGAAGTGAAGTGACTTGCCCAAAGGTCACACAGCAGACAAGTGGCAGAGCCAGGATTAGAACCCATGACCTTCTGACTCCCACACTGGTGCTCTGCCCACTATGCCATGCTGCTTCTCTTAGATGCAAGAAATCAGGTTGGACACAGCCAGTGTCCCACATAATAATAATAATAATAATGATGATGATGGCATTTATTAAGCGCTTACTATGTGCCAAGCACTGTTCTAAGCACTGGGGAGGATACAAGGTGATCAGGTTGTCCCACGGGGGGGCTCACAGTCTTCATCCCCGTTTGACAGATGAGGGAACTGAGGCACAGAGAACTGTACTAAGTGCTTGGGAGGGGACAATTTAACAATAGAAGACACATTCCCTGCCCACAGTGAGCTTACAGTCTAGAGGAAATGAGGGGACTAATAATAGAGCCACACATGGGGCTCTACAGTGTATTGTGTCTGCTTACTGTTCTACTGTAATAATAATAATGGCATTTATTAAGCACTTACTATGTGCAAAGCACTGTTTTAAGCGCTGGGGAGGTTACAAGGTGATGGGGTTGTCCCACGGGGGGCTCACAGTCTTCAACCTCATTTTCCAGACGAGGGAACCGAGGCCCGGAGAAGTGAAGTGACTCGCCCGAAGTCACCCAGCTGACCAGCGGCAGAGCCGGGATTCGAACCCATGCCCTCTGACTCCAAAGCCCGGGCTCTTTCCACCGAGCCACGCTGCCCCTCTACCGTCCTCTCCCAAGCACTTAATACAGCGCTCCGCACCTCGGAAGCGCTCGATAAATACGACTGACCGGCTGACTGGTAATCTCCATTTTACAAACGAGGTCACGGTGGCCCAGGAGAGTGAAGTGACTGGCCCAAGGTCACCCAGCAGACAAGCGGCGGACCTGGGATTCGAACCCAGGTCCTTCTGACTCCCAGCCCCGGACTCTAGTCACTAGGCCACGCTGCTTTCTCGACTGGCAGAGGGGACTAGAAATTCAGAGTCCGAGCGGTCAACTGAAATCCGCCTGTGGCTGAACAAGTCACCTAACCTCTCTCTCCTGTCTCCACTTCTGGATCACAATCATCGTCATCGTCATCAGTCGTATTTATTGAGCGCTTACTGTGTGCAGAGCACTGGACTAAGCGCTTGGGAAGTCCAAGTTGGCAACATATGGAGACAGTCCCTACCCAACAGTGGGCTCACAGTCTAAAAGGGGGAGACAAAACCAAACATACTAACAAAATAAAATAAATAGAATAAATATGTACAAGCAAAATAAATAGAGTAATAAATATGTACAAACATATATCCATATATACAGGTGTTGTGGGGAAGGGAAGGAGGTAAGATGGGGGGGATGGAGAGGGGGACGAGGGCACTGGTTAAGCACTATGTGCCAGACACTGTACAAAACGCTGGGGTTGATACCAGCTCATCAGGTTAATCACAGTCCCTTTCGGTCAATCAGGTATTGAGCACTTACTATGTGCAGAGCACTGTACTAAGCGCTTGGGAAGTACAAATTGGCAACATATAGAGACAGTCCCTACCCAACAGTGGGCTCACAGTCGAAAAGGGGGAGACAAAACCAAACATACTAACAAAATAAAATAAATAGAATAAATATGTACAAGCAAAATAAATAGAGTAATAAATATGTACAAACATATATCCATATATACAGGTGTTGTGGGGAAGGGAAGGAGGTAAGATGGGGGGGATGGAGAGGGGGACGAGGGCACTGGTTAAGCACTATGTGCCAGACACTGTACAAAACGCTGGGGTTGATACCAGCTCATCAGGTTAATCACAGTCCCTTTCGGTCAATCAGGTACTGAGCACTTACTATGTGCAGAGCACTGTACTAAGCACTTGGGAAGTACAAATTGGCAACATATGGAGACAGTCCCTACCCAACAGTGGGCTCACAGTCGAAAAGGGGGAGACAAAACCAAGCATACTAACAAAATAAAATAAATAGAACAAATATGTACAAGCAAAATAAATAGAGTAATAAATATGTACAAACATATATCCATATATACAGGTGTTGTGGGGAAGGGAAGGAGGTAAGATGGGGGGGATGGAGAGGGGGACGAGGGCACTGGTTAAGCACTATGTGCCAGACACTGTACAAAACGCTGGGGTTGATACAAGCTCATCAGGTTAATCACAGTCCCTTTCGGTCAATCAGGTACTGAGCACTTACTATGTGCAGAGCACTCGACGGAGCCCTTTCCCGCATGAGGTTCACAGTCTTCATCCCCATTTTATAGATCCGGTAACTGAGGCACAGAGAAGTGAAGTGACTCGTCCAAGGACACCCAGCAGACGAGCGCAGAGCCGGGATTAGAACCCAGGTCCCCTGATTGCCAGGCCTGTGTACTTTCCACTAGGCCACCCCGTTTCCTGTTGGGGCTCTTTGGGAATACAGCCCGAGTTATATCGATCAATCATATTGATTGATTGATTTATTGCGGCCCGAGGGCTGCAGCCTGGACCTGGCTGCCGGAAGGACCCGGGTTCTAATCCCGGCTCCGCCGCTTTGTCTGCTGTATGACCTTGGGCGAGTCGCTTCCCTTCTCTGGGCCTCGGTTCCCTCATCTGCAAAATGGGGATTCAGACTGGTGAGCCCTGTACAAATCAGGAGGCCTTCCCAGACTGATCCCCATCCTTCCTCTCCCCCTCGTCCCCCTCTCCATCCCCCCATCTTACCTCCTTCCCTTCCCCACAGCACCCGTATATATGTATATATGTTTGAACATATTTATTACTCTATTTATTTATTTTACTCGTACATAGCTATCCTATTTATTTTATTTTGTTAGTATGTTTGGTTTTGTTCTCTGTCTCCCCCTTTTAGACTGCGATCCCACTGTTGGGTAGGGACTGTCTCTATATGTTGCCAATTTGTTCTTCCCAAGCACTTAGTACAGTGCTCTGCACATAGTAAGCGCTCAATAAATACGATTGATGATGATGATAATGAAATCAGGGCTAGGAAGAAGAATTTCCTCTCTGCCTTTAACCGTTTCCTCTTGGTCTCCTTCCTCCTCTGGTCTTCAGCCGATGGCATCGAATAATCCGACCGCTCACTCAGTGACCGACAAGTCACGCGGAAATTCGCCTCTGCCTCTCCGCAGCATTCCTAGCCCCATTTACCCTTCCCCTATTCTGGTTGTGTTGGAAGTCTGGCAAAAACCTCCATAATTTTTTAAAAATAATATTTGTTCAGAGTTTACCACGTGCTTGGCATAAGAGAAGCAGCGTGGCTCGGCGGAAACAGCCCAGGCTTTGGAGTCAGAGGTCATGGGTTCAAATCCCGGCTCCGCCAGTCAGCTATGTGACTTTGGGCCAGTCGCTTAACTTCTCCGTGCCTCAGTTACCTCATCTGGAATGTGGGGATTAAGACTGTGAGCCCCCCGTGGGATAACCTGATCAACTTGTAACCTCCCCAGCGCTCAGAGCAGTGCTTTGCACATAGTAAGCACTTAATAAATGCCATTATTATTATAGTAAGCACTTAATACCACTCTAAAATATATATATATTTTATATATATAAAACAGAAACAGAAAGGGTGGAATAATTGGAGAATGGTATGTGCTTTGGTCATAGACCTCCTGCCTTCTGGCGATCCTTTGCTTTCATATTGAATGCCCCAGAGAAGCAGCGTGGCCTAGTCACTAGAGCCCGGGCCAAGAGTCAGAGGGTCCTGGGTTCTAATTCCAGCTCTGCCACTTGATGATGATGGTATTTGTTAAGCGCTTACTACGTGCAAAGCCCTGTTCTAAGCGCTGGGGAGGTTACAAGGTGATCAGGTTGTCCCACGGGGGGCTCACAGTTTTCATCCCCATTTTACAGATGAGGGAACTGAGGCCCAGAGAAGTGAAGTGACTTGCCCAAAGTCACACAGCTGACAGTTGGCGCAGCCGGGATTTGAACCCATGACCTCTGACTCCAAAGCCTGGGCTCTTTCCGCCGAGCCACACCGCTTCTCTTATGCCAGGCACAAGGTCAACTCTGGACAAATATTATTTTGAAAAAATTAGGGAGGTTTTTGCCAGACTTCCAACACAACCAGAATAGGGGAAGAGGTGAAGGGCAAATGGGGCTAGGAACCCTGTGGAGGGGCAGAGGCTAATTTACACGTGACTTGTCGGTCACTGAGTGAGTGGTCGGATTTTGAACCCATGACCTCTGACTCCAAAGCCCGGGCTCTTTCCAGTGAGCCACTTGTCCGCTGTGGGACCTCAGGCAAATCACCGCACTTCTCCGGGCCTCAGTTCCCTCGTCGGTGAAATGGGGATGACAACTGCGAGCCCCACGTGGGACATGGACTGTGTCCAACCTATTATCCAAGCGCTTAGCACAGTGCCTGGCACGCAGTAAGCGCTTAACAAATACCATTAAAAAAAAGGCTGCAGGAGTTGTAGAAAACGTCCGTAATTTGGTAACGCGTATAAAACAACTTGAAACATTTCTAGAAGGGACCCCTGGGCTTACTGTTCTCACCCAGGTGGGCTGAAAAGAGCCTTTTTTTCCATCTCCCATTTTGGCAGGAATACCAAGAAAATCCATCAACTTCCACCTCTCCACCCTGATATTCTGAGAACGCGACCCTCCGGCATTATGACTATGATTATTCTGCATCCCATGTTAAGGAGTGCACTGTATTTCAAACATCCTGAAAATATTTTGTCCGTATTTCCCCTTCCTACCTGCTCCCCAAGCGTGGCTAGCGCAAAGCAGTCTAATTGTTTCCGGAAGAGAAGTATCCCAGCAAATGTCCAAAGAAGAGAGGAAGCCTCTTTCCCCATTTTCCCTAATTCGGCAGTGCCCGGTAACACATTTACGATTCCCGCTGACCCTTTCCTCCCTTAAATCGTCACCGTCGTCAATCGCATTTCTTGAGCGCTTACTGCGTGCAGAGCACTGTACTAAGCGCTTGGGAAGTACAAGTTGGCCACATATAGAGACGGTCCCTACCCCACAGTGGGCTCACAGTTTTAATGAAGCTTTCGGCTAACGCGGTTTGCCGCAAGGATCGCGCACGTCGCTCGGTCTCCATGATCTGAAATGGGTTAGGGACTGGCTCGAAACTTGCCTTCCAGTTTAAGAATCCGTCCTCTCTTCTTCCAGTTCAGGGGGGCACCAAATCCGGGCTGGAAAACCCCCCCAAAATCAACGGAAAAATAGGAATTTTCAGGCCAGCTTTCGGACTGGGGCTACTGGTTTCGGCCCCCAGGCGAAACCCTAGATGGCCTCTTCCCTCAAATAGCAACATGCCTGCCGTGAGCAAAGGAAGTAAATTTAGACAACCCTCCCACCCCAGCGGCTACACATCTGCTCAAGTGTCACCGGGCAAAATGTCACACGCCGCTAAAGGGGATTTGAAATCATCAAGCGTATTTATTGAGCGCTTACTGTGTGCAGGGCACTGTACTAAGCGCTTGAAGCGCATCCCTCTGTGTATGTGTGTGTGTGTTTGTGTATGTGTGTGTACAGCCTGAGGCCTTTCAAATATCATAAGCGGAGTGACTAGAGAAGCAGCGTGGCTCAGCGGAAAGAGCCCCGGCTTTGGAGTAGGAGGTCATGGGTTCGAATCCCGGCTCCGCCACATGTGGGCAGGTCACTTCACTTCTCTGGGCCTCAGTTCCCTCATCTGTAAAATGGGGATTAAGACTGGGAGCCCCACGTGGGACAACTTGATCACCTTGTATTCCCCCTCCCCAGCACTTAGAACAGTGCCCTGCACATAGTAAGCGCTTAACGATTGATTGATTGATTCCTCCCTTCAAAGCCCTCCTGAGAGCTCCCCTCCTCCAGGAGGCCTTCCCACACTGAGCCCCCTTTTTCTCTCCTCCTCCCCCTCCCCTCAGCCCTTGTATAGATCTGTGCTCTATTTTACTTGCACCTATTTACTATTCTATTTATTTTGTCAATGACCTGCATCTAGCTTTAATTGTCTTTATTCTGAGGACTTGACCCCCGTCCGCATGTTCTGTTTTGTCGTCTGCCTCCCCCCTTCTAGCCTGGGAGCCCGCTGTTGGGTAGGGACCGTCTCTAGATGCTGCCGACTTGGGCTTCCCCAGCGCTTAGCCCAGTGCTCTGCACACAGTCAGTCAGTCAGCGCTCAATAAATACGATGGAATGAATGAATGATCATCATCATCATCAGTCGTATTTATTGAGCGCTTACTACGTGCAGAGCACTGGACTAAGCGCTTGGGAAGTACAAGTTGGCAACACATAGAGACGGTCCCTACCCAACAGTGGGCTCACAGTCTAAAAGGGGGAGACGGAGAACAAAACCAAACATACCAACAAAATAAAATAAATAGAATAAACAGCTTTGACCCCGCGCCCCCTCAGCCTGCCCACGGCCGCAGGCCCCGCCCCCGGACGGCCGGTCCCGCCCCATCTTCAGCCCCGCCCACATCACTAGGCCCCGCCCCTTCTTCGGGCCCCGCCCTGGGCACCAGGCCCCGCCCCCCTCGTCTTCCGGTCCCGCCCCTTCTTCGGGCCCCGCCCCCAGCACCAGGCCCCGCCCCCTCGTCTTCTGGTCCCGCCCCTTCAGGCTCCACCCACAGCGCTAGGCCCCGCCCCTTCCTCGGGCCCCCGCCCCTGGACACCCGGCCCCGCCCCTTCCTCTGGCCCCGCCCCCAGCACCAGGCCCCGCCCCCTCGTCTTCTGGTCTCACCCCTTCAGGCTCCGCCCACAGCACTGGGCCCCGCCCCCTATTCGGGCCCCCGCCCCTGGACACCCGGCCCCGCCCCTTATTCAGGCCCCGCCCACAGCAACAGCCCCCCCCGGCCCCGCCCCCTTCTTCCGGCCCCCGCCCCTTGTCCTCCGGCCTCGCCCCTTCTTTATGCCCCGCCCACAGTACAAGGGTCCCTCAGGCCCCGCCCCCTTCTTCAGGCCCCGCCCCTCGTCCTCCAGTCCCTCCGACGCGTCAGCCCCCGCCCCTTCCTCAGGCCCCGCCCACAGAGGCAGGCCCCTCCCCTGGCCTTCCGTACCCTCTCTAGGCCACGCCCCTTCGCCCACAGGCCCCGCCCCCGACTACAGGCCCCGCCCCCTCTCCCCTAGGCCCCGCCCCATTTGCTCAGGCCCCGCCCCCTCTCCTCCAGGCTCCGCTCTGATCGCAGGCCCGGCTCCCTGACCCCCCCCCGCCGCGCTGCTCACAGGCCCCGCCCCTCAGTCCAAGCCCCGCCCATCTCCCCTCGGCCCCGCCCACTTGGCTACAGGCCCCGCCCCCTGCCGGCAGCCCCGGGCCCCTGCCGGAAAATCCTGCCCCCTGCCGGCCGCTCCCGCCCCCTGCAGGAAAATCCCGCCCCCTGCCGGTAGACCCCGGCCCCTGCTGGCAGAGACTCCCTCCCGCAGGACCGGCCGGAGGTGCGGGGGATGCGGGGGTTGCAGGGGTTGCACGAGGTGCAGGAGCTGCGGGAGCTGCAGGAACTGCGGGAGCTGCAGGAACTGCGGGGGTTGGAGAAGGCGCAGGAGCTGCGGGGGTTGAAGGGACTACAGGGGATCCAGGGGGTGCAGGAGCCGCGGGGGTTGAAGGAACCATAGGGGCTGCAGAAGCTGCAGGGGCTTTGGGGGTCGCAGGAGGTGCAAGGGTTGCACGAGGTGCAGGAGCTGCGGGGAGGGGGGGTGCGGGAACTGCGGGGGGGTGCAGGAGTTGCGGGGGTTGAAGGGACTATAGGAGATCCAGGAGCTACAGGGGGTGCAGGAGCTGCAGGGGCTACATGAGTTGCAGGAGCTTTGGGGCTTGCAGGAGGTGCAGGGGTTGTACGAGATGGAGGAGCTGCGGGGGTTGAAGGGGCTATAGGGGATCCAGGGGGTGCAGGAGGTGCGGGGGTTGAAGGAACTATAGGGGATCCAGGGGTGCAGGAGTTGCGGGGGTTGAAGGAACTATTGGGGATCCTGGGGGTGCAGGAGCTGCGGAGGTTGAAGGAACCATAGGGGATCCAGGGGGTGCAGGAGCTGCGGGGGTTGAAGGAACTATAGGGGATCCAGGGGGTGCAGGAGCTGCGGGGGGTGCAGGAGGTGCAGGAGCTGCGGGGGTTGAAGGAACTTTAGGGGCTCCAGGAGCTTTGGGGTTGCAGGAGGTGCAAGGGGTGCACGAGATGCAGGAGCTGCGGGGGTTGAAGGAACTATAGGGGATCCAGCAGCTGCAGGGGGTGCAGGAGCTGCGGGGGGTTGAAGGAACTATAGGGGATCCAGGAGCAGCAGGAGGGGCAAGGGTTGCACGAGATGCAGGAGCTGCGGGGGGTGCAGGAATTATAGGGGATCCAGCAGCTGCAGGGGGTGCAGGAGCTGCCTGGGGTTGAAGGAACTATAGGGGATCCAGGAGCTGCGGGGGGTTGAAGGAACTATAGGGGCTCCAGGAGCAGCAGGAGGGGCAAGGGTTGCACGAGATGCAGGAGCTGCGGGGGTTGAAGAAACTATAGGGGATCCAGCAGCTGCAGGGGGTGCAGGAGCTGCCTGGGGTTGAAGGAACTATAGGGGATCCAGGAGTAGCAGGAGGGGCAAGGGTTGCACGAGATGCAGGAGCTGCGGGGGGTGCAGGAATTATAGGGGATCCAGCAGCTGCAGGGGGTGCAGGAGCTGCCTGGGGTTGAAGGAACTATAGGGGATCCAGGAGCTGCGGGGGGTTGGAGGAACTATAGGGGATCCAGGAGGGGCAAGGGTTGCACGAGATGCAGGAGCTGCGGGGGTTGAAGAAACTATAGGGGATCCAGCAGCTGCAGGGGGTGCAGGAGCTGCGGGGGGTTGAAGGAACTATAGGGGATCCAGGAGCAGCAGGAGGGGCAAGGGTTGCACGAGCTGCAGGAGGTGCAGGAGCTTTGTGTGTTGCAGGAACACATAAAGCCCAATGGTGCTGCTGGACCTGCTGTTGGCCGAGGACTCCCCAAGGAGCCCGCCTACTTGGAGAGGGCCGGAGGGGGACCATGCAGGGGCGGCTCCGACAGGTAGCGACCCCCCCCAGACCCACCCACACCCCCCTAAGGGGGCCGGGGGGCCGCCCAGCACAGCCCAAAGCTCAGGCCACTTCATCAGCATCACCATCATTAGGGCACTGTTAAGCGCTTACTGTAATAATCATGATGGTTGTATTTGGTAAGCGCTCACTATGTGCCAAGCACTGCCCTAAGCGCTGGGGTAATAATAATGGCATTTGTACAGCGCTTACTATGTGCCAAGCACTGCCCTAAGCGCTGGGGTAATAATAATGGCATTTGTACAGCGCTTACTATGTGCCAAGCACTGCCCTAAGCTCTGGGGTAATAATAATGGCATTTGTAAAGCGCTTACTATGTGCCAAGCACTGCCCTAAGCGCTGGGGTAATAATAATGGCATTTGTACAGCGCTTACTATGTGCCAAGCACTGCCCTAAGCGCTGGGGTAATAATAATGGCATTTGTACAGCGCTTACTATGTGCCAAGCACTGCCCTAAGCTCTGGGGTAATAATAATGGCATTTGTAAAGCGCTTACTATGTGCCAAGCACTGCCCTAAGCTCTGGGGTAATAATAATGGCATTTGTAAAGCGCTTACTATGTGCCAAGCACTGCCCTAAGCGCTGGGGTAATAATAATGGCATTTGTACAGCGCTTACTATGTGCCAAGCACTGCCCTAAGCGCTGGGGTAATAATAATGGCATTTGTACAGCGCTTACTATGTGCCAAGCACTGCCCTAAGCTCTGGGGTAATAATAATGGCATTTGTAAAGCGCTTACTATGTGCCAAGCACTGCCCTAAGCGCTGGGGTAATAATAATGGCATTTGTACAGCGCTTACTATGTGCCAAGCACTGCCCTAAGCGCTGGGGTAATAATAATGGCATTTGTACAGCGCTTACTATGTGCCAAGCACTGCCCTAAGCTCTGGGGTAATAATAATGGCATTTGTAAAGCGCTTACTATGTGCCAAGCACTGCCCTAAGCTCTGGGGTAATAATAATGGCATTTGTAAAGCGCTTACTATGTGCCAAGCACTGCTGTATGCGCTGGGTTAATAATAATGGCATTTGTGAAGCGCTTACTATGTGTCAAGCACTGCTCTAAGCGCTGGGGTAATAATAATGGCATTTGTAAAGCACTTACTATGTGCCAAGCACTGCCCTAAAGGCTGGGGTAATAATAATGGCATTTGTAAAGCACTCACTATGTGCCAAGCACTGCTCTAAGCGCTGGGGTAATAATAATGGCATTTGTAAAGCGCTTACTATGTGCCAATCACTGCTCCAAGCGCTGGGGTAATAATAATGGCATTTGTAAAGCGCTTACTATGTGCTAATCACTGCTCCAAGCGCTGGGGTAATAATAATGGCATTTGTAAAGCGCTTACTATGTGCTAATCACTGCTCCAAGCGCTGGGGTAATAATAATGGCATTTGTAAAGCGCTTACTATGTGCTAATCACTGCTCCAAGCGCTGGGGTAATAATAATGGCATTTGTAAAGCGCTTACTATGTGCCAAGCACTGCTCTAAGCGCTGGGGTAATAACAATGGCATTTGTGAAGCGCTTACTATGTGCCAAGCACTGCTCTAAGCACTGGGGTAATAATAATAATAATAATAATGGCATTTGTAAAGCACTTACTATGTGCAAAGCACTGTTCTAAGCGCTGGAGTAATAATAATGGCATTTGTAAAGCGCTTACTATGTGCAAAGCACTGTTCTAAGCGCTGGAGAGGTTACAAGGTGATCAGGTTGTCCCACGGCGGGGGCTCACAGTCTTCATCCCAATTTGACAGATGAGGGAACTGAGTCATAGGGAAGTGAAGTGACTTGCCCAAAGTCACCCAGCTGACAGTTGGCGGAGCCGGAATTTGAACCCATGACCTCCGACTCCAAAGCCGAGGCTCCTTCCACTGAGCCACGCTGCTTCGCTAATAACAGTGATAATAATGATGATGACATTTGTTAGTAATAATAATGGTTGTATTTGTTAAGCGCTTACTGTGTGCCAAGCACTGCTCTAAGCGCTGGGGTAGACACAGGGTCATCAGGTTGTCCCACGTGGGGCTCGCAGTCTTCATCCCCATTTGACAGATGAGGTGACTGAGGCCCAGAGGAGTCAAGCGTCTTGCCCAAAGTCACACAGCTGACAAGCGGCGGAGCCGGGATTTGAACCCACGACCTCTGATTCCCAAGCCCGGGCTCTTTCCACTGAGCCATGCTGCTTCGCTGACCACTGGAAATGGAATCGAAGAGGCGAGAGTTTCCCCTTCATCTCTTGAACTGTTTTAAATAATTCCAATATGTGGGCCCATTTCACCGGGGAATTTTTTGTCTGTCGAGGCAAGCCGATAGGAATTTTACCTTGAACACTGATCCCTCTCCCCGTGATCCCGTTTCCTTTCCACTTCCACCCTCATCATCATCATCATCAATCGTATTTATTGAGCGCTTACTATGTGCAGAGCACTGGACTAAGCGCTTGGGAAGTCCAAGTTGGCAACATATAGAGACGGTCCCGACCCAACAGTGGGCTTACAGTCTAAAAGGGGGAGACAGAGAACCATCATCATCATCATCATCATCAATCATATTTATTGAGCGCTTACTATGTGCAGAGCACTGTACTAAGCGCTTGGGAAGTACAAATTGGCAACATATAGAGACAGTCCCTACCCAGCAGTGGGCTCACAGTCTAAAAGGGGGAGACAGAGAACAAAACCAAACATACTAACAAAATAAAATAAATAGAATAGATCTGTACAAGTAAAATAAATAGAGCAATAAATATGTACAAACATATATACATATATACAGGTGCTGTGGGGAAGGGAAGGAGGTAAGATGGGGGGCATGGAGAGGGGGACGAGGGGGAGAGGAAGGAAGGGGCTCAGTCTGGGAAGGCCTCCTGGAGGAGGTGAGCTCTCAGCAGGGCCTTGAAGGGAGGAAGAGAGCTAGCTTGGCGGGTGGGCAGAGGGAGGGAAAGATTGGAGAGAGATACCGGGCAGCCCACCTTCTGCCCTTCTTTATTCCTTACATAAATAGTGTTTTGGGTTTTAAAGAGTGAAACAACTGTGAGTGCGCAGACGAAGTTCCATAAGGATATGCTGAGAAGTATGATACAGCACGTGCCGAAACCCGGGATCGAACCAGGGACCTTTAGATCTTCAGTCTAACGCTCTCCCAACTGAGCTATTTCGGCGCCAAATACATATCTCTCCTATTTATTTATTTTATTTTGTGAGTATGTTTGGTTTTGTTCTCTGTCTCCCCCTTTTAGACTGTGAGCCCACTGGTGGGTAGGGACTGTCTCTATATGTTGCCAATCTGTACTTCCCAAACGCTTAGTACAGTGCTCTGCACATAGTAAGCGCTCAATAAATAGGATGGGATGAATGACCGCTCTTTGATCAGCGCCTTAATGATAATTGTTATCGGTGAAGTGCTTATTTTGGGGTGTCCCGTGACCTCCCGTCTCTTAGGTCCTCCAGGCCCACACTGCTGCGGAAATGTTGGTGGTCTACGAAGAAGAAGATGGAGTTTATCAGGAACTCGTCTTCGAGGCAGCGGACTTCTACCGCTATTTACTGCGGCCCTTCAGGGATACATATCTATCCTATTTATTTATTTTATTTTGTGAGTGTGTTTGGTTTTGTTCTCTGTCTCCCCCTTTTAGACTGTGAGCCCACTGGTGGGTAGGGACTGTCTCTATATGTTGCCAACTTGTACTTCCCAAGCGCTTAGTACAGTGCTCTGCACATAGTAAGCGCTCAATAAATACGATTGATGATGATGACGATGATACGAGGGAGCACGCGACGTTCAACAGGCTGGAGATTTGGGTACCCGTCGCCTCTTGGGTCCTTTGCTTCTGCGATAATTAATAATTGCGGCGTATGTTAAGCGCTTGTTGATGCTTCTGCGATAATAATTGCGGCGTATGTTAAGCGCTTGTTGAATGCCGGGCACTGTACTAAGCGCTGGGGTGGATTTGAGCAAATCAGGTGGGGCACCTTCCGTCTTAATCCCCATTTCGTACTGAGGTAATAATGATGGCGTTTGTTAAGCGCTTACTATGTGCAAAGCACCGTACTAAGCGTGGGAGGATATAAGGTGATCAGGTTGTCCCACGTGGGGCTCACAGTCTTCATCCCCATTTTACAGCTGAGTGAACTGAGGCCCAGAGAAGTTAGGTGACTTGCCCAAGGTCACACGGCTGACAGTTGGCGGAGCCGGGATTTGAACCCACGACCTCTGACTCCAAAGCCCGGGCTCTTTCCGCTGAGCCACGCTGCTTCTCTGTACTGTGAATAATCAATCAATCAATTGTATTTATTGAGCGCTTACTGTGTGCAGAGCACTGTACTTTGGAGTCAGAGGTCATGGGTTCAAGTCCCCACTCCACCAATTGTTAGCTGTGTGACTTTGGGCAAGTCATTTAACTTCTCTGTGCCTCAGTTACCTCATCTTGTAAAATGGGGATTAAGACTGTTAGCCTCCCGTGGGACAACCTGATCACCTTGTAAACCCTCCAGCTCTTAGAACAGTGCTTTGCACATTGTAAGCGCTTAATAAATGCCATTATTATTATTATTATTACTAAGCGCTTGGGAAATACAAGTTGGCAACATATAGAGACAGTCCCTTCCCAATAGTGGGCTCACAGTCTAGAAGGGGGAGACAGAGAACAAAACCAAACATACTAACAAAATAAAATAAATAGAATAGATAGGTACAAGTAAAATAAATGAATAAATAGAGTAATAATGATCCTGATAACTTTATCAGCCTCTCTGCTGGCCTCCTGGCCTCCTGTCTCTCCTCTCTTCAGGTGATACTTTTGTTGCCCGGAACATTTTTCTACAAAATCGTTCAAATCAAATCGTTCAAAATCAGTATTACGATAATAATCATAATACCTGTGGAATGTGTTACGTGCTTACAATGTGCCAAGCACGGGGGTAGAGACAGGATAGTCACGTTGGACGCATTCATTCATTCAATCAGCCGTATTTATTGAGAAGCAGCGTGGCTCAGTGGAAAGAGCCCGGGCTTGGGAGTCAGGGGTCATGGGTTCAAATCCCGGCTCCGCCACTTGTCAGCTGTGTGACTTTGGGCAAGTCACTTCACTTCTCTGGGCCTCAGTTCCCTCATCTGTAAAATGGGGATTAAGACTGTGAGCCCCACGTGGAACAAGCTGATCACTTTGTATCCTCCCCAGCGCTTTGAACGGTGCTTTGCACTTAGTAAGCGCTTAACAAATGCCATTATTATTATTATTATTATTATTATTTATTGAGCCCACTGTTGGGTAGGGACTGTCTCTATATGTTAGAATAGTGCCCAGCGCTTAGAACAGTGCTCTGCACATAGTAAGCGCTTAATAAATGCCATTATTATTATTATATGTTGCCAACTTGTACATCCCAAGCGCTTAGTACAGTGCTCTGCACACAGTAAGCGCTCAATAAATACGATTGATTGATTGATTACTGCATGCAGAACACTGTATATTCCACATAGGGCTCACAATCTTCACCCCCATTTTCCAGAGGAGGGAAACGAGGCCCAGAGAAGTGAAGTGACTTTCCCAAGGTCACACAGCAGAGCAGGGATTAGAAACCAGGTCCTTCCAACTCCCAGGGCTCGGGCTCTTTCCACTAGGCCACGCAGCCACTCTTTCCGGGGGGTTGCTGTGAAGCAGTCAGTCGTATTTTTCGAGCGCTTACTGTGTGCAGAGCACTGTACTACGCGCTTGGGAGAGGACAATACAACAAAAAAGAGATACACCCTCCGCTCCTCTCCCACCGCTAACCTCCTCACCGGGCCTCGTTCTTGCCTGTCCTGCTGTCGACCCCCGGCCCACGTCCTCCCCCTGGCCCGGAATGCCCTCCCTCCCCACATCCGCCAAGCTAGCTCTCTTCCTCCCTTCAAAGCCCTACTGAGAGCTCACCTCCTCCAAGAGGCCTTCCCAGACTGAGCCCCCTTTTCCCTCTCCTCCTCCCCTTCCCCCCCACCCTGGGAAAGTACAATCTGGCAACAGAGATGATCCTTACCCAATGGGCTCACAGTCTAGAAGTGGGGAGACATGCAACAAAACAAAGCAAAACAAATAGACAGGCATCAATAGCATCACTATAAATAAGTAGAATTATATATTCATATCATTAATAGAATAAATAGAAAAATGCGTGCATATGTGTACCCAAGTGCAGTGGGGCAGGGAGGGTGGTAGAGCAGAGGGAGGGAGTCGGGGCGATGGGGAGGGGAGGAGGAGCAGAGGAAAAGGGGGGCTCAGTCTGGAAAGGCTTCCTGGAGGAGGTGAGCTTTCAGTAGGGCTTTGAAGGGGGGGAGTGTGCTAATTTGGCAGATGTGAGGAGGGAGGGGATTCCAGGCCAGTGGTAGGATGTGGGCCGGGGGTCGACGGCGGGACAGGCGAGAACGAGGCCCAGTGAGGAGGGTAGCGGCAGAGGAGTGGAGGGTGCGGGCTGGGCTGGAGAAGGAGAGAAGGGAGGTGAGGTAGGAGGGGGCGAGGGGATGGACAACCTTGAAGCCGAGAATGAGGAGGTTTTGCTTGATTAGTAGGTTGTCAGGCAACCACTGGAGATTTTTGAGGAGGGGACTGACGTGCCCAGAGCGTTTCTGTACATAGATAATCCGGGCAGCAGAGTGAAGTATAGACTGAAGCGGGGAGAAACAGGAGGATGGGAGATCAGAAAGGACGCTGATGCAGTCATCCAGCCGGGATAGGATGAGAGATTGAACCAGCAAGGGAGCGGTTTGGATGGAGAGGAAAGGGCGGATCTTGGCGATGTTGCGGAGCTGAGGCCGGCAGGTTTTGGTGACGGATCGGATGTGTGGGGTGAATGAGAGAGCGGAGTCGAGGAGGACACCAAGGTTGCGGGCCTGTGAGACGGGAAGGGTGGTAGTGCCGTCCACAGTGATGGGAAAGTCCGGGAGAGGACGGGCACTGTACTAAGGACTGGGGTAGATACGAACTAATCATGTTGGGTACAGTTCCTGCCCAACATGGGGCTTACAGTTTTAATCATCATTTTACCCCTGAGGTAACTGAGGCCCGGAGAAGTGAAGTAACTTGCCCTAAGTTACCCGGCAGACACGTGGCGGAGTCAGGATTAGAACTCAGGTCCTTTTGACTTCCAGCCCTGTGCTCTATCCACTGGGCCATGCTGCTTCTCTTGTTTTATTGAAAAGGATCGGGTTTTGCATCATCCCTTGGCCTTGGGCATCTTCAGAGCTAAGCCCGTTTTGAGTTTTTACCTAATAATAATTGTGGTATATGTTAAGCACTTACTTTGCCCCAGGCGCTGTACTAAACGCTGGAGTGGATACAAGGTAATCTGTCTGGACGCAGTCCCTGTCCCATATCGGGCTCACAGTTTTCATCCCCATTTTACACAGGAGGTAACCTAGGCCCATGGAAGTGAAGCATCTTTACACCTTTAAGGGCAGAAAAAAGAATGAACCTCACTGTTGGCTTGTTGAACCTTTAATTTTTTTTTATCACATTAGTTAAGTGCTTACTATGTGCCAGGCACTTAATGCAAGCTAACCAGGTTGGACACCTATTTATTTTGTTAATGATGTGCACGTAGCTATAATTCTATTTGACGATTTGGACACCTGTCTACATGTTTTGTCGTCTGTCTCCCCCTTCTAGACCGTGAGCCTGTTGCTGGTTAGGGACCGTTTCTATAGGTTGCCGACTTGTACTTCCCAAGCGCTTAGTACAGTGCCCTGCGCACAGTAAGCGCTCAATAAATAAGATTGAATGAATATAGCTATAATTCTGTTCGTTCTGACAATTTTGACACCCGTCTACGTGTTTTGTTTTGTCGTCGGCCTCCCCCTTCTAGACCGTGAGCCCGTTGCTGTCTCTATATGTGGCCGACTTGGACTTCGCAAGTGCCTAGTACAGTGCTCTGCACACAGTAAGCGCTTAATAAATACGATTGATTGATTGAATGAATGACACAGTCCCTATCCCACTTAGGGCTCACAGCCTTCAGCCCCATTTTACAGATGAGGCCCAGAGAAGCAAAGTCACTTGAGCCAGGTCATCCGGCAGACTCGGGGCGGAGCCAAATTACAACCACTGGGCCACACTGCTTCTCTTGCTTTATTAGAAAGGACTGGGTTTTGCACGATTCTTTGACCTTTGGCATCTTCAGAGCTGACGCCCTTTGTAGTTTTTAATGAGGTACTGGATGGAGGGGGCTTTTGCGTTGGGCTGGACGCTGTTGGGGAGATTGATTGAGAGAGAAGCTCAGAAACGAGACATACGTTCGAAGCAGTGCACTCAGTAGATAGAGCAAGAGCCTGGGTGTCAAAAGGACCTGGGTTCTAATACGGCCCCCTGACGTGTTTGTTTCGTGGTCTTGGGCAAATCACCTCACTTCTCTGGTCCTCATTCATTCAATCATATTTATTGAGCGCTTAACTGTGTGCAGAGCACTGTACTAAGTGCTTGGGCGGTTCAAGTTGGCAACATATACAGACAGTCCCTACCCAACAACGGGCTCTAGAAGGGGGAGACAGACAACAAAACAAAACATATTAACAAAATAAGATAAACAGAATAGTAAATATGTACAAGTAAAATTAATAGAGTAATAAATCTGTACAGACATATATACAGGTGCTGTGGGGAGGGGAAGGAGGTAGGGCGGGGGGGATGGGGAGGGGGAGAGGAAGGAGGGGCCTCAGTTACTTCCTCTGTAAAATGGGGATCAAGACTGTGAGCCCCATGGGAACAGGGACTGTGCCCACCCCGATTTGCTTGTATCCACCCCAGCGCTTAGTACAGTGTCTGGCACATAGTAAGCGCTTAACAAATACCACAACTATAATAATAATAATGACGGCATTTGTTAAGCACTTACTATGTGCCAAGCACCGTTCTAAGCACCTGGGTAGGTACAAGGTAATCGGGATGTCCCACGTGGGGCTCACAGGCTTCATCCCCATTTTACAGATGAAGTACCTGGGCACAGAGAATCAATCAATCAATCAATCGTATTTATTGAGCGCTTACTGTGTGCAGAGCACTGTACTAAGCGCTTGGGAAGTACAAGCTGGCAACATATAGAGACAGTCCCTACCCAACAGTGGGCTCACAGTCTAGAAGGGGGAGACAGAGAACAAAACCAAACATACTAACAAAATAAAATAAATAGAATAGATAGGTATAAGTAAAATAAATAAATAGAGTAATAAATATGTACAAGCATATATACAGAGAAGTGAAGTGACTTGCCTAAAGTCACACAACTGACAAGTGGCCGAGGCGGAATTAGAACCCATGACCTCTGACTCCGAAGCCCGGGCTGTTTCCACTAAGCCACGCTGCTTCTCAATTGTGATTTCTCTGTGGCTCAGTTCCCTCATCTGTAAAATGGGGATTAAGACTTTGAGCCCCATATGGGACATGCACTGTGTCCAACCTGATTAGCATTTACCTACCCCAGTGCTTAAAACAGTTCTTGGCATATACTAAGTGTTTAATAAGTCCCAAAATAATAATAATACAATATAGTATATTGTGGATTATTTTATAATATAATATACAATGGCATAATATAATAGCTACCATAACAGTAATAACAATGATATAATTACGTATAATATATGTCATAGTATATTATGTTATACTGTATGACGGCATAATATAATGTAATAGTGGTTATTATGTAATATATGGTAATGTGTTATATTTCAAGATATTATTATTATTGCTAATAATAATTAACAACAACAACAACAATAATAATAACAATGCCAGATAGAGTAGTCTCAACTGTGGAGAAGATTTAGAGCAGTCTATTCATGCGACCTCTCGAAATATCTGGCCACTATTTGTGCCCCGTGGTGTTTCGTGGTAACGATTGCCAGAACAACCGTAGTTTGTTCCTGGCCCTTTTCTTTTTAATGAACGATGTTTTCATTTAAAACACCCCTTCAGCGATGCCGTCTGACTCCGGCTCGACTCCCAGCCTCTGCAGGCAACGATTTATTGCGTTGAAGAGTTGCTGCTCTTTTCTCATTTTTGAATTTTCTAAAGAGTTGCACCAAGGTGTCCGTTGCGTGAGGTGGGAAGCACGTTGATCACAGTCATTTTCTGTGTGTCCTCCATCTCATCATAAGCCCTTGGCATCGGGGGATTAAGATTTGAGCCCCATGCGGGACAGGGACCGTGTCCAGCCTGACTAGCTTGTATTATTTATTTATTATTTTGTTAATGATGTGCATATAGCTATAATTCATCATCATCATCATCATCATCATCATCATCAATCGTATTTATTGAGCGCTTACTATGTGCAGAGCACTGTACTAAGTGCTTGGGAAGTACAAATTGGCAACACATAGAGACAGTCCCTACCCAACAGTGGGCTCACAGTCTAAAAGGGGGAGACAGAGAACAAAACCAAACATACTAACAAAATAAAATAAATAGAATAGATGTGTACAAATAAAATAAATAAATAAATAAATGGAGTAATAAATATGTACAAACATATATACATATATACAGGTGCTGTGGGGAAGGGAAGGAGGTAAGATGGGGGGGATGGAGAGGGGGACGAGGGGGAGATTTAGAAATAATTAGAAATAATTCTATTTGTTCTGACGACTCTGACACCTGCCTCCATGTTTTGTTTTGTTGTCTCTCTCCCCCTTCTAGACTGTGAGCCCGTTGTTGGGTAGGGACCGTCTCTGTGTGTTGCCGACTTGTACTTCACAAGCGCTTAGTACAGTGCTCTGCACACAGTAAGCGCTCAATAAATACGAATGAATGAATGAATCTACCCCACTGCCTAGGACAGTGCAGAGAATAAAGGCCAGGGAAGCTGAATCCAACGAGAGACAGAGGTGGGGAGAGGGAGACAGAGGGAAGGGGAGACTCACAAACTCCTACAGAGACAGAAAACGCAAGGAACTCCGAAAGAGGCAAACAGAGACGCAGCAGCATGGCCCAATGGCTAATGGAGTTCTCATCCCCTCTCCACCACTTGTTGGCTGGGTGACCTTGGCCAAGTCACTTCACTTCTCTGGGCTTCAGTTCCCTCATCTGTAAAATGGGGATGAAGACTGGGAGCCCCATGTGGGACAGGGACTGTTTTCTACCTGATTAGCCTGTATCTACCCCAGGGATTTAGTATGGTGTCTGGCACACAGTGAGCGCTAAACAATTGCTGACATTATTATTATTATTATTCTCGGTGTCTCGGTTACCTCGGGGGTTAGGTTTGTGAGCCCAGCTGTGGGTCTGTCAGACCGGGCCTGGGTTTCCCCGCGTGTCTCAGACCTTAGGGAAAAACGGCACGCGCCTTCCCGATGTCCCGTGTCCTCAAAACATCCTAGAAATACATGCCCCGGAAGCACGAGAAACTCCCGGGTAGTTCAGAGTGTCCCCTTCCCCCAAAGCACGGGACGGCCGGGAACAGTCTTGCCTCATCTCTGCCAACCTTTGCTCGTCAGTTGGATTTGACGGATCACTGCCAAGTGTGTGTGTATCCAGCGGCCCCATTGAGTTCATCCAGCCAAGCTTCCTTTTTCCATGTTTTTTTTCTTTCTTTAGTGGTATTTGTTAAATGCTTACTCTGTGCCAGGCACCGTATTAAGCGCCGGGTTAGATACAAGCGGATCGGGTTGGACGCAGTCCCTGTCCCCCATAGGGCTCGCAGTTTTAATCCCCATTTTACAGGTGAGGGAACTGAGGCACGGAGAAGTGAAGCAACTTGCCCAAGGTCACACAGCAGACCAACGGCAGAGCCGGGACGAGAACCCAGGTCCTTCTGACGCCCAGGCTCTATCCAGCGGGCCACGCTGCTTTCTTTTTGTAAAGATCAATCAATCAATCAATCGTATTTATTGAGCGCATACTATGTGCAGAGCACTGTACTAAGCGCTTGGGAAGTACAAATTGGCAACACATGGAGACAGTCCCTACCCAACAGTGGGCTCACAGTCTAAAAGGGGGAGACAGAGAACAGAACCAAACATACCAACAAAATAAAATAAATAGGATAGAAATGTACAAGTAAAATAAATAAATAAATAGAGTAATAAATATGTACAACTATATATACATATATATAGATGCTGTGGGGAAGGGAAGGAGACTGCCAAGATAGTATGCGTCAACTCCCCGTTAGTTTTCATTCTCCTCAAACTATTTGGACCAGGAGCCTCGAGGGAAATCTCGATAAATGTGACCCCCGTCCTCTTCCTTAACCTCCCCGAGGCCAAGAACGGTGGATTTCTTCTGCCTTCCCTTCCGCCGGGGCTAGGGGTGTGACAAAATAGCAGGTCTGCCTTCTTGAACAGCTCTCTATTTTAGTGACTTGCATTCCATTGTTCCTCTTCCCCACCGATAAGATGAAAAACTTCTCCAAGCAAGAGGGAGCCGTAGACGCGGTAGACGGCCTGGAAATCCAGTATTACGAAGCTCAGCGGGAGTTATACGAAGTACGGTTTGAGATACTGAAATACGAAGAGCGGTTGCTCATTCTGCAGTTGGAGACTGTAAGAAGACTACTTAAGGGTAAGAGAGTGCATTTTTTTCGGCGTTCAAAAAATGCCTCCGGCAACAGAACCAAAAAACCTTGCAAGCCCTAAAGTTACCTGCCACATTCCTAACGCCTGCCCCGCATAAGTTCTACTGTCTTTAAGCTTTTTTACTTTTAGGAAACTTCCTAGTTTTCTAAAATCCCGACTGCGTTTCTAGAGAAACAGGATGAAGTTGTATATTATGATACACGTGAGAACCCCGAGGAGCTTAAAGGGCTCGATCAGACAGTGGACCAGCAGGACTCCCAGAATCCGGAGCAGAAGAAACTTCATCTGCAGTTGCGGCAGCTGGAATCCCAACGGGGAATTATCTGTGCAAGAAGAGCCTATCTCAGGAACAAAAAAGTAAATGTGACTCTGAGCTCTGTCATCCTCTCCTCCTCCTCCTCCTTTGGGGTGTTCCTCCCCTCAACCCGGGGAAAATGGGTGTGAAAAGAGTGTTTTTGGCAGGATGGCACACTGGAAGTTTGGTTAAAATAGAATTTTGACTTTCCTCCTCAGGGGCCAGGGGTGTGGGGGCATAAGGTATTCAGACTCCTTCATCGTTTACTTACCAGCTCAGTTCTGAATGAGAGTTGAGAATTGGCCTTTTGTGTTGGAACTGTGAAAAACATTTTTATCATCTTATTCCCTTTGAAGATCCATGTAAAGTTCTCTTTTGTGATTTCAGAGGATCGAGGAACAGAAAGCTATGGGAAAATAAAACCCCGACGTTCTTAAGTAGTCCTTGAGTCCAGTGTCTAGGACTTCTGGGAAGTTCTTTCTGATGTCCCATGTTTTCACAACATCTTAGAAATTAATGTCCTGGAAGCGTGCAAAACCACTGGATATACCAGAATCTCCCCTTCCCCCGGCCCACTGGACGGTGGGAACATTCATTCATTTTTTAGACTGTGAGCCCACTGTTGGGTAGGGACTGTCTCTATATGTTGCCAATTTGTACTTCCCAAGCGCCTAGTACAGTGCTCTGCACATAGTAAGCGCTCAATAAATGCGATTGATGATGATGATGATTCATTGATTCATTCAGTTGTATTTTTTGAGCACTTAAGTGTGTGCAAAGCACTGTACTAAATACTTGAGAGAATACAGTTTAGCAATACAACCCTTTGCTCTTCAGTTGGATTTGATGGTCTACCTTTAGTGTTTCTGTAATTACAACAGTAATAGTAATGATGTTTATTGGGCACCTGCTGAGTAAACGGCGCTCTACTGAGCACTTGGGAAAGCCTGGGAGTCAGCAGGACCTGGGTTCTAATCCCGGCTCTATCACTGGTCTCCTGGGCGACCTCGGGCAAGTCGCGTCACTTCTCTGGGCCTCAGGGACCTCATCTGGAAAATGGCTCTATTAGCTTGTATCCACCCCATCGCTTAGTACAGTGCCTGGCAACATAGTAAGTGCTTAAATGCCATTAAAAAAAATGCCCAAGACCCATTCCCTCCCCTCAGGGAGCTTTTACTCTAATGGAGAAGACAGGCATAAAGATTTACAATCAGTGGAATTCCCCCTCTTTAGACTATGAGCTCATTGTGGGCAGGGAATATCACTGTTTATTTTTTTGTTGTACTTTCCCAAGCACTTAGTACAGAGCTCTGCACACAGTAAGCTCTTAATAAATATGATTGAATGAGTGAATGAATGTTCAGTTGGCCCACTATAATAATAGTAATAATAATGATGGCATTTACTAAGTGCCTACTATGTGCAAAGCACTGTTCTAAGCTGCTGTTCTAACCTCCCCAGGTTACAAGGTGATCAGGTTGTCCCCACGTGGTGCTCACAGTCTTAATCCCCATTTTACAGATGAGGGAACTGAGGCTCAGAGAAGTGACGTGACTTGCCCAGAGTCACACAGCTGACAATTGGCGGAGCCGGGATTTGAACCCAGGACCTCTGACTCCAAAGCCCATGCTCTTTCCACTGAGCCACGCCGCTTCTCCATAGGTACAAAAGTTCAGAGAATAGGCACAAATACGTACATAAGTGTAACAGCAATAAAGCAGAGCAAACAGGATTATTCTGATTTTCATTATTAACAACACTGGCACTAATTATGTATGATAGGTTTGAATCCATCGTCCATCATTAGGAGAAGCCGCCTGGCCTAATGGATAGAGGACGGGCCTGGCAGGAGAAGCAGTATGGCTTTAGTGGGTAGAGCCCGGGCCTGGAAGCCAAAATGTCCTGGGTTCTAATCCCGGCTCTGCCACATGTCTGCTGTGTGACCTTGGGCAAGTGACTTCACTTCTCTGGATCTCAGTTACCTGATCTGAAAAATGGGAATTAAGAGTGTGAGCCTCAGTGGGACAGGGACTGTGTCCAACCTGATTACCATGTATCTACCCCAGCGCTTAGAACAGTGCTTGGCACATAGTAAGCGCTTAACAAGTATTATTATTATTCAAGGACCTGGGTCCTAATCCTGGCTCCGCCACTTGCCTGCAGAGTGAACTGGGTGAGTCACTTCACTTCTCTGGGCCTCAGCTTCCTTATCTGTAAAATGGGGATCAAGACTGTCTACCAATCACTGTGATCAGCAACAGCGGTATATAAGCCCGCTGTATCAGGCACTCGGGGCCTTTTCCCTTAAGGAAATGAGCCCGCCGGGTGCGTTACCCCCTATTCGGTCTTTGGCCTTACCAATAAAAACTTTATTAAAACTTTCGGCAGTCACATGCTGTCTGACTAATTCTTTGGTTGCCCGGCGACTTGGTGGCCATCCGGAACAACCGCCGCCATCAATTACTACTAAAATAATTATTAAAATAATAATTTTAATAATCGTTCTCGCCTGTCCTGCTGTCTACCACCGGCCCACGTCCTCCCCCGGCCTGGAATGCCCTCCTCCACACATCCGCCAAGCTCGCTCTCTTCCTCCCTTCAAAGCCCTACTGAGAGCTCACCTCCTCCAGGAGGCCTTCCAAGACTGAGCCCCCTCTTTCCTCTTCCCTTCCTCCCCACTCCATCCCTCCCGGCTTTCCTCCTTCCGCTCCCCACAGCACCTGTATATATGTTTGTACGCATTTATTACTCTATTTATTTAGTTTATTTGTACACATTTATTCGATTTATTTTATTTTGTTAATATATTGAGTTTTGTTGTCTGTCTCCCCCTTCTAGACTGTGAGCCCGCTGTTGGGTAGGGACTGTCTCTATATGTTGCCAACTTGTACTTCCCAAGCGCTTAGTACAGTGCTCTGCACACAGTAAGCACTCGATAAATACGATTGAATGAATGAATGACTGTCAACTCCAAGTGGGACACGGACTGTGTCCGACCTGATCAGCTTGCATCCACCCCAGCACTGAGTACAGTGCCTGGCACATAGTAAGCACTGAACAGTACCGTTTTCGTTGTTTTTTAAAAAGCGTCAGATTTATTTTCCCAAGTACTTCTGGCAACTAGTACGTCACTTCTTCCTCAGTCCAACCCTGAAAGGCTGAGGTGGTTCTCCGCATTTTTCAGAACAGGGGCCGTTCCGATCCACTGTCCCTGCAGCCCTTGAGTTGGACACCACTGAAATCCTATTTTCTGACCCTCCTAGCCCACCCCCCACCCCCCGAAAGAGTCCTTTCTCTGCACTCCCCCTGAAACAGCCCTTTCCCATCCATCTGTCTGTGATGGCCGACCGCCTCCACTTAGCCCAAGTCATCAGCACCCACTCAGACACCCTACCCAACCTGCCCATTTCGAGGCCTAAATCCCCCCAGCCAAATCTGCCAAACCCAAAACTGCCTCAAGGACCACCGCCCCCATCCCTCCGACGATCTCGCACCCCCAAACCTGGGCCCTGAGCCCTGAAGGAGTGATCCCCTTGACTTAATCATATTTTTTGAGCATTTACTGTGTGCAGACCACTGTACTAAGTGCTTGGGAGAAGGCCATAGAGCAATAAATAGACACATTCCCCGCCCACAATGACCTTACGGTCTAGTGGGGGAGACAGACATTAAAAGAAATTAAAAAATGACAGATATGGACATCAGCACTGATAAGCTGGGAAGGGGGATGAATAAAGGGAGCAAATCGGGGACGCAGAAGGGAGCGGGAGATGAGGAAAGGAGGACTTAGGTGGGGAAGGACTTTTGGAGGAGATGGGCCTTCATTAAGGCTTTGAATGGGGGGAGAGTCATTGTCTGTCAGATATGAGGAGGAAGGGCGTTTCAGGCCAGAGGCGGGACATGGACGAGGGGTCGGGGCGAGATAGGCGAGTTGGAGGGACAGGGAGAAGGTTGCCGTTAGAGGAGGGAAGTGTGTGGCCTGAGTTGTTCTTGGAGAGTAGCGAGGTGAAGCAGGAAGGAGCAAGGTGATTGAGGGTTTTAAAACCAATGTTGTGGAGGTGAATGGACACACACTGGAGGTTCTTGAGGAGTGGAGAAACGTGGACAAAACGTTGGGGCCAGCCCAAATTCATCCTCACCTGCTCTAACTCCCCCGTTTTGGCCACGTACAAACTTTTGCCCCGACTTCCCTTCCCACCCTGACTGCCGTCTTCAGCTGCTCACTGTAATCGCTCCTTCCCCTCCGCTGTCAAACCCTCCCACGGATTTTTTCCTGTCCTAAAAAAATCCCCTTTGGCCCTGCTACCCCCTCCAGTTCTCTCTCCATCTTCCCGTTTCTGCCAGACTCCATGGAGGTTCTAGCCACCCATATCTGTAATTATTATGTCCACATAATTTTATTTTGTTAGTATGTTTGGTTTTGTTCTCTGTCTCCCCCTTTTAGACTGTGAGCCCACTGTTGGGTAGGGACTGTCTCTATATGTTGCCAATTTGTACTTCCCAAGCGCTTAGTACGGTGCTCTGCACACAGTAAGCGCTCAATAAATACGATTGATGATGATATTATGTCCACATCTCTATTTTTATTAATGCCTGTCTCCCTCTCTAGACTCTAAGCTCTGTTTCCTAATAGCTCAGTTGTTGGGGATTTTTTTCCTTCTTTTAGTACCTGTCTCCCTTACTAGATAATCTCCTTGATGGGGAGGATCAGGTCTACCAACCCTGTTATACCATAATAATAATAATAATGATACTGTGATAATTATGGTACTTGTTAAGCTTTTACTATGTGCCAAGCATTGTTCTCAGCACTGGGGTAGATAACAAGTTAATCAGGTTGGACACAGTCTCTGTCCCACACTGGGCTCACACTCTTGAGACCCATTTTTACAGGTGAGGTAACTGAAGCCCAGAGAAGTGAAGTGACTTGCCCAAGGTGACACAGCAGACGAGGGGTGGAGCTGGGGGAAGCAGCGTGGCTCAGTGGAAAGAGCCCGGGCTTTGGAGTCAGAGGTCATGGGTTCAAATCCCCGCTCTGCCCATTGTCAGCTGTGTGACTTTGGGCAAGTCACTTCACTCCTCTGGGCCTCAGTTACCTCAACTGTAAAATGGGGATGAAGACTGTGCGCACCCCCAGTGGGACAACCTGATTACCTTGTATCCTCCCCAGCGCTTAGAACAGTGCTTTGCACATAGTAAGCGCTTAATAAAATGCCATTATTATTATTAACCCACGACCTTCTGACTCACAGGCTCTTGCTCTGTCCACTCTGATATGCTGCTTCTTTAATTATGTCCATATCTGTAATTTTTTTATATTTATTGTTTTAATTTATATTAACCTCCCCCTTTAGACGACAAGGTCTGTTTCCTCATAGCTGCAGTTTTGGGTGTTTTTTTTGTTGTTGTTGTTTTTAGTAGCTGATATCCCTCATTAGGGTGTTACCTTCTTGAGGGGGAGGATCAGGTCTTCTAAATCTGTTATACCATAATAATAATGGTACTCATTAAGCTCTTACTATGTGCCAAGCACTGTTCTAAGCGCTGAGGTAGATACAAGTTAATCAGGCTGGACTCGTCACTGTCCCACATTGGGCTTACACTCTTATTGCTCATTTTTTGGCAGGTGAGGTAACTCAAGTATAGACGAGTGAAGTGACTTGCCCTAGGTCACACGGCAGACAAGTGGTGGATGGAGCCGGGATCAGAACTCATGACCTTCTGTCTCCCAGGCCCATGCTCTATCGTGGCTCAGCGGAAAGAGCCCGGGCTTTGGAGTCAGAGGTCATGGGTTCAAATCCCGGCTCTGCCAATTGTCAGCTGTGTGACTTTGGGCAAGGCACTTCACTTCTCTGTGCCTCACTTGTAAAATGGGGATTAAGACTGTGAGCCCCACGTGGGACAACCTAATTACCTTGTAACCTCCCTAGCCCTTAGAACAGTGCCTTGCACATAGTACGCGCTTAATAAATGCCGTTATTATTATTATTACACCACCATCCCAAGGGTTTGCACAGTGTTTGGCCCACATTGGGGGCTCAAAAAATACTGTTGATTAATAGTTATTTTACATGGCCCTGAGTCGTTTCAAGGGGAAATAAAGATTGCTGTGATTTGATTTTTTTTCCCCTCCACAGGATCAGTGTGAAGAAAACAGGATCAGCTCAAAGTGAGGCAGGCCCAAGGGAGTCACAGACACTGCCTTCAGCATCATAACATTCAACTGGTAAATGAGCAGCCACCAAAACCCTAAAACTGGAGAAGCCGTGTGGTCTAGGAGTCAGGAGGACCTGGGTTCTAATCCCGGATCTGCCACTTGTCTGCCGTGTGGCCTTGGGCAAATCAGTTCACTTCTCTGTGCCTCAGCTATCTCATCTGTAAAATGGGGATTAGTTAAGACTGTGAGCCCCCCGTGGGACAACCTGATCACCTTGTAACCTCCCCAGCGCTTAGAACAGTGCTTTGCACAAAGTAAGCGCTTAATAAATGCCATCATTATTATTATTATTAAGACTATGAGCCCCAAGCAGGACAAGTAGGGCCTCCCTTCAAGGCCCTACTGAGAGCTCACCTCCTCCAGGAGGCCTTCCCAGACTGAGCCCCTTCCTTCCTCTCCCCCTCGTCCCCCCTCCATTCCCCCATCTTACCTCCTTCCCTTCCCCACAGCACCTGTATATATGTATATATGTTTGTACATATTTATTACTCTATTTATTTTACTTGTACATATCTTTTCTATTTATTTTATTTTGTTAGTATGTTTGGTTTTGTTCTCTGTCTCCCCCTTTTAGACTGTGAGCCCACTGTTGGGCAGGGACTGTCTCTATATGTTGCCAATTTGTACTTCCCAAGCGCTTAGTCCAGTGCTCTGCATACAGTAAGCGCTCAATAAATATGATTGATGATGATGATGATGACTGTGTCCGACCCAATTTCCAAGTGCTTAATACAGTGTCTAGCACACAGTAAACGCTTAACAAATACCAAAATAACAATGTCTGGCACATAGTAAGCACTTAACACATCTCATATTTGTTATTATTGTCATTATTCTTTGGTCTTCAGTTACCTCAACTGTAAAATGGGGATGAAGATCGGGAGCCCCATGTGGGACGGGGACTGTGTCCAACCTGATTAACTTTCTTCTACCCTAGCGCTTAGAACAGTTCCTGACAAACAGTAAGTGCTTAACAAATACCATTATTTGTTAATCATTATTTTTATGCACTTAAGCACTTAACAAATACCATTTAAAAAAATTCCTGACCAGTTCCAGTAGCAATCCTGCTTCCTACCCACTGGGTCTTCCTTCAAGGGCCTAGGGAGGGATGAGGTGAGGGAATTATGATGATAATACGATGAAATACGATTGATGATGATGATGATGACTCGGAAGAGCGACAGTTTTCATTTGTTCGAATCCAGAAGCGTGACAAGAAGAAACAGGAGGAGAGAGAGAAAAGAAAGTGGATTAACCAGGAACACCAGAAGACGCTGCAGCGGTTGAAAACCTTCAAAGAGGTCGGAGCGATTTTATGCTTTCCAAAGAACAGTCGGAGGTGGCTTGGAATTACAAAAGTGAAGAAGTTCTGAGGTCAAGAAGATGTCCTTCTCCTTGGGGCCAGCATTGTGGTAAACACCGAGTGCTTAATTTGTGCTTAGAACTACCCTTGACCAGTGAGGAGAAGCAGTGTGGCCGAGCGGTTAGAGCACGGGCCTGAGTGAGACCTGGGTTCTAATCTTCTCGTAACTAATGTGAAGATTTGTTTGGGTTCGTGGTTGGAGGAGAATGAAAAGGAAGAGGAAGTCGACCCCTGATAGCTGAGAAATCTTTACAAAAGGGAAGCATATTGGCCTAATGGCTAGAGCCTGGGCCTGGGAAGGGCCTGCTCTCTGACCTTGGACAAGTCACTGTACTTCTCTGGGCCTCAGTGACCTCATCTGTAAAATGGGGATTAAGACTGTGAGCCCCATGGGGCGCATGGACCGTGTCCATCCCGATTAGCTTGTATCTACCTCAGCGCTTAGACACATAATAAGCGCTTAACAACTACCATCATTGTGAGTCACGTTCACGTCCCATTAATCAATACTTTAGATGATTTAGTAACCCTGGCCACCGAATTCTTCAAAATCATCATCATCATCAATCGTATTTATTGAGCGCTTACTATGTGCAGAGCGCTGTACTAATGACCATCAGGAGGTAGTATGGCCCGGGGGACTGCCACCGACCTGCTGAGTGTCCTTCGGAAAGTCACCTAACCTCTCTGTGCTTCTGGTTCTTCATTTGTAAAATGAGGAGCAGATGCCTGCTCTCTCTCTCACTCAGGGTACAGACTCAGCAGGGAACCATTGTGGGCAGGGAATGTGTCTGTTCGTGTCGCCAAAGCACTTAGTACAGTGCTCTGCGTGCAGTAAGTGCTCAATAAATATAACTGACTGGAACAGGAAGAGCGTGTCCAGTATCTGCTGAAGCCCTTTGTTAGCACTTAATAAATTATCTTCTTATTGTCACCATCATCATCAGCATCATCATTAGAGAAGCAGCGTGGCTTAGTAGAAAGAGCCCGGGCTTTGGAGTCAGAGGTCATGGGTTCAAATCCCGGCTCTGCCAGTTATCAGCTGTGTGACTTCGGGCAAGTCACTTCACTTCTCTGTGCCTCAGTTCCCTCACCTGTAAAATGGAGATTAAGACTGTGAGCCCCACGTGGAACAACCTGATCACCTTGTAAATTCCCCAGCGCTTAGAACTGTGCTTTGCATATAGTAAGTGCTTAATAAATGCCATTATTATTATTATTATCAGTCAGTCGTATTTATTGAATGCTTAATGTGGGCAGAGCACTGTACTAAGTTCTTGGGAGAGGCCAATATAATAATAGACACATTCCCTGCCCACAACGAGCTTACAGTCTAGATTCTGATCATCATCATCCTACAAGCACGTCTATCTGGGTGGAAGGAGACTGTTGTGGTTTCATTGGTGGCATTTCAGGAATATTGGAAGGAGAAGCAGCGTGACTCAGTGGAAAGAGCCCGGGCTTTGGAGTCAGAGGTCATGGGTTCAAATCCCGGCTCCGCCTATTGTCAGCCGTATGACTTTGGGCAGGTCACTTCACTTCTCTGGGCCTCAGTTACCTCATCTGTCAAATGGGGATTAAGACTGTGAGCCCCCCGTGGGACAACCTGATCACCTTGTAACCTCCCCAGCGCTTAGAACAGCGCTTGGCACATAGTAAGCGCTTAATAAATGCCATTATTATTATTACTAGCTCGGACTCCACTAGCTCCATCTCCACCTCTTGTCTGCCGTGGGACCGCAGAGTGGCAAGCGCCTGGGCTAGGGAGTCAGAGGGCGCGGGTTCTAATTCTGACTCCGCCACTTGTCAGCTGTGTGACTTTGGGCAAGTCACTTCACTTCTCTGTGCCTCAGTTACCTCGTCTGTAAAATGGGGATCAAGACTGTGAGCCCCAAGTGGGACAACCTGATCACCCTGTATCTATCCCAGCACCTTGGCACATAGTAAGCGACAACCTGATCACCTTGTATCTATCCCAGCACCTTGGCATCTAGTAAGTGCTTATCAAATACCATTATATTATTATTATTATTATTATTATTGTTGTTGTTGTTATTCTCTGGGCCTCTGTTCCCTCATCTGTAAAATGGGATTAAGATTGTGAGCCACATGTGGGACAGGAACTGTGTCTAACCCGAATAGCTTATGTCTATCCCAGCGCTTAGTACAGTGCCTAGCACATACCACTTAACAAATACCACAGTCATTATTATTATCATTATATAATAATAAATAATAATGATAACGATAATTGGTAATATCATTATTATGATGATGTGCATCTAGCTTTAATTCTATTTGTTCTGACGACTTGACACCTGTCCACATGTTTTGTTTTGTTCTCTGTCTCCCCGTTCTAGACTGGGAGCCCATTGTTGGGTAGGGAACATCTCAATATGTTGCCAACTTGTATTCCCCAAGCGCTTAGTACAGTGCTCTGCACACTTTAAGTGCTCAATAAATACGATTGAATGAATGAATGAATGAATGAATGAATGAATGAACTTCTCTGGGCCTCCACTCCCTCACCTGTAAAATAGATGACCGTAAGCCCCATGTGGGACAGGGACTGTGTCTGTATGTTGCCAACTTGTATTTCCCAAGCACTTAATACAGTGCTCTGCACACAGTAAGTGCTCAATAAATATAATTGAATGAATGAAGTGCTTAGTACAGTGCTCTGCACACAGTAAGCGTTCAATAAATATGATTGAATGAATAAAGTGCTTAGTACAGTACTCTGCACACAGTAAGCGCTCAATAAATATGATTGAAGGAATGAAGTGCTTAGTACAGTGCTCTGCACACAGTAAGCGCTCAATAAATATGATTGAATGAATGCATGAATATTATCATTATATAAGTAATGATAATGATAATACCTATAATAAATAATACAGTAAATCATAAGATAAATCATAATAAACATGATTAAACAATGTTAATATAATATAACATGTATATTGTAACAGCATCATGTATCATACTCCCCCTCGTCCCCCTCTCCATCCCCCCATCTTACCTCCTTCCCTTCCCCACAGCACCTGTATATATGTATATATGTTTGTACATATTTATTACTCCATTTATTTATTTATTTTACTTGTACATATCTATTCTACTTATTTTATTTTGTTAGTATGTTTGGTTTGGTTCTCGGTCTCCCCCTTCTAGACTGTGAGCCCACTGTTGGGTAGGGACCGTCTCCATACATTGCCAACTTGGACTTCCCAAGCGCTGAGTACAGTGCTCAGCACACGGTAAGCGCTCAATAAATACGATTGATGATGATGATGACTGTCTCTATATTTTGCCAACTTGGATGTCCCAAGCGCTGAGTACAGTGCTCGGCACACAGTAAGCGCTCAATAAATACGATTGATGATGATGATGACTGTCTCTATATGTTGCCCACTTGGACTTCCCAAGCGCTGAGTACAGTGCTCTGCACTCAGTAAGCACTCAATAAATACGATTGATTGATTGATTGATTGATGCTATAATATTGATTTTATATGTTTAATATTTAACCAGCGATAGTTAATGTTATTCAGATATTAAAATAGTATATTATTTAATGTTGTTAAATAATACATATAATAATATAATGATAACTAGTAATAACGATAATAATAATAATGAAGCTTAGGAAGGGGAACTGTGTGAACACCCAGCTGTTGACCACGATTGCCCCTTTTTCAGAAACGCTCGGCTCGCTCGGGGCAGAAGGCCTCCAGTTCCGATCCAGGGGGGCCCGCTCCTCACCTCGACGTCTCCCCACCGACCATGTCAGCGGATGCTCAGCCTCTGTCCCTAATCTACCTGCCTCCTGCGCCAGTGAAGAGCAAGGGCCAAAGCGGGAGAGGTCAACGAGGCTCCTTGGGGCTCCCTGAACGGACGGTGGTTCCAAGCGGGGAGCCCGGGGAAGAAGCGAAGACCCCCCGGGCGTCCCCGCTTTTCACCCCGCCGGCTTCTCCATCTCCCTCCACACCACCTCCACCGCCTCCTCCTCTCCCAGTTCATCATCATCATCATCATCAATCGTATTTATTGAGCACTTACTATGCCCAGAGCACTGTACTAAGCGCTTGGGAAGTACAAATTGGTAACACATAGAGACAGTCCCTACCCAACAGTGGGCTCATCCACCCGCTCCCTGCCAGGAGCCAACCCAAATCGGGGAGAAGCCCCTCTCCGCGGACAAATGCGGGGATCCCTCCAGAAGCCGCTGTTCAGGTAACCGGGGGGGGATTTATTTTGGGTGGGGGGCGGTTTACGGTATTTGTTAAGCTCTTGTTTTGTGCCAGACACTGTACTAGTAACTGGAAGTGGGGCAGAGAAGCAGCGTGGCTCAGTGGAAAGAGCCTGGGCTTGGGGGTCAGAGGTCGTGGGTTCAAATTCCAGCTCCGCCACTAAGCGCTTAGTACAGTGCTCTGCACACAGTAAGCGCTCAATAAATATGATTGAGTGATTGCTGTGTGACTTAGGGCAAGTCACTTCACTTCTCTATGCCTCAGTTGCCTCATCTGTAAAATGGGGATTAAGACTGAGAGCCCCACGTGGGACAACCGGATTCCAAGCGCTTAGTACAGTGCTCTGCACCCAGTAAGCGCTCAATAAATACGATTGATTGATATCCCCCCAGCACTTAGAACAGTGCTTAGCATATAGTAAGTGCTTAACAAATGCCATTATTATTATTATTATTATTATTATTATTATTATTATTATTACTAAGTACTAGGGTAGGTACAAGGTAATCAGGTTGGACACAGTCCCTGTCCCATATGGGGCTTACGGTCATCTATTTTACAGGTAAGGGAGTGGAGGCCCAGAGAAGTTCATTCATTCATTCATTCATTCATTCAATCATATTTATTGAGCGCTTACTGGGTGCAGAGCACTGTACTAAGCGCTGGGAAAGTATAAGTTGGCAACATATAGAGACAGTCCCTACCCAACAACGGGCTCACAGTGTAGAAGGGGGAGACAGAGAACAAAACAAAACATGTGGACAGGTGTCAAGTCGTCGGAACAAACAGAATTAAAGCTAAATGTACATCATTAACAAAATAGAATAGTAAATAGGTACAAGTAAAATAAATAGAGTAATAAATCTGTACAGATCATCATCGATCGTATTTATTGAGCGCTTACTGTGTGCAGAGCACTGTACTAAGCGCTTAAGTACAGATATATATACAAGTGCTGTGGGGAGGGGAAGGAGGTAGGGCAGGGTGGGTGGGGAGGAGGAGAGGAAAAAGGGGGCTCAGTCTGGGAGTGACTTGCTCCAAGTCACAGAGCAGACAGGTGGGAGAGCCGGGATTAGAACCCAGGTCCTTCCGATTCCCAGGCCCATGCTGAATCCACTAGTCCACGGTGCTTCTCAATGCACCGTTCCCTGGCCCCAAGCCTGGACAGCTTCATGTTCTTCTGAGAACCTGTCACCCGAACTTTAGTTTTAATGTGAGATACCTCAATTTACTTTATTCTCCCCTTCTATTAAGAAAAACAAACAGCGTTCCAGTTTGGCAAACAACCGGTGGCTTCGGTAACTTTTTCATTAATAATAAAACAAGTCCCACACGTTCTCCTCAGTGAGAAAAGTTAGGGGTACAGTAATAATACTAATAGTTATAGTAGTTGTTAAACACTATGTACCAAGTGCTGTTCTAATTGCTGAGGTAGATACAAGATAATCGGGTTGGACGAAGTCTCTGTGCTACGTGGGGCTAACAATCATCACCCCCATTTTACAGGTGAGGGAACTGAAGCCCATTAAGTGAAGTGATTGGCCCGAGGTCACACAGCAGACAAGTGGCAGGGCCAGGATTAGAACCCAGATCCTTCGGACTCCCAGGCTTGTGCCCTATCCACTAAGCCACGCTGTCTCTTTAAATTATTTTCCCTTTGATTAAGAAAAATGAAGAGCATTCCAGCTTGACAACCAACCCTTGGCTTCGATTAGTTTTCCATTAACAATAAAATAAGTCACAAACGTTCTGCCCAGGGAGACAAGTTTGGGGTACAGCACTTGTATATATATCTGTACTTAAGCGCTTAGTACAGTGCTCTGCACACAGTAAGCGCTCAATAAATACGATTGATGATGATCTGTACGGATTTATTACTCTATTTATTTTACTTGTACGTATTCACTATTCTATTTTGTTAATGATGTACATTTAGCTTTAATTCTGTTTGTTCCGCTTCTAGTAAGGGGGACTTTGAAGCTAGAAATCACCCCTCCTCTTGCCAGCATTTGGAAGTGTGAGGCTCCGGAGTGGCTTTCTATTTCCGTCACCGGTGATTGCCCAGGAAGAATTAATCAGTGGTATTTATCGAGCACTTACTGGGAACAGAGGACTTTAGTAAGCACTTGAGAAGGTACAGTACAATAGGGTTGATTGACACGATCCTCGCCCCTAAGCTTACAATCTTGAAGCCCACTGTTGGGTAGGGACTGTCTCTATATGTTGCCAATTTGTACTTCCCAAGCGCTTAGTACAGTACTCTGCACATAGTAAGCGCTCAATAAATACGATTGATTGATTGATTGATTGAAGCTGCTGCTTCTCACTGGGCCCTGCCTCTTCTCTCTAGGCTCCATCCCCCCACATGCCGCTTCTCTCTCGGCCTCTCCACTTCTCCTAGTCCCCGTTGCCTCTTCCCAGACCCTGCCGCTTCTCACTAGGCCCCATTGCTTCTCCTTAGGCCCTGCTACTTCTCACTAGTCCCTACTGTTTTTCCCTAGGCCCTGCTGCTCCACACTAGGCCTTGATGGTTTTTTCTAGGCCCATCTCCTTCTCTCTAGGCCCTGAACGTCTCCCTAGGCCCCGCCACTTCTCACTGGGCCCTGCCACTTCTCACTAAGCCCCACTCCTTCTCGCTAGGCCCCACCACCTCTCTCTAGGCCCCAACGCTTCAGACTAGGCCTTGTTGCTTCTCACTAGACCCTGACACTTCTCTTTAGGCCCTCTGGCTTCTCTCTAGGTCCCACCACTTCTCAATGGGCCCCGCCGCTTCTCACTAGGTCCTGACGCTTCTCCCTAGTCCCCGCTGCTTCTCTCTAGGCCCTGACCCTTCTCACTAGGCCCCACCACTTCTCTCTAGGCCCCAACGCTTCACACTAGGCCCTGATGCTTTTTCCTAGGCCCAGCTCCTTCTCACTAGGCCCTGCCGCTTCTCTCTAGGTCCTGCCACTTCTCTCTGGACCCCACTGCTTCTCCCTAGGCCCCGCCGCTTCTCACTAGACCACACTCCTTTTCACTAGTCCCTGACACTTCTCACTAGGCCCCACCACATCTCTCTAGGCCCCAACGCTTCACACTAGGCCCTGTTGCTTCTCGCTAGACCCTGACACTTCTCTTTAGGCCCTGTCGCATCTCTCTAGGTCCCGTCGCTTCTCCCTGGGCCCCACTGCTTCTCACTAGGTCCTGACGCTTCTCCCTAGTCCCCACTGATTCTCTCTAGGCCCTGACCCTTCTCACTAGGCACCAACACTTCTCTCTAGGCCCCAACGCTTCACACTAGGCTCTGATGCTTTTTCCTAGGCCCTGACGCTTCTCACTAGGCCCCGCCACTTCCCTCTAGGCCCCAACGCTTCACACTAGGTCCTGATGCTTTTTCCTAGGCCCAGCCCCTTCTCACTAGGCCCTGCCGCTTCTCTCTAGGTCCTGCCACTTCTCTCTGGACCCCACTGCTTCTCCCTAGGCCCCGCCGCTTCTCACTAGACCACACTCCTTTTCACTAGGCCCTGACACTTCTCACTAGGCCCCACCACATCTCTCTAGGCCCCAACGCTTCACACTAGGCCCTGTTGCTTCTCGCTAGACCCTGACACTTCTCTTTAGGCCCTGTCGCATCTCTCTAGGTCCCGCCGCTTTTCACTGGGCCCCGCTGCTTCTCACTAGGTCCTGATGCTTCTCCCTAGTCCCCACTGATTCTCTCTAGGCCCTGACCCTTCTCACTAGGCCCCACCACTTCTCTCTAGGCCCCAATGCTTCACACTAGGCTCTGATGCTTTTTCCTAGGCCCTGACGCTTCTCACTTGGCCCCGCTACTTCTCTCTAGGCCCCAACGCTTCACACTAGGCCCTGATGCTTTTTCCTAGGCCCAGCCCCTTCTTACTAGGCCCTGCTGCTTCTCTCTAGGTCCTGCCACTTCTCACTGGACCCCACTGCTTCTCACTAGGCCCTGCCGCTTCTCACTAGGCCCCACTGCTTTTCACTAGGCTCTACCACATCTCTCTAGGCCCCGCCACATCTCTCTAGGCCCCAACGCTTCACACTAGGCCCTGTTGCTTCTCACTAGGCCCTGACACTTCTCTTTAGGCCCTGTCGCTTCTCTGTAGGTCCCGCCGCTTCTCACTGGGCCCCGCCACTTCTCACTAGGTCCTGATGCTTCTCCCTAGTCCCCGCTGCTTCTCTCTAGGCCCTGACCCTTCTCACTAGGCACCAACGCTTCACACTAGGCCCTGATGCTTCTCACTAGGCCCCGCCACTTCTCTCTAGGCCCCAACGCTTCACACTAGGCCCTGATGCTTTTTCCTAGGCCCTGACGCTTCTTACTAGGCCCCGCCACTTCCCTCTAGGCCCCAACGCTTCACACTAGGTCCTGATGCTTTTTCCTAGGCCCAGCCCCTTCTCACTAGGCCCTGCCACTTCTCACTGGACCCCACTGCTTCTCGCTAGGCCCTGCCGCTTCTCACTAGGCCCCACTGCTTTTCACTAGGCCCTGACACTTCTCACTAGGCCCCGCCACATCCCTCTAGGCCCCAACGCTTCACACTAGGCCCAGTTGCTTCTCACTAGGCCCCGCCACATCCCTCTAGGCCCCAACGCTTCACACTAGGCCCAGTTGCTTCTCACTAGGCCCTGACACTTCTCTTTAGGCCCTGTCACTTCTCTCTAGGTCCCGCCGCTTCTCACTGGGCCCCGCAGCTTCTCACTAGGCCCTGACGCTTCTCCCTAGTCCCCACTGCTTCTCTCTAGGCCCTGACCCTTCTCACTAGGCACCAACGCTTCACACTAGGCCCTGATGCTTCTCACTAGGCCCCAACACTTCACACTAGGCCCTGATGCTTTTTCCTGGGCCCAGCTCCTTCTCACTAGGCCCTGCCGCCTCTCTTCAGGTCCCGCTACTTCTCACTGGACCCCACTGCTTCTCACTAGGCCCTGCCGCTTCTAGTTCCCGCTGCTTCTTCCTAGGCCCCACCGCTTCTCACTAGGCCCCACTGCTTCTCACTAGGCCCCGCCACTTCTCTCTAGGCCCCAACGCTTCACACTAGGCCCTGATGCTTTTTCCTAGGCCCAGCTCCTTCTCACTAGGCCCTGCCACCTCTCTTTACGTCCCGCCACTTCTCACTGGACCCCACTGCATCTCACTAGGCCCTGCCACTTCTAGTTCCCGCTGCTTCTCCCTAGGCCCCGCCGCTTCTCACTAGGCCCTGCCCCATCTCTCTAGGTCCCAACGCTTCACACTAGGCCCTGTTGCTTCTCACTAGGCCCTGACACTTCTCTTTAGGCCCTGTCGCTTCTCACTGGGCCCCGCCGCTTCTCACTAGGTCCTGACGCTTCTCCCTAGTCCCCGCTGCTTCTCACTAGGCCCTGACCCTTCTCACTAGGCCCCACCACTTCTCTCTAGGCCCCAACGCTTCTCCCTAGTCCCCGCTGCTTCTCTCTAGGCCCTGACGCTTCTCACTAGGCCCCAACGCTTCTCTCTAGGCCCCAACACTTCACACTAGGCCCTGACGCTTCTCACTAGGCCCTGCCACTTCTCTCTAGGCCCCAACGCTTCACACTAGGCCCTGAAGCTTTTTCCTAGGCCCTGACGCTTCTCACTAGGCCCCGCCACTTCTCTGTGGGCCCCAATGCTTCACACTAGGCCCTGATGCTTTTTCCTAGGCCCAGCTCCTTCTCACTAGGCCCTCACACTTCTCTCTAGGCCCTGCCGCTTCTCTCTAGGCCCTGCCACTTCTCTCTAGGTCCCGCCGCTTCTCACTGGACCCCACTTTGGTTTTGTTCTCTGTCTCCCCCTTTTAGACTGTGAGCCCACTGTTGGGTAGGGACTGTCTCTATATGTTGCCAATTTGTACTTCCCAAGCGCTTAGTACAGTGCTCTGCACATAGTAAGTGCTCAATAAATATGATTGATGATGATGATGATTAGGCCCTGCCGCTTCTAGTTCCTGCTGCTTCTCCCTAGGCCCCGCCGCTTCTCACTAGACCCCACTGCCTTTCACTAGGCCGACACTTCTCACTAGGCCCCGCCACATCTCTCTAGGCCCCAACGCTTCACACTAGGCCCCGATGCTTTTTCCTAGGCCCTGACACTTCTCTCTAGGCCCTGCCGCTTCTCCCTAGTCCCCACGCTTCTCCCTGGGCCCTGCCACTTCTCACTAGGCCCTGCTGCTTCAGTGAGCACGATGGATGGATTGACTGATAGGCAGGAATCCCCCTCCCGCATCTGTTTCAGGATTGATGGATGAGGTTCTGGCCTCCTTGAAGCAGGGTGACTCTGGCCTCTGCCATGTGGAGCAACCCCACCCTCCGGGTCTGGGCATCTCGGCCCGGGACGACCACCTTGCCGCCATCAGGAGAGGCGTTAAATTGAGGAGAGTCACCCCAGGCCCCACCCTGGAGATCAAGGCGTCCAACAGCGAGCTCGAGAGGAGCATCAAGGCGGCCATGAGGAGGATCAAGAAGGTGTCCGCAGACTCTGAAGAGGAGGACGATGGCGGCGAGCAGAACAGCGGTGGAGAGTGGGATGGCTAGCCCCGGGGGTCGGGTCATCATCATCAATCGTGTTTATTGAGCGCTTACTGTGTGCAGAGCACTGGACTAAGCGCTTGGGAAGCACAATTTGGCAACATATAGAGACAGTCCCTACCCGACAGTGGGCTCACGGTGTAAAAGACTGTGGGTCGGGTCAGAGGGTTGACTTTGCCAGGGACTTCGGGGTACTTGTTCAAAGAGGAGAGCGGGGCTCTGGTGGGGGAGTGGAGTGGAAGTCACTTTGGTCATGGTCAAAATGTGTGTGTGTGTGTGTGTGTGTGTTTTAATTAATTCATGATGATGAGCCCGCTGTTGGGTAGGGACCGTCTGTATATGTTGCCAGCTTGTACCTCCCAAGTGCTTAGTACAGTGCTCTGCACACAGTAAGCGCTCAATAAATACGATTGAATGAATGAATGATGGCATTTATTAAGCGCTTACTATGTGCACTGGGGAGGTCACAGGGTGATGAGGTTGTCCCACGGGGGGCTCACAGTCTTAATCCCCATTTTACAGACGAGGGAACTGAGGCACAGAGAAGTGAAGCGACTGGCCCAAAGTCACACAGCTGACAATTGGCGGAGCCGGGATTTGAACCCTTGACCTCGGACTCCAAAGCCTGGGCTCTTTCCACTGAGCCACGCTGTTTTACTCTCTCATCAGAGGCAAACCAAAGATCCGGTTCCAGAAGGGCAGTTTTGGGGTTTTTTTAATGATATCTGTTAATAATAGACTGTGAGCCCATTGTTGGGTGGGGACCGTCTCTATATGTTGCCGACTTGTACTTCCCAAGCACTTAGTACAGTGCTCTGCACACAGTAAGCGCTCAATAAATACGATTGAATGAATGAACGATTGAATGAATGATAATAATGATGGCATTTGTTAAGCGCTTACTATGTGTGAAGCACTGTTCTAAGCACTATTAAGCACTTACTATGTGCCGGGCACCGTACTAAGCACTGGAATAGATTGTGAGCCCGTTTTTGAGTAGGGACCGTCTCTATATGTTGCCAACTTGTACTTCCCAAGCGCTTAGTATGGTGCTCTGCACACAGTAAGCGCTCAATAAATACAATTGAATGAATGAATAGATAGAAGCTAGCCTGGTTGGATCCAAGCTCTCTCCCACAGAGGGCTCACAGTCTTAATTCCCATTTCACAGATGAGGGAACTGAGGCGCGGGGAAGGAAAGTGACTTGTCTGACGTGGGACCTTGAGCAAGTAGCAGAGCTGGGATTAGAACCCAGGTCCTTCCAACTCCCAGGCTTCTGCTCCATCCGTTCGGCTGCGCAGCTTCTCTATTTTCAAAGATGAACCAGAGATCTGGTCCCAGAAAAGCTGTTTTTAGGAACAGCCCCCTAAGAAAGAGCCGGAGCTGGATTTGCTTCCGAGTCATTTTTCCTCAGTATATCCGGAAATGGGAAAGGCAGATTATCTTCCCAAGTGAACCGGGTGGCCCTCCGCTCGGCCTTCAAGTCCTTGCGACGCTTGGAGGTGGGACGAGGTGAACGTCGGTGCATTCAGTCGTATTTATTGAGCACTTCCTGGGTGCAGAGCACTGTACTAGGCGCTTGGGAGGGGACGGTAGAATAATAAGCAGACACATTCCCTGACCACAACGAGCTCACAGTCTAGAGGAAGACGGGAGGACTTGGATTGCTGGTTAGTCTTCTCCTCACCGTACCTCGCTCTCGCCCGTCCCGCCATCGACCCCCGGCCCCCGTCCTCCCCCGGGCCTGGAATGCCCTCCCTCTGCCCATCCGCCAAGCTAGCTCTCTTCCTCCCTTCAAGGCCCTGCTGAGAGCTCACCTCCTCCAGGAAGCCTTCCCAGACTGAGCCCCTTCCTTCCTCTCCCCCTCGTCCCCCTCTCCATCCCCCCCGTCTTACCTCCTTCCCTTCCCCACAGCACCTGTATATATGTATATATGTTTGTACATATTTATTACTCTATTTTATTTGTACATATCTATTCTATTTTATTTTGTTAGTATGTTTGGTTTTGTTCTCTGTCTCCCCCTTTTAGACTGTGAGCCCACTGTTGGGTAGGGACTGTCTCTATATGTTGCCAATTTGTACTTCCCAAGCGCTTAGTCCAGTGCTCTGCACATAGTAAGCGCTCAATAAATACGATTGATGATGATGATGGTTGGGAGGGTGGTCGCGCCTCGAACGGGTGACCCCAAGCAGCGAAAGCCTCCCTCCCTCCTCCTTCGGTGCCTCATCCGGCTGCCGTGATCAGGACTGGATGGAATCGAACCGCCGACATCCGCGCCCAGGAGCTCGGTTCTTCCCTATTGCCGCCGAGAAACGGGGAACCTGAAATTATTATAACTAATTTTGTAAAGGTGTAAAACAGAATATTTTTTCTAATTATAACAACCAGGATGCGTGGCTGACAGGTACAGGGTGGTCGTTTTTCAGTGGACGCAGCCAGAGAACGGTTTTTATGTCCTGCGGAGTCTGTGGTGGGGACCTGGGACTGTTTAAAATTGGGGAATAAGCCACCCGGAAGAATGACAAGGCTGAACGGTCGGTCACAATGTACCCTGGGGCCAAAGCTACGATCGTTTGGATGAAAGGGGGAGCCTCTCTTTTTTTAAAATGGTATTTGAAGTGCTCGCTGTGTGCGGTGCACTGTTCTAAGCGCTGGGGTAGATACAAGCTGATCAGGTTGGTCACAATCCCTGTCCCACCTGGGGATCGCAAGTCTTATCCCCATTTTACAGGTGAGAGAACGGAGGCCCCGAGAAGGGAACAGTCTTGACCTGTCCCCCATGGGGCTCACTGTCTTCATCCCCATTTTCCAGATGAGGGAACTGAGGAAGTGCCTTGCCCTAGGTCACTCAGCAGACACGTAATGGAGTTGGGATGAGAACCCATTTGGTTTGGTTGGTTCTTTTTAAAAGGCATTTGTTAAGCGCTTACTATGTGCAAAGCACTGTTCAAGGCGCTGGGGAGGATAGAAGATGATCAGGTTGTCCCACACGGGGCTCACAGTCTTAATCCCCATTTTACAGGTGAGGTAACCGAGGCACACAGAAGTTAAGCGACTTGCCCGAAGTCACAGCTGACAAGCGGCGGAGCCGGGATTCGAACCCATGACCTCTGACTCCCAAGCCTGGGCTCTTTCCACTGAGCCCCGCCGCTTCTCAGGCCAGGGTGGTTTTATCGTTCTCGGTTACCAGACCTTCCCCGGCCAGGAGGAACTTCTCGAAGTAGGAGTAGTTTGCGGATGAGAAGCAGCGTGGCTCAGTGGCTTTGGAGTCAGAGGTCATGGGTTCAAATCCCGGCTCCTCCAGTTGTCAGCTGTGTGACTTGGGGCAAGTCACTTCACTTCTCTGGGCCTTAGTTCCCTCATCTGTAAAGATGGGGATTAAGACCGTGAGCCCCACGTGGGGACCACCTGATCACCTTGTATCCCCCCAGCGCTTAGAACAGTGCTTGGCACAAAGTAAGCGCTTAACAAATGCCACCATTATTATTGTTTTCCGTGGGGGCTGGGTCCTGATTGCGGCTTACACAACCCGGTGCGGATGAAACTGTCGAGCTACCGTGGGTGGAAGAATTTTCCCCTCAGGAAGCAACATCGGGGGCCGAAAATTAGCCAACTCCCCCTCTCCCGAGGCCCAGGGATGCGTCAGGATGTGGCGGCCCGCCCCGGCCGGACCTGTTAGGGTTATTTTTATCCGTGGAGGTGGATGTTCCGCTGACACAGAGAGCGCCCTGATCCCAGGGAGAGAGGAGATGGAGATGGGGGAGAGAAAGGGGGAGAGGGAAAGAGGAGTGGGGAGAGAGAGAAAAAATCAGAGCCTCTGCACAAAAGCAGCTTTGGGAGGCCTAGGCTTGATGGACTTTGCCTGCAAGATAATAATAATAATAATGATGGCATTTATTAAGCGCTTGCTATGTGCAAAGCACTGTTCTAGGCGCTGGGGAGGTTACAAAGATACCACAAGAGCTCGTGGCTGCGATGCTCCATTTGCTCTTTTCTGCACCCGCCGTCTCCCAGGGGTCGGAAACCACAGGCCTGATGCATCGGAGGGCGGGGAAGGGGGCCCAGAAAGCCCCCAGTTATATAGGAAGATGGACGGAGTGGGTGGAAACCTATTTTTTATAGTATTTGTTCAGCACTGACTACGTGCCAGGTGCTGTACTACTACTAATAATAATGATGGCATTTATTAAGCGCTTACTATGTGCAAAGCACTGTTCTCAGCGCTGGGGAGGTTACAAAGATACCGCAAGAGCATGTGGCTGCGATGCTCCATTCGCTCTTTTCTGCACCCGCCGTCTCCCAGGGGTCGGAAACCACAGGCCTGATGCATCGGAGGGCGGGGAAGTTATATAGGAAGATGGACGGAGTGGGTGGAAACCTATTTTTTATAGTATTTGTTCAGCGCTGACGACGTGCCAGGCGCTGTACTACTACTACTAATAATGATGGCATTTATTAAGCGCTTACTATGTGCAAAGCACTGTTCTCAGCGCTGGGGAGGTTACAAAGATACCGCAAGAGCTCGTGGCTGCGATGCTCCGTTCGCTCTTTTCTGCACCCGCCGTCTCCCAGGGGTCGGAAACCACAGGCCTGATGCATCGGAGGGCGGGGAAGTTATATAGGAAGATGGACGGAGTGGGTGGAAACCTATTTTTTATAGTATTTGTTCAGCACTGATTACGTGCCAGGCGCTGTACTACTACTACTAATAATGATGGCATTTATTAAGCGCTTATTATGTGCAAAGCACTGTTCTAAACGCTGGGGAGGTTACAAAGATACAGCAAGAGCTTGTGGCTGCGATGCTCCATTTGCTCTTTTCTGCACCCGCCGTCTCCCAGGGGTCGGAAACCACAGGCCTGATGCATCGGAGGGCGGGGAAGTTATATAGGAAGATGGACGGAGTGGGTGGAAACCTATTTTTTATAGTATTTGTTCAGCGCTGACTACGTGCCAGGCGCTGTACTACTACTACTAATAATGATGGCATTTCTTAAGCGCTTACTATGTGCAAAGCACTGTTCTAAGCGCTGGGGAGGTTACAAAGATACCGCAAGAGCATGTGGCTGCGATGCTCCATTCGCTCTTTTCTGCACCCGCCGTCTCCCAGGGGTCGGAAACCACAGGCCTGATGCATCGGAGGGCGGGGAGGTTATATAGGAAGATGGACGGAGTGGGTGGAAACCTATTTTTTATAGTATTTGTTCAGCACTGACTATGTGCCGGGAGCTGTACTACTACTACTACTAATAATGATGGCATTTATTAAGCGCTTTCTATGTGCAAAGCACTGTTCTAAGCGCTGGGGAGTTGCAAGGTGATCAGGTTGTCCCTCGGGGGGCTCGCAGTCTAAGCACTGGGGACAAAACGCCATCCCTGTCCCGCGTGGGCCTCGCAGTCTTAATCCTCGTCTTACAAATGAGGGAACTGAGGCACAGAGAAGGGAAGTGACTCACCCCAAGTCACCCAGCAGAGAAGCGGCGGAGGCGGGATTGGAAACCAGATCCTTCTGCCCCCCAGGCCTGTGCTCCAGCCGCTAGGCCACCCTCCCACGTGGGGCTCACGGCAGAGAAGCGGGGTGGCTCAGTGGAAAGAGCCCGGGCTTTGGAGTCAGAGGTCGTGGGTTCAAATCCCGACTCTTCCAACTGTCAGCTGTGTGACTTTGGGCAAGTCATTTAACTTCTCTGTGCCTCATCTGTAAAATGGGGATTAAAACTGTAAGCTCCCCCCGCCCGGGACAACCTGATCACCTTGTAACCTCCCCAGCGCTTAGAACAGCACATAGTAAGCGCTTAACAAATACCATCATTATTATTATTATTATTAATCCCATTTCACAAATGAGGTCACTGAGGCCCAGAGAAGTGAAGCGACTTGCCCAAGGAGCAGACAAGGAGGCGGGATTAGAAACCAGGTCCTTCGGATGCCCAGGCCTGGACTCTAGCCACTAGTCCACGCTACTTCTTAGGGAGTTAAGCTGCTTTAATAACGATTCGGGTTGCCAATTTGTACTTGCCAAGCGCTTGGTACAGTGCTCTGCACATAGTAAGCGCTCAATAAATACGATCGATGATGATGATGATGATGACTCAGTCTCTGTCCCTTCTCCCGAGCCCAAGTCGGCGGGGCTTTTGTAGAGGATGCACTGCGTGAGAGGAAAACTAAGGAAAGTGAAAGAAAGGGAAACTGAGGCAGCTTGGCCTTGTGGAAAGAGCCCAGGCCTGGGAATCAGATGACCTGGGTTCTAAACCTGGCTCTGCCACCTGTCTGCTGTGTGACTTTAGGCAAGTCACTTCACTTCTCTGGGCCTCGGTTAATAATAATAATAATAATGATGGCATTTGTTAAGCGCTTACTACGTGCAAAGCACTGTTCTAAGCGCTGGGGGGGTACAGTGTGATCAAGTTGTCCCATGTGGGGCTCACAATCTTAATCCCCGTTTTAACAGATGAGGTAACTGAGGCTCAGAGAAGTTAAGTGACTTGTCCAAGGTCACACAGCAGACTTGTGGGGGAGCCGGGATTCGAACCCATGACCTCGGACTCCAAAGCCCGGGCTCTTTCCACTGAGCCACGCTGCTTCTTCGGTTACCAACGACAACAGTAATAGGAGGGATTGTGGTCTACCAGCTCTGATATATTGTTCAATTGTCCTCTCCCAAATACTTTGTACAGTGTCTACACACAGAAATGCCCAATAAATGCCACTGATTGGTAGGATCCCCAGTGGATCCTGCTTACAACAATACAACAACAAGCAGGAGAAGCAGCGTGGCTCAGTGGAAAGAGCCTGGGCTTTGGAGTCAGAGGTCACGGGTTCAAATCCCGGCTCCGCCAGTTGTCAGCTGTGTGACTTTGGGCAAGTCACTTCACTTCTCTGGGCCTCGGTGACCTCATATGTCAAATGGGGATTAAACTGTGAGCCCCCCATGGGACACCCTGATCACCTTGTAACCTCCCCAGCGCTTAGAACAGTGCTTTGCACATAGTAAGCGCTTAATAAATGCCATTATTATTATTATTATTATTATTATTAAAAAGGGGATTGAGGCTGTGAGCCCCATGTGGGACGGGGACTTTGTCCGACCTGATTACCTTGTATCTACCAGAGTGCTCAGAACGGCGCTTGGCACATAGCATTTAGCAAATACCAAATACAAATACCAAAAACAAATACTGTGTGCTCTGCACACAGTAAGCGCTCAATAAATACGACTAAATGAAATAGTAACAGTAGAAACAGTAATAGGAGGGAATGTGTCTACCGGCTCTGATATATTAGAGAAGCGGCGTGGCTCTGGAGCCCGGGCTTTGGAGTCCGAGGTCATGGGTTCAAACCCCTGCTCCGCCAATTGTCAGCTGGGTGACTTTGGGCAAGTCACTTCACTTCTCTGGGCCTCAGTGACCTCATCTGTAAAATGGGGACTAAGACTGTGAGCCCCATGGGGGACAACTTGATCACCTTGTAACCTCCCCAGCGCTTAGAACCGTGCTTTGCACATAGTAAGTGCTTAATAAATGCCATTATTATTATTACTACTATTATTATTAATTGTATTATTATAATATTATTATTATATTATTATATTCTATATATTATATTATATATTATATTATATATTATATTATATATATTATATTATGTATATTAGATATTATATTATGTATATTATATATTATATTATATGTATTATATATGATAATATATATTTTTTATTATTAATTTTTTATTGTTATTACTATTATCATTGTTCAATTGTCCTCTCCCAAATACTTTGTACAGTGTCTACACACAGTAAATGCTCAATAAATGCCGCTGATTGATGGCTTCTGCACCCCCCAAAAAGCTTCTCAGAGCAAATAAGGAAGGAAGAGCACTTCAAAGAGAAAACCTGCCAGATTCCCACTCCTCGGGCCCAGATCCAAGACTGACTTGGGCAGGGAATAGGTCTCATATTCTTCCACTGTCCTCTCCCAAGCGCTTAGTTCAGTGCTGCGCACATAGAAAGCGCTCAATAGATATGATTGAGTGGTTGGGCACTTTTATTAATGACTATTCACTTTTTTATTAATAACTATTCACTTTTATTAATGATGTGTATATATCTATAATTCTTTTTATTGATAATTATGCTACTGATGCCTGTTTACTTGTTTTGATGTCTGCCTCCCCCCTTCTAGACTGTGAGCCCGTTGTAGGCAGGGATTGTCTCTGTTGCTGAATTGTACTTCCCAAGCGCTTAGTACAGTGCTCTGCACACAGTAAGCACTCAATAGATATGATTGAGTGGCTGGGCACTTTTATTAATGACTATTCACTTTTTATTAATGACTATTCACTTTTATTAATGATGTGTATATATCTATAATTCTTTGTATTTATAATTATGCCACACTGATGCCTGTTTACTTGTTTTGATGTCTGTCTCCCCCCTTCTAGACTGTGAGCCCGTTGTAGGCAGGGATTGTCTCTGTTGCTGAACTGTACTTCCCAAGCGCTTAGTACAGTGCTCTGCACACAGTAAGCACTCAATAGATATGATTGAGTGGTTGGGCACTTTTATTAATGACTATTCACTTTTTATTAATGACTATTCACTTTTATTAATGATGTGTATATATCTATAATTCTTTGTATTTATAATTATGCCACACTGATGCCTGTTTACTTGTTTTGATGTCTGCCTCCCCCCTTCTAGACTGTGAGCCCGTTGTAGGCAGGGATTGTCTCTGTTGCTGAACTGTACTTCCCAAGCGCTTAGTACAGTGCTCTGCACACAGTAAGCACTCAATAGATATGATTGAGTGGTTGGGTACTTTTATTAATGACTATTCACTTTTATTAATGACTATTCACTTTTTTATTAATGACTATTCACTTTTATTCATGATGTGTATATAGCTATAATTCTTTTTATTGATAATTATGCTACTGATGCCTGTTTACTTGTTTTGATGTCTGTCTCCCCCCTTCTAGACTGTGAGCCCGTTGTAGGCAGGGATTGTCTCTGTTGCTGAACTGTACTTCCCAAGCGCTTAGTACAGTGCTCTGCACACAGTAAGCACTCAATAGATATGATTGAGTGGCTGGGCACTTTTATTAATGACTATTCACTTTTTATTAATGACTATTCACTTTTATTAATGATGTGTATATATCTATAATTCTTTGTATTTATAATTATGCCACACTGATGCCTGTTTACTTGTTTTGATGTCTGTCTCCCCCCCTTCTAGACTGTGAGCCCGTTGTAGGCAGGGATTGTCTCTGTTGCTGAACTGTACTTCCCAAGCGCTTAGTACAGTGCTCTGCACACAGTAAGCACTCAATAGATATGATTGAGTGGTTGGGCACTTTTATTAATGACTATTCACTTTTATTAATGACTATTCACTTTTTTATTAATGACTATTCACTTTTATTAATGATGTGTATATATCTATAATTCTTTTTATTGATAATTATGCTACTGATGCCTGTTTACTTGTTTTGATGTCTGTCTCCCCCCTTCTAGACTGTGAGCCCGTTGTAGGCAGGGATTGTCTCTGTTGCTGAACTGTACTTCCCAAGCGCTTAGTCCAGTGCTCTGCACACAGTAAGCGCTCAATAAATACGATTGAATGAATGAATGAATGAATGAATGGGTGCACTTGGGTCACTGCTGCTATTCACCGAAGTGGTGGGAATGAGCCCTGGCCCCTGCCCGAGTCTCGAACTTCAATTCAGTGTGCGGAGCACTGTACTGAGCGCTTGGAGGAGTGTGATATATAGAAATATATCACTCAGTTCATTTGGAATGTAAGCTGACTGAATCAAGTGCATCTAAATACTTTTCAAATATTTTTCCAGTCTCACTGAATTGTCATAAGTTGAATAAAGGAAGCTTCATTTGGAGAAAAATGTGCTCCAAACCAAAGAGACCCTTATATCAGCAGATGAATGTCCTAAATGTTTGTAAATACATGGAAATGTTTTGGGCCCTTTTTTTGTTAACCATCTTCCTTGGGAAAATGATAAATGCAATTCGCTATTCATGATCTTATGCCTTATGAATGCCATTTCTTCTTTGACTTTCTTTTCTGCACCCTATCCTACACAGAAAGCTTAACTACAGGGATTCCATGTTCTGTGAACAGTCCCTTGAAAATGACTCAAGGCACGCAACTCATTTGTACAGATACATATACAGATACTCGAAAATGATGCCACCATTGAGGAAATTAACCTATTTAACTTATGCATGGAGTGGATGTAGTCAGTGGAAATTTATGAAGGGTTCAGAACAAATTCCTGGCAATTATTCCATTACATTTAAAAAATTTCAATCTCTATGCTAGGCCTGACCCCAAATTATGTGATGTTGTATATTTAATAGTCACTCATCAGTGAATTTACTGATAAATTTACTTTTAGACTGCGAGCCCACTGTTGGGTAGGGACTGTCTCTATATGTTGCCGATTTGTACTTCCCAAGCGCTTCGTACAGTGCTCTGCACAGAGTAAGCGCTCAATAAATACGATTGATGATGATGATACAACAATAAGCAGACGCAACAAGCTTACCTGGGGTGGGCTGACGGACCACGGTCACTGCAATCAGTTGCAGGACGCGGGTGCCATCTCGCAGAGTCTCTAACTTCAATTCGGTGTGTGGAGCACTGTACTGAGCGCTTGGAGGAGTGTGATACAACAATAAGCAGACGCCACAAGCTTACCTGGGGTGGGCCCAGTTGCAGGGCGCGCGTGCCATCTCGCAGGCCAGAACCAGCCACTCCCGGCTCTAAACCGTTCCAAGTGGAAGCAAGCAGGAAACGGACGCTCGTTCTTACTTAAACTATAGCTTTTTACTTGAAAACAACTCTATATGGTACAATAAAATCGGATAAAAATCACGGAGGTGTAGAAGCCCTCAAAGGAAAGAAAACGCATTTTTTTCTGGTGGTTTGAAATATAAAAATCCCAGCATCCTTTTGTTCCTGGGGAAGAGTCCAGCCATCGCACTCGAGGATACGGTCCTGCTCTGGGCCGGATGCGGAGAAGGCTCCCGGGGGGCTGTGTAGACGCCAGTGTGTTGGACAGTCCAGCTGGCACCAACAATTACACTTCATCGCACGTTCAACGGTTTGGGCCTGAATAACCCAGGCTGCCGAGACCCCTACGTGGCCCGGTCTTGGGGCGGAGGCAGAGAGGACCTCCCCCACGGCCTCTGCCTCTCGAGGGGGGCACCGGACCCCCAAAACCAGGCCCTCATCCGACCCACTGAAACAGAACGGAGAATGGACGTCCTTGCTCGCGGGGGAGAGCAGGGAACGAGGGGACGGTGGGCATTTTGCCCACCTCTTTCCCCACACGGTAACCGTGGAGACCCCCGCCCAGCTCGGAGTCCCTTCCCGTGCCATCTCTGGAGCCAGTCTGGGGCTGGCATCCTTATTTTTCCAGACTCGTTCATTTATTCATTCATTCGATCATATCAGGGGAAGCAGCATGGCCTAATGGATAGAGCCCCGGCTTGGGAATCAGAGGACCTGCGTTCTAATCCTGGCTCTGCCATCCGTCTGCTGTGTGATCTTGGGCAGGTCAACTTCTCTGTGCCTCAGTTACCTCATCTCGGAGATGAAGACTGTGAGCCCCACGTGGGACGGGGACTGTGTCCAATCCGATTACATTGTATTTCTCCCAGCACTTAGAACAGTGCTTGGCACACAGTAAACACTTAACAAGTACCATAACTACTATTATTATTATTTATTGAGTGGAAAGAGCCCGGGCTCGGGAGCCGGAGGTCATGGGTTCTAATCCCGGCTCCGCCACTCGTCAGCTGTGTGACTTTGGACAAGCCACTCGACTTCTCTGGGCCTCAGTTCCCTCATCTGTAAAATAGGGATTAAGACGGTGAGCCCCACGTGGGACAACCTGATCACCTTGTATCCCCCCCAGCGCTTAGAACAGTGCTTTGCACGTAGTAAGCGCTTGACAAATGCCATCACTGAGCGCTTACTGTGACCAGAGCACTGTACTAAGTGCTTGGGAGAGTGCACTACAATAAACAGACACATTCCCTGCCCACAACGAGCTTACAGTGGAAACGCACTTTCCCACGTGTTGACGCCAGTAGGGCCATCTTCAGTTGTGTGGTGTACACACAACCACACACCAATCCCACACCTCAACATGAGCCCCCCTCACCAATTCGCTCCCAAGTGTGTGTTTCCTTTTGCGCTAGAAAAGGGCCATCTTCAACTAGCCATATTCCTCCCTATCCAACAGCGAGCTCTTTGGTGAAACATTCGCGATGCCAGCAGCGAAACACGGCAGCGGAGCTAAGAGGTAAGAAGATGCCCCAATAATTTCCAAAATTTTGGACACCTTCTGCCCCCCGTTTCGTCCCTCCGGCCCTGGGGGAAGATCGGACCCTGAGTTGTGTGCCCTCCAAGCGCCAGCCGCCTTTCGTGTGTCTGGAATGGTATTCGTCGAGCGCTTACTACGTGCCAGGCACTGGACTAAGCGCTGGGCACTGGACTAAGCTTGTGCCACTCGCTTTATGCGACGCGGGGTCGCGGTGGTCCCAGTGCCCTGGGGGGTCTCCCGCCGCCTTCCCCCACCCTGTTGGACAGGGTCCCTTAACCCCAGGGTCGGGTGCTGCCCGGGGTCTCCGGGAGCTCACTGTGGGCAGGGAATGTGCCTGTTTATTCTCTTATGCTCTCCCGAGCGCTCAGTACAGTGCGTTGCACACAGTGAGCGCTCGATAAATACAATTGGATGAATGAATGAAGGAGCCTCCCGCCGATTTCTGACAGTGTGGCCCAAGTCCACGAGCTGCCCAGCCCTGGCCCCAGGGCCATCCGCGGCCTAGACTGACCCCAGAGAAGCACCTTGGGCTAGTGGTTAGAGCCCAGGCCTGAGAGTCAGAAGGACTTGAGTTCGAATCCCTTCTCCATCCTTGCCTGCTCTGTGTCCCGGGGCAAATCACTCACTTCTCTGGGCCTCCTCTGTAAAACGGGGCTGAAGGGTGTGAGCCCCACGGCGGGCAGGGACTGTGTCTACCCTGATTACCTTGTATCTACTCCAGTGCTTAGAACAGTGCTTGGCACGTAGTAAGCACTTAACAACCACTATAATAATTATGATTATTAGTAGAGTGTCACCAAGCTGGCATCTCCTAGCGTGGCAGGCTACCCAGTGGCCACCCTCTGCTCAGGCTGGTCGGAGCGGGCAACCAGGGCCTCTCCGATCTCCGCGCGTCCACCCGCCGTCCGGGTGCCACCCTGCCCTGGACCCAGCAGCCAGAACGGCCAGGTAGAAGCAGGGTGGCCCAGTGGCGAGAGCCCGGGCACGGGAGTCAGAAAGACCCGGGTTCGAATCCCGGCCCTGCCACTTGTCTTCTGGGTGACCTTGGGCAAGTCATGTCTGCGGGCCTCAGTTATCTGTAAAATGAGGATTAAGACTGTGAGCCCCAAGTGGGACACGGGTTGGGTCCCACCTGATTTGTCTGTATCCACTCCAGTGCCTGGCACATAGTAAGCGCTTAACAAATACCACAGCTATTATTCTTATAGAGAACAGAGGCTAGTCCTCCCCTGGACGGGGAGCCAATGCCCGCCACCCCCACACCCTCGCTCTGGCCATGGCAGTTGGCCACGAATAGGCTGACGGAGACGTCTCCCTGAGGTGCCAGGCCGGGAGTGCCCCCTCCCCTCCCTGAGGAAGGGGGTGAAAGGGCCTGGCTCCGGGCGCTCCCTTTCCCAGAGAAGCAGTGTTGCCTAGCGGCTCTGGGTTCCCATCCCAGCTTCTCCACTTATGCGCTGCGTGACCTCGGACGGGTCACTTGGCTTCCCTGGGCCTCAGTTCCCTCCTCTCTGTAAAAATGGGGATGAAGACCGTGAGCCCCATGTAGGAGGGGGACTTTGTCCAACCTGATTTTCTTGATTCCACCCCCGCGCTTGGAACAGTGCCTGGCACATCAGAAGCGCTTAACAGATACCTTTAAAAAAAAAAAAGGACTAACTCCGTCTCCTCTGCTCGGGTCTTGAAGATCTCCGTGTTCAAGGGGGGTGAAGGGGAGAGTTCTCTCCTCCCCGGTGCCACCTTACCCCCCACCCTCCACCTTTGGGGTGTCTTTCCAACTCAGGCTGATCCCCCTCCTGCCGAAGGCCTCTCCCTAAGTCTCCTCCAGAGCCCCCATCTCCCAGTGTCGGAGTGGGGGAGTCTCCCACTAGACTGTAAACTCCTACTGAGCAGGGAATGTATCTGTTCTATTGTTCTGCTGTCCTCTCCCCAGCGCCCGGTACCGCTCAGTAAATACGCTTGACCGACTGACTCTCCGTTTCTACAGTTGCAGCAGCCCCAGCCCAAACTCCGGGCGCACTTTGGCTCTCCGTGGGACCCCACGACGTCCGACCCCGCTCCTCGCACCCAAGGGGGACCCACCCACGCCCCGCAACCCGTCCCCCTTTTCTGTCCCGCCCGGAGCAGCGCGACTGGTTGGAGAACACAGCAAACATTGGACCTCTATATACAGGAAACCGGCGACGAGGGCTCATCCCTGTCACGCTAGTCTGTCCCCTCGCCCGGCTGGGGTTCACAAACACCTCCCCCCAGCCCCCCCGAGGCCCGGCACGCCGCCTCTCCCACCACCCCGGCCCCCCTAGTCTTCCGATCCCAGGGCGGACAACCCCCGCCGGAAATCCTGCAGCTCGTCGATCTTCCCGTCCAGCGACTCCAGAAAGTTCTTGAGTTCCTCCTTGAGATGGCTCTGCTTGTGCTTGCTGTCTTCGATGTCCGCCTTCAGCGACTGCACTTTCTCCTCCAGGTTCCGGTTTTCCTTCTCGGCCGCCTGAAACCGGACGGGAAAGCGGGAGGGAGAGTCAAGGCCCTCGTGCCCAGACGATCCCCGCCAGCGAGGACGAAGCTCACCTAGGAAGCAGCGGGGCCGGGCGGGAAGAAGCCGGGCCTGGGAGCCGGATGATCCCGTCGCCCGCGGTGCGAACTTGGGCAATCTCACAGTCATCGTCAATCGTATTTATTGAGCGCTTACTGTGTGCAGAGCGCTTGGGAAGTACAAGTTGGCAACAGTCTTAATCCCCATTTGACAGATTCAGGCATTGAGGTCCAGAGAAGTAATTGTGATATTTGTTAAACACTTATTACGTGCCAGGCACTGGATAATAATGGTACTTAAGTGCTTACTATGGGCCAAGCACTGCTGTATGCACTGGGGTAGATACAAGGTAATCAGGTTGGACAGAGTCCCTGTCCTAAGTAGAGTTTATAGTTTTAATCCCCATTTTACAGTTGAGGCAACTGAGGCCCAGAGAAAAATAATTATGGCATCTGTTAAGTACGTAGTAAATGCCAAGCACTGTTCTAAACACTGGGGTAGATGCGAGGTAATCAGGTGGTCCCACGTTGGGCTCGCAGTCTTAATCCCCGTTTTACAGTTGAGGCAACTGAGGCCCAGAGAAAAATAATTATGGCATCTGTTAAGTACGTACTAAATGCCAAGCGCTGTTCTAAACACTGGGGTAGATGCGAGGTAATCAGGTGGTCCCACGTTGGGCTCGCAGTCTTAATCCCCGTTTTACAGTTGAGGCAACTGAGGCCCAGAGAAAAATAATTATGGCATCTGTTAAGTACGTACTAAATGCCAAGCGCTGTTCTAAACACTGGGGTAGACGTGAGGTAATCAGGTGGTCCCACGTTGGGCTCACAGTCTTAATCCCCGTTTTACAGTTGAGGCAACTGAGGCACAGGGAAGTTAAGTGGCTTGCCCAAGGTCACATGGCGGACAGGAGGCAGAGCCTGGATTAGAACCCACGACCTCTGACACCCAAGCCCGTGCTCCTGCCACTAAGTGAAGTGACTGGCCCAAGGTCACACAGCAGACATGTGGCGGAGTCGGGATTAGAATCCATGCCCTTCTGACTCCCAGGACTGTGCTCTAGCCCCTAAGTCACGCTGCTTCTCAAGTGAAGAGACTTGCCCAGGGTTATGCAGCGGACAAGGGGCAGAGCCGGGATTAGAACCCAGGTCCTTCTGAATCCCAGACCTGGGTTCTAACCATTAGGCCACGCTGCTTCTCTGTGGATTTCTGCTACTCCACCCTTCAGAACCCACGGGGGTGCAGTAATGATAATAACAATTGTAGTATTTGTTAAGCGCTTACTACCAATCGATCGATCAGCGGCATTACTCTATTTATTTATTATTACTCTATTTATTTATTTATTACTCTATTTATTTATTTATTACTCTATTTATTTATTTATTTATTTTACTTGTACATTTCTATCCTATTTATTTTATTTTGTTGGTACGTTTGGTTTTGTTCTCCGTCTCCCCCTTTCAGACCGTGAGCCCACCGTTGGGTAGGGACTGTCTCTATGTCTTGCCAATTTGTACTTCCCAAGCGCTTGGTACAGTGCTCTGCACATAGTAAGCGCTCAATAAATATGATTGATTGATTGATTGAGCGCTTCTTAGATACAGAGCACTGTGCTACGTGCTCAGGAAACCAGAATGAGCCGACACGTTCCCTGCCCGACGTACAGAGCACTTTAGTAGCTACAAAATCCACTTGCCTGAGGTGTGACCTTGGGAAAGTCACTTAACTTCTCTGTGGTCCTCGTTGTGGACCGGCCGTGCGTGAGGCGACTGCAGGAGCCCTTCCCTCCGCCCGCCCGCCATCCTTTCTTCTTCTTCTTCCCTCGCTGCCTCCCATGGAAGACTCGATGGACATGGACATGAGCTCCCTGCGGCCCCAGAACGTCCTCTTCGGTACCGTGAGGGACGGGCGGAAGGATTGGGCCTGGTGGGGAGGCCTCCGCCTCCATCGTGTTACCACCGTGCGCGAAGCACTCTGCGAAGCGCCGGCCTGTCATTGGTGGCCCTCCCGGCCCCACATTATAATAACGATGATGGGATTGATTAGGCGCTTACTATGTGCAAAGCACTGTTGTAAGCGCAGGGGGTGATGAGGTCGGCCCTCGGGGGGACCCCAGTGGAATTGTCAGCTGTGCGACTTCGGGCAAGTCACCTAACTTCTCTGGGCCTTGGTTCCCTCAACTTTGTAACCCGAACAGTGCTTTGCGCCTAGTAAGCGCTTAACAAATGCCGCGGTTATTATTATCCCCAGTTTAGAGATGAGGTAACTGAGGCACGGGGAAGTTAAGTGGATTGAACCCATGGCCTTCTAGACTGTGAGCCCACTGTTGGGTAGGGACTGTCTCGATGTGTTGCCGACTTGTACTTCCCAAGCGCTTAGTACAGTGCTCTGCACACAGTAAGCGCTCAATAAATACGATTGATTGATTGATTGATTGGTCCAGTACTCTGGTCTGCGAAATGGGGATTCTATACCCATTCTCCCTCCTCCTTAGACCATGAGCCCCATGAGGGATGGGGACTGTGTCACCTACCCCAATGCTTCGAACAGGGCTTGACACCTAAGAAGCGTTTAATAATGGTAATAATAATGAGGGCATTTGCTAAGCGCTTACTATATGCCAAGCATTGTTCTATGCACTGGGGTAATAATAATAATAATAATAATAATAATAATTGGCATTTGTTAAGCGCTTACTATATGCCAAGCATTGTTCTATGCACTGGGGTAATAATAATAATAATAATAATAATAATAATAATAATTGGCATTTGTTAAGCGCTTACTATATGCCAAGCATTGTTCTATGCACTGGGGTAATAATAATAATAATAATAATTGGCATTTGTTAAGCGCTTACTATGTGCAAAGCACTGTTCTAAGCGCTGGGGAGGATACCGGGTGATCAGGTTGTCCCACGTGGGGCTCACAGTCTTAATCCCCATTTTACAGATGAGGGAACTGAGGCCCAGAGAAGTGAAGTGACTTGCCCAAGATCACACAGCAGACATGTGGTGGAGTCGGGATTCGAACCTCTGACTCCAAAGCCCGTGCTCTTTCCACTGAGCCGCGCTGGTTCACTAGATGCAAGGTGATCAGGTTGTCCCAGGTGGGGCTTACAGTCTTCATCCCCGTTTGACAGATGAGGTAACTGAGGCATAGAGAAGTGAAGTGACTGGCCCAAAGTCACCCAGCTAATAAGTGGGGGAGCCGGGATTAGAACCCAAGACCTCTGACTCCCAAGCCCGGGCTCTCTCCACTAAAGCCCCGCTGCTTTAATCAGGTCGGGTGCGGTCCCTGATGAGGCTCACAGTCTAAGGGGAAAGGGAACAGGTATTTTTACCGACGAGGAAACCGAGGCCCAGAAAAGTGACTTGCCCGAGGTCGCCCAGCACGCAAGCGGCAGAGTTGGGATTAGAACCCAGGTCCTTCTGACTCGCAGGCCCGGCCAATTATAATAATAATAATGATGGCATTTATCAAGCACTAAGCGCTGGGGAGATTACGAGGTGATCAGGATGTCCCAGGTGGGGCTCACCAGTCTTAATCCCCATTTTACAGATGAGGGAACTGAGGCACAGAGAAGGGAGGTGACTCGCCCAAAGCCACACAGCGTGACTGAGGCCCGTCCATCCGGACCGAGATTCCCCTCGACCGCTCCGTACCTCCAACTTCTCAGACACGGACTCACACTCCGACATGAGCTGCGGGATGATTTCGCTTTGTTTCCGGAGATCTTCCAGTTCCTACAGGGAGAGCGGAATCAATCAATCAATCAATCGTATTTATTGAGCGCTTACTATGTGCAGAGCACTGTACTAAGCGCTTGGGAAGTACAAATTGGCATCACATAGAGACAGTCCCTACCCAACAGTGGGCTCACAGTCTAAAAGGGGGAGACAGAGAACAGAACCAAACATACCAACAAAATAAAATAAGTAGGATAGAAATGTACAAGTAAAATAAATAAATAAATAAATAAATAAATAGAGTAATAAATATGTACAACCATATATACATATATACAGGTGCTGTGGGGAAGGGAAGGAGGTAAGACGGGGGGATGGAGAGGGGGACGAGCCGGGACTCAGGGGGGCCGCGGGTTAGGGAGGGGGTGGTCCCCAGGCCTGACCCTTGGGGGTGACGATAGACATCCGGGCCCATAATATCCAAATCCCAATCCGGGTGGGCTCAGGGGAGTCCTCCCGAGCGCTCGATTTACTATTCTTTCATTCATTCCATCGTATTTATTGTAATGATGGCATTGATTAAGCGCTTACTATGTGCAAAGCACCGTTCTAAGCGCTGGGAAGGTTACAAGGTGATCAGGTTGTCCCGTGGGGGGCTCACAGTCTTAATCCCCATTTTACAGATGAGGGAACTGAGGCACAGAGAAGTTAAGTGACTTGCCCAAAGTCACCCAGCTAAGTGGTGGAGCCGGGATTAGAACCCATGACCTCTGACTCCCAAGCCCGGGCTCTTTCTACCGAGCCACGCTGCTTCTCTATTGAGCGCTTGCTGCGCGCAGAGCGCTGTACTAAGCGCTTGGGAAGCCCAAGCCGGCAACATCTAGAGACGGTCCCCACCCAACAGCGGGCTCACGGTCTAGAAGGGGGAGACAGGCAACAAAACGGAACGTATAAACCGAATAAAATAAGTAGAATAAATATGAACAAGGAAAATAAATCTCATTCATTCCATCAATCGCGTTTTGTTATCGACAAAATAGGTTAATCGGTGTAAATCGGCCGCAGGGTTCTTGTACCCAGGGTGGTGATGCGGGGAGGAAAAATGACTCGGAGACATGAGTTCAGATAGAGCTGCCCGTTCACCTCCCGGGAGAGGGACGAGTGACAAACAGCTAATAATTACGCTATTTGTTAAGCGCTTACCTACCTCCTTCCCCTCCCCACAGCACCTGTATACAATAATGATGACGTTGGTATTGGTTAAGCGCTTACTATGCGCTGAGCACTGTTCTAAGCGCTGGGGTAGGTACAGGGTAATCAGGGTGTCCCATGTGGGGCTCACACCTAATCTCCGTCTTACAGATGAGGTAACTGAGACACAGAGAAGTGAAGTGACCTGCCCAAGGTCGCACAGCTTGGGATTTGAACCCATGCCAATTTGTACTTCCCAAGCGCTTAGTACAGTGCTCTGCACATAGGAAGCGCTCAATAGATACGATTGATGATGATGATGATGACTCCACAGCCCGGGCTCTTTCCACTGAGCCACGTTGTGTAGATGTTTGTACAGATTTATTCCTCTATTTATTTTACTTGCACATATTTACTATTCTATTTATTTTGTTAATGAGGTGCATCTAGCTTTATTTCTATCTGTTCTGACGACTTGACACCGGTCCGCATGTTTTGTTTCGTTGTCTGTCTCCCACTTCTGTGAGCCCACTGTTGGGTAGGGACTGTCTCTACGTGTTGCCGACTTGTACTTCCCAAGCACTTAGTACAGTGCTCCGCACACAGTAAGCGCTCAATAAATACGATTGAATGAATGAATGAACGATAAGGCCGAGGCTGACATCCAACTTGTACTTCCCAAGCACTTAGTACAGTGCTCTGCACACAGTAAGCGCTCAATAAATACGATTGAATGAATGAATGAACGATAAGGCCGAGGGTGACATCCAACTTGTACTTCCCAAGCGCTTAGTACAGTGCTCTGCACACAGTAAGCGCTCAATAAATACAATTGAATGAATGAATGAAATGTTTTGTTGTCTTTCTCCCTCTTCTAGACTGTGAGTCCATAGTTGGGTAGGGACCGTCTCTACATGTTGCCGACTTGTACTTCCCAAGCACTTAGTACAGTGTTCCGCACACAGTAAGCGCTCAATAAATATGATTGAATGAATGAATGAATGATAAGGCCGAGGCTGACATCCAACTTGTACTTCCCAAGCACTTAGTACAGTGCTCTGCACACAGTAAGTGCTCAACAAATACGATTGATTGAATGAATGAAATGTTTTGTTGTCTGTCTCCCCCTTCTAGACTGTCAGCCCGTCGTTGGGTAGGGACCGTCTCTACATGTTGCCGACTTGTACTTCCCAAGCGCTTAGTACAGTGCTCCGCGCACAGTAAGCGCTCAATAAATATGATTGAGTGAATGAATGAATGATAAGGCCGAAGCTGACATCCAACTTGTACTTCCCAAGCACTTAGTACAGTGCTCTACACACAGTAAGCGCTCAATAAATACGATTGAATGAATGAATGAATAATAAGGCCGAGGTTGACATCCAACTTGTACTTCCCAAGCACTTAGTACAGTGCTCTGCACACAGTAAGCGCTCAATAAATACGATTGAATGAATGAATGAAATGTTTTGTTGTCTGTCTCCCCCTTCTAGACTGTAAGCCCGTTGTTGGGTAGGGACCATCTCTATATGTTGCCAACTTGTACTTCCCAAGCACTTAGTACAGTGCTCCGCACACAGTAAGCGCTCAATATATACGATTGAATGAATGAATGATGTGCCGGGCACTGTACTAAGCCCTGGGATGGATATGAACAAATCGGGTTGGACCCAGTCCCTGTTCACACGGGGCTCGCAGTCTCAGTCCCCATTTTTCAGATGAGATAACTGAGGCCCTAAGAAGTGAAGTGACTTCCCCAAGGTCACACATAGCAGACACGCGGCGGAGTCGGGATTAGAACCCGTGACCTTCTGACTCCTGCTTTAGCCACTCTGCTATCCCGAGGTTCCAGATTGGGCCTGGCACTAGTCAGCCAGCCCCTCAATCAATCAATCGTATTTATTGAGCGCTTACTGTGTGCAGAGCACTGTACTAAGCGCTTGGGAAGTACAAGTTGGCAACATATAGAGACAGTCCCTACCCAACAGTGGGCTCACAGTCTAGAAGGGGGAGACAGAGAACAAAACCAAACATACTAACAATATAAAATAAATAGAATAGATATGTACAAGCAAAATAAATAAATAAATAGAGTAATAAATATGTACAAACATATATACGTATATACAGGTGCTGTGGGGAAGGGAAGGAGGTAAGACGGGGGGGATGGAGAGGGGGACGAAGGGGAGAGGAAGGAAGGGGCTCAGTGTGGGAAGGCCTCCTGGAGGAGGTGAGCTCTCAGTAGGGCCTTGAAGGGAGGAAGAGAGCTAGCTTGGCGGATGGGCAGAGGGAGGGCATTCCAGGCCCGGGGGAGGACGTGGGCCGGGGGTCGATGGTGGGACAGGCGAGAACAAGGCACGGTGAGGAGATTAGTGGCAGAGGAGCGGAGGGTGCGGGCTGGGTACCCTCAGCCACCATTCCCTCCCTGCCATCTTGGTCCCCCATTGAGGAAGAGATCCTCAAGGGCCCATGGAAACCTGCCAGTTGGGGGGACTCCAGGACCCACCTGGGCTCAATATTGTCCCCCCCCGCCCCGCCGCCTAGCCTGTGAGCCCACTGTTGGGTAGGGACCGTCTCTATATGTTGCCAACCTGTACTTCCCAAGCGCTTAGTCCAGTGCTCTGCACACGGTAAGCGCTCAATAAATACGATTGATGATGATGATGAATGAATGAATGAAAGCTGAGGCGGTGGGCGAGGCGGTACTCACCACCCCGACGTGCCCCAGGTGGGCACCAGCACGGCCCCCTCTCCCCAGCCCTTACCCACCACCTCTTCATACCATATCCTTGTCTTGGAGTTCGGCTTCCAGCTCCTCGAGCCGCCGGCTCAGCTGCGAGTTTCTCTCCTTCTCCTTGTTCAGCTCAGCGCACTGCTCCTCCAGCTCGTCGATCTAAGTAATAATAATAACGATGGCATTTATTAAGCGCTTACTATGTGCAAAGCACCGTTCTAAGCGCTGGGGAGGTTACAAGGTGATCAGGTTGTCCCACGGCGGGTTCCCAGTCTTAATCCCCATTTGACAGATGAGGGAACTGAGGCCCAGAGAAGTGAAGTGACTTGCCCAAAGTCACCCAGCTGACAACTGGTGGGGTCGGTTTTTGAACCCATGACCTCTGACTCCAAAGCCCGGGCTCTTTCCACTGAGCCACGCTGCTTCTCTATTATTAAGATTCTCTTATTAAGTAATAACGATAGCGTTTGTAAAGCACTTACGATGTGCCATTCATTCATTCAGTCATATTTATTGAGCGCTTACTGTGTGCAGAGCACTGTACTAAGCGCTTGGGAAGTACAAGTTGGCAACAACTGTACTGTACTAAGCACTGGGGTGGAGACGAGCAAATAGGGTTGGACCCAGTCCCTGTCCCATGTGGGGCTTACGGTTACCCCGTGTTCCGGGTGAGGTGACTGAGGCCCAGAAGAGAGAAGTGACTTGACCAAGGTCACACAGCAGACAAGTGGCAGAGCCGGGATTAGAACCCATGACCTTCTGATTCCCAGGCCGGTGCTCTAGCCACTACGCCATGCTGCTTCTCATGCTGCTAGAGAAGCAGTGTGGCTCAGTGGAAAGAGAATCTCTCTGTCTCTCTCCACGTCCCTCCCTGTCCTCTCTCTGCCTCTCCCTGTCTGTCTGTCTATCTGTCTTTCTGCCTGTCTCCCCCCTTGGCTTCTCTGGGAAGTCCCCCGCTGATGCACATATTTATTACTCTATTTATTTATTTTACTTGTACCTATCTATTCTATTTAATTTTATTTTGTTAGTATGTTTGGTTTTGTTCTCTGTCTCCCCCTTCTAGACTGTGAGCCCGCTGTTGGGTAGGGACTGTCTTTATATGTTGCCAGCTTGTACTTCCCAAGCGCTCTGGTACAGTGACTCCGGGCAAGTCACTTAACTTCTCCGGGCCTCAGTGACCTCATCTGTAAAATGGGGATAAATCAATCAATCCATCAATCAATCGTATTTTTTGAGCGCTTACTATGTGCAGAGCACTGTACTAAGCGCTTGGGAAGTACAAATTGGCAACACATAGAGACAGTCCCTACCCAACAGTGGGCTCACGGTCTAAAAGGATAAAAAGGATAAAGAATGTGAGCCCTCAGTGGGACAACCTGATCACCTTGTAACCTTCCCAGTGCTTAGAACAGTGCAATGCTCTGCACACAGTAAGCGCTCAATAAATACGATTGATTGACGCAGCCGGGGACTTTCTCCCCTTAGCCTCTCAGAGCCCCTTTCGGATGGACTAAGAGGTGTATTCCAGTCACCCCCGCCTCAGGCCGCCCTATAGAGTGTGGCGGGGAGGCAGTGCAGCCTAGCAGTCAATCAATCAATCAATCAATCAATCAATCGTATTTATTGAGCGCTTACTATGTGCAGAGCACTGGACTAAGCGCTTGGGAAGTACAAATTGGCATCACATAGAGACAGTCCCTACCCAACAGTGGGCTCACAGTCTAAAAGGGGGAGACAGAGAACAGAACCAAACATACCAACAAAATAAAATAAGTAGGATAGAAATGTACAAGTAAAATAAATAAATAAATAAATAGAGTAATAAATATGTACAACCATATATACATATATACAGGTGCTGTGGGGAAGGGAAGGAGGTAAGACGGGGGGATGGAGAGGGGGACGAGGGGGAGAGGGGGAGAGGAAAGAAGGCCCCAGTCAGAGCCCGGGGCCCGGGAAGAGAGCTCACCTTGTTCCTGAGTTGATCGTTCTCATCCCTGCAGATGGAGAACTGCTTCTTCCACTGCTCCACGCCAGCGGCGGACTCCTGCAGGGCCGTGGTCAGTCGAGCGTTGCTCTCCCTGAGGGTCTGCAGTTCCGTTTCCCATTTCTTCACGTTGCAGGAGCTGCCCGGGGGACCGACGGGGCGATCAAGACCCCCGTGGGGGGACTGTACTGGGCTCTACCTGCCTCCCCTCCTCACCCCCATCTTGAGCCCAGAGACCCCCAAGTCAGGCAGAAGCATCCCCCCAAAGGCCCTCTGAGGTGACCCCCTGAGGAAACGTTTCCACTAATTCTGGGTCCCGGAGGGGCGGGCGGAGCTGAGATAAGTGGCAGAGTCAGGATTAGAATTCTGTCTCCCCCTTTTAGACTGTGAGCCCACTGTTGGGTAGGGACCGTCTCTATATGTTGCCAATTTGTACTTCCCAAGCGCTTAGTACAGTGCTCTGCACATAGTAAGCGCTCAATAAATACGATTGATGATGATGATGATGATTAGAATCCATGACCTTCTGATTCAAAGGCCTATGCTTTATCCAATGGTAATAATAATAATGATGGCATTTATTAAGCGCTTACTATGTGCAAAGCACCGTTCTAAGCACTGGGGAGGTCACGAGGTGATCAGGTTGTCCCACGGGGGGGCTCACAATCTTAATCCCCATTTGGCAGATGAGGGAACTGAGGCCCAGAGAAGTGAAGTGACTCGCCCAAAGTCACACAGCTGACAAGCGGCAGAGCCGGGATTCGAACTCATGACCTCCGACCTCAAAGCCCGGGCCTTTTCCACTGAAACACGCTGCTTCTCTATGGGAAGCTACTACTTCACTACTCCCCATGGGGACCCCAGGGGAGAAGGAGGGGGGCTGAGGGTCTGACCTCTGGGCGAGGGCGAGCTTGAGCTTGTCGTTCTCGGCTTTGAGCTGGGCATCGGGAGTCCCTCCGTGGGAGGCCTTCTCGTCGTCGGTGCCGTTCACGCTGGATGCCCGGGCGGACGGGGGACTGTGCTGGCCTGAGCCCTGACCGACGGACGGACACACACACGGGTGGACGGATGGCTGACGTCCAACCCCTCCGGACACGGAAGGCCCGGCGCCGGGGGGAATAGGATGAGGAGGCCCAGCCCTGAGAACCTGGGAGGGAGGTTTTCCAGCATTCCCGGCGGCGGCGGACCAGACCGAAGTCTCTCTCAGACTGCGAGCCCACTGTTGGGTCGGGACCGTCTCTATATGTTGCCAACTTGTACCTCCCAAGCGCTTAGTACAGTGCTCTGCACACAGTAAGCGCTCAATAAAGACGATTGTTGATGATGACGATGATGATAAACCACTCACCTGGCAGTGAACGTTGGAGGTGTCGATCTTCTCTTGGGATTTGTCTCTGGCGAGTTTGGCGGCCTCTTTGACTTCCTGGAATTTCTCCGCGAACTACCGGACACGGGGACGGAGATGGATTAAAGGTTTTCTGGTCGGCCGGAGCCGCTTCCAGCTGCAACCCCGCAGACGGCAAATGCGGGGCTGCGTTTGAGCGGATGCGTGGTGCCAGAAGAGCTCCTTTGGGGCGGGGGATGTAGCTACCCACTCTGGGGCATCGTACTCTCCCGAACGCTTAGTACACTTCTCAATAGTAAGTGCCCTTGATTAAGTTCCACCCCCTCCAGCATGGAGGCCTTTCCCCGCAGACGAAAGCGCATGAGGAAGAAGGGAGGCATTGGGGAGTTGCTCCCTACGGCTTCAGACAGTGAAGAAGCTGGAAAGAAGGTCGGTGGCCGTGATGGTAAAGAGGAAAATAATAATAATAGTAATAATAATAATAATAATAATAATAATAATAATAATAATGGCATTTGTTAAGCACTTACTATGTGCAAAGCATTGTTCTAAGCACTGGGGGGGATACAAGGTGATCAGTTTGTCCCACGTGGGGCTCACAGTCTTAATCCCCATTTTACAGATGAGGGAACTCAGAGGAGTTAAGTGATGTGCCCAAGGTCACACAGCAGACATGTGGGGGAGCAAAGGCTGCTTAGAAGCAGCGTGGCTCGGTGGAAAGAGCACGGGCTTTGGAGTCAGAGGTCATGGGTTCGAATCCCGGCTCCGCCACATGTCTGCTGTGTGACCTTGGGCAAGTCACTTCACTTCTCTGAGCCTCAGTTACCTCATCTGTAAAATGGGGATGAAGACTGTGAACCCCACATGGGACAACCTGATCACTTTGTATCCCCCCAGCGCTTAGAACAGTGCTTTGCACATAGTAAGCGCTTAACAAATGCCAACATTATTATTATTATTATTAAAGGCAGAAGAAGCGTGACCTAGTGGATTGAACCCGGGCCTGGTCGTTAAAAGGACCTGAGTTCTAATCCCAGCTCCACCCTCCCTTCCTGTGTGGCCTGGGACAAGTCACTTCGCTTCTCTGGGCCTCAGCTCCCTCCTCTGTAAAATGGGGCTGAAGACCGTGAGCCCCAAACGGGACTGTGTTCAACCTGATTAGCTGGTATCAATCAATCAATCAATCGTATTTATTGAGCGCTTACTATGTGCAGAGCACTGTACTAAGCGCTTGGGAAGTACAAATTGGCATCACATAGAGACAGTCCCTACCCAACAGTGGGCTCACAGTCTAAAAGGGGGAGACAGAGAACAGAACCAAACATACCAACAAAATAAAATAAGTAGGATAGAAATGTACAAGTAAAATAAATAAATAAATAGATAAATAGAGTAATAAATATGTACAACCATATATACATATATACAGGTGCTGTGGGGAAGGGAAGGAGGTAAGACGGGAGGATGGAGAGGGGGACGAGGGGGAGAGGAAAGAAGGGGCTCAGTCTGGGAAGGCCTCCTGGAGGAGGTGAGCTCTCAGCAGGGCCTTGAAGGGAGGAAGAGAGCTAGCTTGGCGGATGGGCAGAGGGAGGGCATTCCAGGCCCGGGGGATGACGTGGGCCGGGGGTCGATGGCGGGACAGGCGAGAGCGAGGTACAGTGAGGGTATCAGTGGTATCTACCTCCACCGCTTAGTACAGTGCCTGGCACAGGCACTCTGTGCCTGGCACAGAGTAAGCGCTTCACAAACACCATTCAAAAAAACAAAAACCTGATTAGCTTGCATCTACTTGGTATGGTTGTACATATTACATATGTACATACATATGTATGGTTGTACATATTTATTACTCTATTTATTTATTTATTTATTTATTTATTTATTTTACTTGTACATTTCTATCCTATTTATTTTATTTTGTTGGTACGTTTGGTTCTGTTCTCTGTCTTCCCCTTTTAGACTGTGAGCCCACTGTTGGGTAGGGACTGTCTCTATGTGTTGCCAATTTGTACTTCCCAAGCGCTTAGTACAGTGCTCTGCACATAGTAAGCGCTCAATAAATACGATTGATTGACTGATTGATCTACTTCCAGCGCCTAGTACAGTGCCGGGCACAAAGTAAGCACTTTAACGAATACCGCAGTTATTATTATCAGAGCACAGGCATGGGAGTCACAAGGTCTCCGTCACTTGTCTGCTGTGGGACCTTGGGCCAGTCATTTCACTTCTCCGGGCCTCAGTCTCCTCGTCTGTAAAATGGGGATGAAGAATGTGAGCCCCTTGTGGGACGGGGACTGTATCCAACCCGATTTGCTTGGAGTCCTCTCTAGCGCTTAGCACAGTGCCTGGTACATAGTAAGCACTTAACAAATACCACAATTATTATTATTTATTACTCACTGAGGAGACCCCTATTTATTGGTCCCTACCCTACTCACTGGGCAGATCGCTAATCTTTGGGCATATCCTGACGTGCTGTATATATGTATATGTGTTTGTACATATTTATTACTCTATTTATTTATTTATTTTACTTGTACATATCTATTCTATTTATTTTATTTTGTTAGTATGTTTGGTTTTGTTCTCTGTCTCCCCCTTTTAGACTGTGAGCCCCCTGTTGGGTAGGGACTGTCTCTATATGTTGCCAATTTGTACTTCCCAAGCGCTTAGTACAGTGCTCTGCACATAGTAAGCGCTCAATAAATACGATTGATGATGATGATGATGATGCTGGGCACACTCCTACCCACCGGATCCATCCAAAGCCCCCGTCACTGCCTTGTCGCTTGGAGGCTGTGATAACAATAATAATGTTGATTATGGTACTTGTTAAGCGCTTACTTTGTGCCAGACACTATACAACGCACTGGGGTAGATACAAGCAAATCAGGTTGGACACAGTCCCTGTCCCACATTGAGCTCACCCTCTTAATCCCCATTTTTTTTACAAACGAGGTAACTGAGGCCTAGAGAAGTGAGGTGACTTGCCAAAGTTTACAGAGCAGGCAAGTGATGGAGCCAGGATTAGAACCCATGACCTTCTGACTCCCTGCCCCAGGTGCTTCTCTGTCAGTTGTGTGACTTTGGTCACGTCACAAATTCTCTGTGCCTCAGTTCCCTCATCTGTACAATGGGGATGAAGACTGTGAGCCCGCCGTGGGACAACCTCATCACCTTGTAACATCCCCAGCGCTTAAAACAGTGCTTTGCACATAGTAAGCGCTTAATAAATGCCATTATTATGGAGAAGCAGTGTGGCTCAGTGGAAAGAGCCCGGGCTTGGGAGTCAGAGGTCATGGGTTCGAATCCCGGCTCCGCCACTTGTCAGCTGTGTGACTTTGGGCAAGTCACTTAACTTCTCCGGGCCTCAGTTACCTCATCTGTAAAATGGGGATTAATTAAGACTGTGAGCCCCGCCATGGGACAACCTGATCACCTTGTAAACTCCCCAGCGCTTAGAACAGTGCTTTGCACATAGTAAGCGCTTAATAAATGCCTTTATTATTATTATTATTATTATTTATTACTCTATTTATTTTACTTGTACATATTTACTATTCTACTTATTTTGTTAATGATGTGCATCTAGCTTAATTCAATTTGTTCTGATGACTTGACACATGTCCACATGTGCACCTAGCTTTACTGATGTGCATCTAGCTTTACTTTTAATTATTCTGATGACTTGACACCTGACCGCGTGTTTTGTTTTGTTGTCTATCTCCCCCTTCTAGACTGTGAGCCGGTTGCTGGGTAGGGACTGTCTCTATATGTTGCCGACTTGTACTTCCCAAGCGCTTAGTACAGTGCTCTGCACACAGTAAGCGCTCAATAAATACGATTGAATGAATGGATGAATGAATGGATGGCCAGGCTTGGGAAGATTAATCAATCAGTGGTATTTTGTACTTCCCAAGTGCTTAGTACAGTGCTCTGCACATAGTAAGCGCTCAATAAATACGATTGATGATGATGATGATGATTTACTGAGTGCTTACCGTGTGCAGGGCACTGTACTAAGCATTTGGGAGAGGAGGATATAATAACAGATATATTTCCCGCTCACAATGAGCACAAGCCCAGATTACCATGGATTTAAGCCCCAGATGAGTCGTAGCCGCCACCTGGAGAATAATAATAATAATAATAATGATATTTGTTAAGTGCTTACTATGTGCAAAGCACTGTTCTAAGCACTGGGGGATACAAGGTTATCAGGTTGTCCCACATGGGGCTCACAATCTTAATCCCCATTTTTCACAGATGAGGTAACTGAGGCCCAGAGAAGTGAAGTGACTTGCCCAAAGTCTCCCAGCCGATACGTGGTGGAGTCGGGATTCGAACCCATGACCTCTGACTCCCAAGCCCGGGCTCTTTCCACTGAGCCACGCTGCTTCTCTAGATCCCTCAAGGGTCTGCTCTGGGCCCCTTTCTATTCTCCATCTACACCCACTCCCTTGGAGAAGTGACTTGCTCCCATGGCATTTCCATTCACTATCACTCAATCAATCACATTTATTATTATTAATAATAATAATAATAGGATTTGTTAAGTGCTTACTAAGGGCACAGCACTGTTCAGGGCCCTGGATGAGTTCACAGCAACTAATGACCTTCAGCACCAGCAGACAATGATAAAACAACTTTTCCCCCTCTTTCCATCATCATTAATCATCATCAATTGTATTTATTGAGCGCTTACTATGTGCAGAGCACTGTACTAAGCGCTTGGGAAGTACAAATTGGCAACATATAGAGACAGTCCCTACCCAATAGTGGGCTCACAGTCTCAAATTAATAGTATTTACTGAGTGTCTACTATGGTCAGCACACTCATCCAAGTATTAGGGAGAGGACAAGAGTTCGAAGGCATGCTCAAGAAGCTGACAATCAGTCAATCAATCAGTGGTTGAGCGATTACTACGTGGAGAGCAATGTACTAAGTGCTTGGGAGAGCACGAGACGAAAGAATGAGAGGACGCATTCCCTGTCCGTACGAGTTGATGGTCTAGAGGGGGAGATGGGCGTTCATGCACATGGTAAGCGCTCAATAAATACGATTGATGATGATGATGATGTAAATAAATGGCTAAGATTGTATGATTTAAAGATATGGACAAAAATTCATTCATTCATTCAATCGTATTTACTGTGTGCAGAGCAGTGTACTAAGCGCTTGAGAGGCCCAGCCCTCCACCCCCAGCCCACCCCTCAGAGATGCCCGGCCCCCGCCCCCAGCCCACCCCCAGGGTACCTTGGTGAGCTGCGGCTCGGAGGAGAAGCCCAAGCCAAACACGGTGTTGGCTCTGCTGTCGGCCCACTGGCCAAATTTCTGCGAGGTTTTGGTGAAAGTCATGTTGGGCGTGATGGTGCTGTTGATGATGGCCTGTTGGACACAAATGGCCTCAGCCACCCAGGGGCCACTCCCAGCCCCCCTCGCGGACCGCCCTCCCCTCCCCGAGCGGCGGTAATAACAATAATAATGGCATTTGTTAAGCGCTTACTATGTGCAGAGCACTGCTCTAAACCCTGGGGGTGGACACAAGGTGATCAAGTTGTCTCACGGGGGGCTCACAGTCTTAATCCCCATTTTACAGATGAGGTAACCGAGGCTCAGAGAAGTGAAGTGACTTGCCCAAGGTCACACAGCGGACATGTGGCGGAGCCGGGATTCGAACCCATGACCTCTGACTCCAAAGCCCGGGCTCTTTTCCACTGAGCCACGATAATAACCGGAGTATTTGTTAAGCACTTACTGTGGACCAGGCACTGTTTTGAGCACTGGGGTGATAAGCACAAATCAGGCTGGACGCAGTCCCTGTCCCATGTGGGCCTCCTAGTCTTAATCCCCATTTTACAGGTGAGGTAACTGAGGCCCAGAAAAGCTAAATGACTTGTCCAAAGTCACACAGCAGACAGGTAGTAGAGCCAGGACTAGAACCCAGGACCTTCTGACTCCGCTCTACTCGACCTCTCAGCTGCCCTCGACACTGTGGCCCACCCCCTTCTCCTCAACACGCTATCCAACCTTGGCTTCACAGACTCCGTCCTCTCCTGGTTCTCCTCTTATCTCTCCAGCTGTTCATTCTCAGTCTCTTTTGCAGGCTCCTCCTCCCCCTCCCACGCTCTTACTGTGGGGGTTCCCCAAGGTTCAGTGCTTGGTCCCCTTCAGTTCTCGATCTACACTTACTCCCTCGGTGACCTCATTCGCTCCCACGGCTTCAACTATCATCTCTACGCCGATGACACCCAGATCTCCATCTCTGCCCCTGCTCTCTCTCCCTCCCTCCAGGCTCACATCTCCTCCTGCCTTCAGGACATCTCCGTCTGGATGTCTGCCCGCCACCTAAAACTCAACATGTCCAAGACTGAACTCCTTATCTTCCCTCCCAAAAACCCTGCCCTCTCCCTGACTTTCCCATCACTGTTGATGGCACTACCATCCTTCCCGTCTCACAAGCCCGCAACCTCGGTGTCATCCTCGACTCCGCTCTCTCGTTCACCCCTCACATCCAAGCTGTCACCAAAACCTGCCGGTCTCACCTCCATAACATTGCCAAGATCTGCCCTTTCCTCTCCATCCAAACCACTACCCTGCTCGTTCGGGCTCTCATCCTATCCCGTCTGGATTACTGCATCAGCCTTCTCTCTGATCTCCCATCCTCCTGTCTCTCCCCTCTTCAATCCGTACTTCACGCCGCTGCCCGGATTGTCTTTGTCCAGAAACACTCTGGGCATGTTACTCCCCTCCTCAAAAATCTCCAGTGGCTACCAGTCAACCTACGCATCAGGCAGAAACTCCTCACCCTGGGCTTCAAGGCTGTCCATCCATCCCCTCGCCCCCTCCTACCTCACCTCCCTTCTCTCCTTCTCCAGCCCAGCCCGCACCCTCCGCTCCTCCGCCACTAATCTCCTCACCATACCTCGTTCTCGCCCGTCCCACCATCGACCCCCGGCCCACGTCCTCCCCCTGGCCCGGAATGCTCTCCCTCCCCACATCCGCCAAGCTCGCTCTCTTCCTCCCCTCAAGGCACTACTGAGAGCTCACCTCCTCCAGGAGGCCTTCCCACACTGAACCCCCTCCTTCTCCCCCGCCTCCATCCCCCCCGCCTTACCTCCTTCCCCTCTCCACAGCACCTGTATATATGTATCTATGTTTGTATGCATTTATTACTCTATTTATTTATTTTATTTGTACATATTTATACTACTTATTTTATTTTGTTTATATGTTTTATTTTGTTCTCTGTCTCCCCCTTCTAGACTGTGAACCCACTGTTGGGTAGGGACTGTCTCTATATGTTGCCAACTTGTACTTCCCAAGCGCTTAGTACAGTGCTCTGCACATAGTAAGCACTCAATAAATACGATCGAATGAATGAATGAATTAGGCCACACTCCTTCTCTACCCTGGGATGTACCCATCTCCCCAACCCAAGCCTTGTGGGTGTCTTCAGATCCCAAGCAGTGCCCTGGGGTTTTGCCTATGTAATAATAATTATAATAGCTACACTAATTGTGGTATTTGTTAAGTGCTTATTATGTGCCAGACACTATACTAAGTGATGGGGTAGATACAAGCTAATAAGGGCTTTTTTAATGGTTCTTGTTAAGCATTTACTATGTGGCAGGCACTAGGAGAGATACAAGGTAATCATTGTTCTTTTATTTTAATGGTACTTGTTAAGCGCTTACTTTGTAGCACGGGCTTTGGAGTCAGAGGTCATGGGTTCAAATCCCAGCTCCGCCAATTGTCAGCTGTGTGACTTGGGCAAGTCACTTCACTTCTCTGGGCCTCAGTTCCCTCATCTGGAAAATGGGGATTAAGACTGTGAGTCCCCCGTGGGACAACCTGATCACCTTGTATCCTCCCCAGCACTTAGAACAGTGCTTTGCACATAGTAAGTGCTTAATAAATGCCATTATTATTATTATTATTATTATTATTATTATTATTATTATTATTATTATTTGTGCCAAGCCCTTTACTACATTTTGGGACGGATTCAAGCTAATCAAGTTTTTTTTTATGGTACTTGTTAAGTGCTTACTATGTGCCAGGCACTGTACTAAGCACTAGGAGAAATACAAGGTAATCATTTTTCTTTTATTTTAATGGTACTTGTTAAGCGCTTACTTTGTGCCAAGCCCTCTACTACATTCTGGGATGGATTCAAGCTAATCAAGTTTTTTTTTTATGGTACTTGTTAAGTGCTTACTATGTGCCAGGCACTGTACTAAGCACTAGGAGAGATACAAGGTAATCATTTTTCTTTTATTTTAATGGTACTTGTTAAGCGCTTACTTTGTGCCAAGCCCTCTACTACGTTCTAGGATGGATTCAAGCTAATCAAGTTTTTTTTTTATGGTACTTGTTATGTGCTTACTATGTGCCAGGCACTGTACTAAGCACTAGGAGAGATACAAGGTAATCATTTCTCTTTTATTTTAATGGTACTTGTTAAGCGCTTACTTTGTGCCAAGCCCTCTACTACATTCTGGGATGGATTCAAGCTAATCAAGTTTTTTTTTTTATGGTACTTGTTAACTGCTGGGTAGGGACCGTCTCTATATGTTGCCAACTTATACTTCCCAAGCGCTTAGTACAGCGCTCTGCACACAGTAAGCGCTCAATAAATACAATTGAATGAATGAATGAAAATGCCAGGCACTGTACTAAGCACTGGGTAGATACAAGTTAATCAGGTTCTGTTTTATGTTACTTGTTAAATGCTTACTAAGTGCTGGGGTAGATTCAAGCTAATCAAGTTTTTTTTTATGGTACTTGATAAGTGCTTACTATATTATTTTATTATTTATTATTATTTTTTGTATTTATCAAGTGCTTACTATGTCCAATACACTGTTCTAAGTGCTGGGAGGATACAAGTTGATTAGGTTGTCCCACGGGGGGCTCACAGTCTTCATCCCCATTTTACAGATGAGGTAACTGAGGCACAAAGAGTGAAGTGACTTCTCACAGTCACACAGCCGAAGCGCTTAGTACAGTGCTCTGCACATAGTAAGCGCTCAATAAATACGATTGATGATGATTCGGCGGAGTCAGGACTACGGTCCGTACTATATGCCAGGCACTGTATGAAATGCCGGGGTAGATACAAACTAATCGGACCAATGGTCTTAATCTCTATTTTACAGATGAGGGAACTGAGGCCCAGAGAAGCGACGTGAGTCACCCAAGGGCACACAGCAGATGAGTGGTGGAGCCAGGATTAGAACCCAGATCGTCTGACTCTCAGGCCCGGGCTGAAGCCACTAGCCAGTGAATCGATCAATCAATCAATCGTATTTATTGAGCGCTTACTGCGTGCAGAGCACTGTACTAAGCGCTTGGGAAGTCCAAGTTGGCAACATCTAGAGACGGTCCCTACCCAACAGCGGGCTCACAGTCTAGAAGAGGGAGACGGAGAACAAAACAAAACATATTAACAAAATAAAATAAATAGAATTTGAATTAGAATCCACCGCTCACTTTCTCCTCAACCCGCCCGGGGCGTGGGCTGCATGCGCTGACCAGGAGCCATTGCGGCCGTTCCTGGAAAGAGCACAGGCTTGGGAGGGTCAAGGGTTCGAATCCCGGCTCTGCCGTTTGTCAGCTGTGTGACTTTGGGCAAGTTACTTGACTTGTCTGTGCCTCAGTTGCCTCATCTGTAAAACTGGGATTAAGACTGTGAGCCCCACTTGGCACGATCTGACAACCTCATATCTACCCTAGCGCTTAGAAAAGTGCTTGACATGTAGTAAGCGCTTAACAAATTCCATCATTATTGTTCCTAGCCCCTGTCCAGTCTGTGAGAAATATCATCCCACTCCTGTGGCTTCTGCCATCAATGACAGGGAAGCCACCCTTAGCTCTACCTCTTGATCCATTCATTCATTTAATTGTATTTATTCATTCATTCAGTCAGTCAGTCGTATTTATTCATTCATTCAGTCAGTCAGTGGTATTTACTGAGCGCTTACTGTGTGCAGAGCACTGGACTAAGCGCTTGGGAAGTACAACTTGGCAACATATAGAGACGGTCCCTACCCAACAATGGGCTCACTGAGCACTTACTGTGTGCAGAGCGCTGTACTAAGCGCTTGGAAAGTACAATTCGGCAACAGATGGAGACAGTCCCTTCCCAACAACGGGCTCGCAGTCTAGAAGGGGGAAATCCACCCCAGCGCTTAGCACATGGTAAGCACTTAACAAATACCATAATTTATTATTATTATTGATTAATGTGGCCATTACTGGTGCCGGTTTATCATTCATTCAATCATATTTATTGAGCTCTGGGTTCTCACTAAAGCCCACGTTGGCTTGCTGGGGGGTCCATGGACTGGAGTCAATCAATCAATCAATCAATCATATTTATTGAGCGCTTACTGTGTGCAGAGCACTGTACTAAGCACTAGGGAAGTACAACTTGGCAACATATAGAGACGGTCCCTACCCAACAATGGGCTCACTGAGCACTTACTGTGTGCAGAGCACTGTACTAAGTGCTTGGAAAGTACAATTCGGCAACAGATGGAGACAGTCCCTTCCCAACAATGGGCCCAAAGTCTAGAAGGGGGAAATCCACCCCAGCGCTTAGCACATGGTAAGCACTTAACAAATACCATAATTTATTATTATTATTAATAAATGTGGCCGTTATTGGTGCCGGTTTATCATTCATTCAATCACATTTATTGAGCTCTGGGTTCTCACTAAAGCCCACGTTGGCTTGCTGGGGGGGTCCATGGACTGGAGTCAATCAATCAATCAATCAATCGTACTTATTGAGCACTTACTGTGTGCAGAGCACTGTACTAAGCGCTTGGGAAGTACAAGTTGGCAACATATAGAGACGGTCCCTACCCACCAATGGGCTCACTGAGCACTTACTGTGTGCAGAGCACTGTACTAAGCGCTTGGAAAGTACAATTCGGCAACAGATGGAGACAGTCCCTTCCCAACAATGGGCCCAAAGTCTAGAAGGGGGAAATCCACCCCAGCGCTTAGCACATGGTAAGCACTTAACAAATACCATAATTTATTATTATTATTAATAAATGTGGCCGTTATTGGTGCCGGTTTATCATTCATTCAATCACATTTATTGAGCTCTGGGTTCTCACTAAAGCCCACGTTGGCTTGCTGGGGGGGGTCCATGGACTGGAGTCAATCAATCAATCAATCAATCGTACTTATTGAGCACTTACTGTGTGCAGAGCACTGTACTAAGCGCTTGGGAAGTACAAGTTGGCAACATATAGAGACGGTCCCTACCCACCAATGGGCTCACTGAGCACTTACTGTGTGCAGAGCACTGTACTAAGCGCTTGAAAAGTACAATTCGGCAACAGATGGAGACAGTCCCTTCCCAACAACGGGCTCACAGTCTAGAAGGGGGAAATCCACCCCAGCGCTTAGCACATGGTAAGCACTTAACAAATACCATAATTTATTATTATTATTAATTAATGTGGCCATTACTGGTGCCGGTTTATCATTCATTCAATCATATTTATTGAGCTCTGGGTTCTCACTAAAGCCCACGTTGGCTTGCTGGGGGGGGTCCATGGACTGGAGTCAATCAATCAATCAATCAATCGTACTTATTGAGCACTTACTGTGTGCAGAGCACTGTACTAAGCGCTTGGGAAGTACAAGTTGGCAACATATAGAGACGGTCCCTACCCAACAATGGGCTCACTGAGCACTTACTGTGTGCAGAGCGCTGTACTAAGCGCTTGGAAAGTACAATTCGGCAACAGATGGAGACAGTCCCTTCCCAACAACGGGCTCACAGTCTAGAAGGGGGAAATCCACCCCAGCGCTTAGCACATGGTAAGCACTTAACAAATACCATAATTTATTATTATTATTAGTAAATGTGGCCGTTATTGGTGCCGGTTTATCATTCATTCAATCACATTTATTGAGCTCTGGGTCCTCACTAAAGCCCACGTTGGCTTGCTGGGGGGTCCATGGACTGGAGTCAATCAGTCAGTCGTATTTATTGAGCGCTTACTGTGTGCAGAGCACTGTACTAAGCGCTTGGGAAGTACAAGTTGGCAACATATAGAGACGGTCCCTACCCAACAGTGGGCTCCGGTCAAAGCCTCCGTCGGTCAGTCAGTCGATGGTATTTACTGAGCACTTACTGTGCGCTCATTCCAATACAACAGCCCCATTCCCGTCTAGACTGTAAGCTCATTGAGGGCAGGGACATGTCTGTGTGCTGTTCTGTTGTCCCCTCCCAAGCGCTTAGCCCACACTAAGTGTTCAGTAAATACGACTGAATGAAGTAAGTGCTTTTAATCCCCACGGGGCCCACTGTGCTCCGCGCGGCGGAGGGACGTTGCCAGGCAAACCTGGACCTCACGCAGGGAGAGGTTATAAATAACCGGTTCAAACATGACTTCGCCCCCGCCCCCTTCTCCCTGCCCGCTTTAGCAGCCGGGCAGGGGGCGGGGGGGCGTCCAAACAGCAGCTGCCTCCGCTCGTGCCAGCGGCGAGGTGGGAGAGGAAGAAATGGAAGGTCTTCGACGTCTGTTTTCCCGGGCGAGTCCTTCCCGGGGCCCAGAGGTGCCCAGAGGAAGTCGGAATCCAAGACGGAGAAGCCTGCCGGGGGGCACCACGGCTTCGGGCGAGGGGACGGGGAAGCCAGTGGTGCCCACTCAGCCTAAGAAGAGTCCCCAAAAGTCAGAGCAGAGCAATAATAATAATAATGATGCGACTCGTTAAGCGTTTACTATGTGCCACGCGCTATTCTAAACGCTGGGGTACAAGATGCAAGTTAATCAGTTTGGACTCACATGAGGCTCACGCCTTTACAGATGAGGTCACCAAGGTCCAATCAATCAATCAATCAATCGTATTTATTGAGCGCTTACTATGTGCAGAGCACTGTACTAAGCGCTTGGGAAGCACAAATTGGCAACGTATAGAGACGGTCCCTACCCGACAGTGGGCTCGCAGTCTAAAACCGTGAGCGACACGAAGACATGAGACATGAAGCGACTTGTTCAAGGTCACACAGCAGACCCACGGCAAAGCCAGGATCTGAAGAGGCCCGCCCGGAGCCCCAGGCCTAATGGGTACAGCCCAGGTTTGGGAGTCGGAAGGACGCGGGTTCTAATCCCGGCTCCGCCACTTTGGGCAAGTCACTTATTTCTATATAGGTAATTTATTGATTTCTATGAATGTCTGTCTCCCCCTCTAGACTTTAAGCTTGCAGTGGGCAGGGAATGTGATTGTGTTGCCCTCTACCAAGAGCTGAGTACAGTGCTCTGCACACAGTAAGCGCTCAATAAATACGATTGAATGAATAAATGAAGTCATTTCACTTCTCTGGGCCTCAGTTCCCTCATCTGTAAAATGGGAATTAAGACTGTGAGCCCCCTGTGGGACAGGGATTCTATTTATTTTGTCAGTGATGTGCATTTAGCTTTACTTCTATTTATTCTGATGACTTGACACCTGACCACATGTTTTGTTTTGTCGTCTATCTCCCCCCTTCTAGACTGTGAGCCCATTGCTGGGTAGGGACCGCCTCTATATGTTGCCGACTTGTACTTCCCAAGCGCTTAGTACAGTGCTCTGCACCCAGTAAGCGCTCAATAAATACGACTGAATGAATGAATCCACCCTGGTTAGCTTGTTTCTACCCCAGTGCTTAGAACAGTGCTGGACACAGCGTGGTTAAATGGATAGAACACAGGCCCGGGAGTCAGAAGGACCCAGATTCTAATTCCGGCCCCTCCACTTCATTCATTCAGTCATATTTATTGAGCGCTTACTGTGTGCAGAGCACTGTACTAAGCTCTTGGGAAGTCCAAGTTGGCAACATATAGAGATGGTCCCTACCCAACAACGGGCTCACAGTCCAGAAGCTGTGTGACCTTGGGAAAGTCACTGAAGTTCTCTGTGCCTCAGTTCCCTCACCTGTAAAATGGAAATTAAGACTGTGAGCCTCATGTGGGTAGGGACTTTGTCCACCCCGATTTGCTTCTACCCACCCCAGCACTTAGTACAGGGCTTGGCACGTAGTAAGCGCTTAACAACTGCCACAGTTATTCTCCAGACTGTAAACTCACTGTGGGCCGGGAATGTGTCTGTTTATTATTATATTGTACTCTTCCAAGTGCTTAGTACAGTGCTTTGCACAACGTAAGCGCTCAATAAATAAGATTGAATGAATGACACCTAGTAAGTGCTTAACAAATACCATCATTATCATCATTATTATTATGAAAGGCCTCAGGAGCTGTTTTGGCATGCTAAAGAGACCCCTTCAAGTTGATCCTTCTTCCAAATGAGAATCAACGTGCTATTTGTCGGGCGCTAACTTCCTGCTAAGCACTGTTATGGTGCCAACTTGTACTTCCCAAGCGCTTAGTACAGTGTTCTGCACACAGTAAGCGCCCAATAAATATGATTGATTGATTGATTGATTGTTTCCGGGGCTAGGTAGACACGGTACAATCAGGCTGGACACAGCCCCTGTTCCACCTGGGGCTCACAGTCTAAGAGGAGGGAGAACACGTCTTGAAGCCCCATTTTACAGGTGAGGAAACTGAGGTCCGGAGAAGCTAAGTGCCTTGACCAGGGGAGAGTGGTAGTCTGTCGTCTGTGTGTGTCAGGCCAGAGGGAAAATGTGGGGAATGGATTTGTGGCAGGATAGATGAGATTGAGGTACGGAGATTAGGTTGGAGTTAGAGGAGTGAGTAGATCAGCGAGGTAAGGTGGAGTGAGCTAATGAAGTGCTTTTAAAGTCAATGGTAAGGAGTTTCTATTCGATGTGGAGGTTATTCTATTTATTATTACTCTATTTATTTATTACTCTATTTATTTATTTATTACTCTATTTTACTTGTACATATCTATTCTATTTATTTTATTTTGTCAGTATGTTTGGTTTTGTTCTCCTTCTCCCCCTTTTAGACTGTGAGCCCACTGTTGGGAAGGGACTGTCTCTATATGTTGCCAACTTGGACTTCCCAAGCGCTTAGTACAGTGCTCTGCACACAGTAAGCGCTCAATAAATACGATTGGTTGATTGATTGATATTAGAGGGGCAACCGTTAGAGGTTTTTGAGGAGGGGGCAGATTTGGACTGAGTGGCTCTTCAGAGAAATGATCCTGGTCAGCGGAGTGAAGTTTGGACCAGAGAGGGGAGAGACGGGAGGCAGGGAGGTCAGCGAAATATCTGATGTAGTAGTCAAGGAGGGAAATGATAAGTGCTTGGATCAGCATGGAAGCAGTTTGGATGGAGAGGAAATGGGGGGTTCTGGAGATATCGTGAGGGTCGAACCGACAGGATTGAATGAGAGAGATGGGTCGAGGATAATAATAATAATGATGGCATTTATTAAGCGCTTACTATGTGCAAAGCACTGGTATGGGCTTGTGAGACAGGGAGGATGGTGGTTTTGTCTACAGGGAAGGGAAAGTGAGTGGGACGGTTTGTGTGGGGAGATGAGGTGTTCTGTTTTGGGGGTTGGTGGAACATCAGAGTAGAGATGTCCTGAAGGCAGGAGGAAGCAGGGCGCTACAGGGAAGGAGAGAGGTCAGGACTGGAGAGGTAGGTTTGGGAATCAGTCAGTTAGTCAATCATACATATCGAGCTCTTACTGTGTGCAGAGCAGCGTACTAAGCACTTGGTAGAATACGATAGAACAGACACATTCCCAGTCCACAACGAGAATCATCTGTGTAGAGATGGTAGTTGAAGCCGTGGGATTGGATCATCAATCGTATTTATTGAGCACTTACTGTGTGCAGAGCACTGTACTAAACTCTTGGGAAGTACAAGTTGGCAACATATAGAGACAGTCCCTACCCAACAGTGGGCTCACAGTCTAAAAGGGGGAGACAGAGAACAAAACCAAACATACTAACAAAATAAAATAAATAGAATAGAATGAGTTCTCTGAGGGAGTGGGTGTAGATGGAGAAGAGCAGGAGACCCCAAAGTGAGTCTTGAGGGACTCCCACAGTTACGGGGTGGGAGCCTGTGAAAGAGACTGAGAATGAGCGGCCAGAGAGATAGGAGGAGAACCAGGAGAGGGCAGGTTCAGGGAAGCCGAGGTTGGATAATATTTCCAGATAAAGGGGACGATCAACAGCGTCAGAGGCGACAGAGAAGTCGAGGAGGATTAGGATGCAGTAGAGGCTGTTGGATTTGGCAAGATCATCGGTGACCTCTGAGAGGGCAGTTTCCGCGGAGCAAAGGGGGCAGAAGCCAGATTGGAAGGAGTCAAGGGGAGATTGCAGGAGAAGAAGTAGAGACACGGGTGGAGACAACTCGCCCAAGGAGTTTGGAGAGGAATGGAAGGAAGTGGATGGGGTGATAAGTGAAGGCAGCTGTGCAGACAAGGGAGGGATTATTGGGTTAGGGGATACGTGGGTGTGTTTGAAAACGGCGGGGAAGAAGCCACTGGAAAGAAAAAGGTTGAAGATGGCAGTCAAGGAGGGGGATTCGGAGGTAGCAGCTGTTTGGAGAAGGTGTGAAGGGATGGAGTGGGTGGAAGGGGTAGAATCGGAGAAGAGGTGGAGGACTATGTGGCCCAAGGGGGTTAGATCAGTGAAAACTAGCATGGCCAAGTGGATAGAGCAGAGGCCTAAAAGTGCTCCCTAAATTCATTCATTCAATTGTATTTATTGAGTCCTTACTGTGTGCAGAGCTCTGTACTAAGCGCTTGGGAAGTACAAGTCTGCAACATATAGAGACGGTCCCTACCCAACAACGGGCTCATAGTCTATATGACCGACTGCTTATTACAGTGCTCCGAAAAACAAAAGAAAGTCGGGACGCGGAACCTTCCAACCGCCCTGTTCCCTTCTCTGCTTTTAATTTTCCTTTGGCAGCCAGGAGGCCTTCCCAGACCAATCCCCTTCCTTCCTCTCCCCTTCGCCCCCCTCTCCACCCCCCCATCTTACCTCCTTCCCTTCCCCACAGCACCTGTGTATATGTATATATGTTTGTACATATTTATTACTCTATTTATTTTACTTGTACATATCTATTCTATCTATTTTATTTTGTTAGTATGTTTGGTTTTGTTCTCTGTCTCCCCCTTTTAGACTGTGAGCCCACTGTTGGGTAGGGACTGTCTCTATACGTTGCCAACTTGTACTTCCCAAGCGCTTAGTACAGTGCTCTGCACAAAGTAAGCGCTCAATAAATACGATTGATTGATTGATTGATTGACTGGCTGACTGACCATAAATGCTACTGATGGATCGATTGCCCCCCGAGCAGTGGTCTGCCCACCCATTGGCCTTACCCTAGCCCCATCCACGCTGATGACCCGGTAGCTGTTCCTCGTGCTGTCATAGAAGTAGGACACGGTGACGGCCTGTTTGCTCGCCGGGATCCAGTTCTTCTTGGTGCTTGGGTCGATCTGGAAGACGTGGGCTCTGGTGGTGAAGATGGGCTGTTCCCTGGGACGGGGAGGAAATATCCGTCAGTCAGCCGCACGCGTTTATTGAGCGCTTACTGAGCGCAGAGCACTGCGCTTGAGAGAGGACGGTGTAACTGTAATTAATGATTATGCTATCTGTTGAGCGCCTGCTAGGTTCTAAGCACTGGGGTGGGTACAAGAGGATCAGGTTGGACACAGTCTCTGCCTCACACTCTTAATCCAGAGGACACTGAGGCCCAGAGGAGTGAAGCGGCTTGCCCAAGGTCACACAGCAGATGTGTGGTGGAGCCAAGATTAGAACCTAGGTCCTGATTCCCGGGCCAGTGCTCTATCAATCAATCAATCGTATTTATTGAGCGCTTACTGTGTGCAGAGCACCGTACTAAGCGCTTGGGAAGTCCAAGTTGGCAACATATAGAGACAGTCCCTACCCAACAGCGGGCTCACAGTCTAAAAGGGGGAGACAGAGAACAAAACCAAACATACTAACAAAATAAAATAAATAGAATAGACAGACCACCACCCCACAACTGTAAGCCCTTTGTGGGCAGGGAACGTGTCTGCTGATTCTGTTGTATTACCCTGTTCCAAGCACTCAATAAATGCCCAAGCTGGTTTACAAATAAAGGCATCGGCATAAAAAATTGACGGGACCTCTGAACAATAATAATAGCAGTTGTGACATTTCTTAAGCGCTTACTACGTACCAACCACTGTTCTAAGCGCTGAGGTAGATAAAGGTAATCAGGTTGGACACAATCCCTGCCCCACATCGGGCTCACGGTCTTCGTCCCCATTTTCCAGACGAGGTCACTGAGGCCCAGAGAAGTGAAGTGACTTGCCCAAGGTCACACGGCAGACAAGTGGCAGAGCCAGGATTAGAACCCAGGTCCTCTGGCTCCCGGGCCCGGGCTCCATCCACTAGGTCACACTATTTCAGCGTGGCCCAGTGGAAAAAGTACGGGCTTTGGAGTCAGAGGTCATGGGTTCAAATCCCGGCTCTGCCAATTGTCAGCTGTGTGACTTTGGGCAAGTCACTTCACTTCTCTGGGCCTCGGTTACCTCATCTGGAAAATGGGGACGAAGACTGTGAGCCCCACGTGGGACAACCTGATCACCTTGTAATCAATCAATCAATCAATCAATCGTATTTATTGAGCGCTTACTGTGTGCACAGCACTGTACTAAGCGCTTGGGAAGTACAGGTTGGTAACATATAGAGACAGTCCCTACCCAACAGTGGGCTCACAGTCTAGAAGGGGGAGACAGAGAACGAAACCAAACATATTAACAAAATAAAATAAATAGGATATGTACAAGTAAAATAAATAAATAAATAGAGTAATAAATATGTACAAACATATATACATATATACAGGTAACCTCCTCTAACCTCCCCAGCGCTTAGAACAGTACTTTACACTTAGTAAGTGCTTAATAAATGCCATCATTACTCTCCTCGATCCCCTCCAGTCTGGCTTCCGTCCCCTACATTCCATGGAAACTGCCCTCTCAAAGGTCACCAATGACCTCCTGCTTGCCAAATCCAACGGCTCATACTCCGTCCTAATCCTCCTCAACCTCTCAGCTGCCTTCGACACTGTGGACCACCCCCTTCTCCTCAACACGCTATCTGACCTTGGCTTCACAGACTCCGTCCTCTCCTGGTTTCTCCTCTTATCTCTCCGGCCATTCATTCTCAGTCTCCTTTGCGGGCTCCTCCTCCCCCTCCCATCCCCTTACTGTAGGGGTTCCCCAAGGTTCAGTGCTTGGTCCCCTTCTGTTCTCGATCTACACGCACTCCCTTGGTGACCTCATTCGCTCCCATGGCTTCAACTATCATCTCTACGCTGATGACACCCAGATCTACATCTCTGCCCCTGCTCTCTCCCCCTCTCCCCAGGCTCGCATCTCCTCCTGCCTTCAGGACATCTCCATCTGGATGCCTGCCCGCCATCTAAAACTCAACATGTCCAAGACTTAACTCCTTATCTTCCCTCCCAAACCATGCCCTCTCCCTGACTTGCCCATCACTGTTGACGGCACTACCATCCTTCCCGTCTCACAAGCCTGCAACCTTGGTGTCATCCTCGACTCCGCTCTCTCATTCACCCCTCACATCCAAGCCGTCACCAAAACCTTGCGGTCTCAGCTCCGCAACATTGCCAGGATCCGCCCTTTCCTCTCCATCCACACCGCTACCCTGCTCGTTCAAGCTCTCATCCTATCCCGTCTGGACTACTGCATCAGCCTTCTCTTGGATCTCCCATCCTCGTGTCTCTCCCCACTTCAATCCATACTTCATGCTGCTGCCCGGATTATCTTTGTCCAGAAACGCTCGGGCATGTTACTCCCCTCCTCAAAAATCTCCAGTGGCTACCAATCAATCTGTGCATCAGGCAGAAACTCTTCACCCTGGGCTTCAAGGCTCTGCATCCCCTCGCCCCCTCCCACCTCACCTCCCTTCTCTCCTTCTCCAGCCCAGCCCGCACCCTCCGCTGCTTTGCCGCTAATCTCCTCACCGTGCCTCGCTCTCACCTGTCCCGCCATCGACCCCCGGCCCACGTCATCCTCGGGGCCTGGAATGCCCTCCCTCTGCCCATCCACCAAGCTACCTCTCTTCCTCCCTTCAAGGCCCTGCTGAGAGCTCACCTACTCCCGGAGGCCTTCCCAGACTGAGCCTTCCTTCCTCTCCCCCTCGTCCCCGTCTCCATCCTCCCATTTTACCTCCTTCCCTTCCCCACAGCACCTGTATATATGTATATATGTTTGTACATATTTGTTACTCTATTTATTTATTTATTTATCCTACTTGTACATATCTATTCTATTTATTTTATTTTGTTAGTATGTTTGGTTTTGTTCTCTGTCTCTCCCTTTTAGACTGTGAGCCCACTGTTGGGTAGGGACTGTCTCTATATGTTGCCAACTTGTACTTCCCAAGCGCTTAGTACAGTGCTCTGCACACAGTAAGCGCTCAATAAATATGATTGATGAATGATGATGATGATGATTCTCATTATTTCCCAGTACCCAAGTGCTGAGGAGAGTGCTGAATAAATAAACCTGTGGTGGGGTAGATGGGAATCACGGTGTCGGGAATGAATCGGGTAAAGTTTGCTGGTGGAGGTGGGATTTTAGGAGAGTTGTGGACATGAGGTCGCTGAGGTCTGTCCGATTTAACCAAGGAATCGGTGTGGCCCAGTGGCCAGAACCCGGGCCTTGGAGTCGGAAGGATCGGGATTTTCATCCCGGCTCCACCACTTATCTGCTGCGGGAACTTGGGAAGTCACTTCCCTTTTCTGTGCCTCAGTTCCCTCACCTGGAAAATGGGGATTAAGACTGTGAGCCCCAAGGGGGACAGGGACTGTGTCCAACCTGATCAGCTTGTGTCTACCCCAGTACAGTGCCTGGCACATATTAAGTGCTTAACAATTACCGTAAAAAAAGAAGGAGTCCCAGGCTGGGGCAACAGTTTAGAGTGATGGGACAAAGGCAATCAATCAATCAATCAATCAATGGTATTTATTGAGTGCTTACCACATGCAGAGCACTGTACTGAGCACTTGGGACAGTATGATATAACAGAGTTGGTAGACACATTCCCTAGAGAAGCAGCGTGGCTTAGTGGAAAGAGCCCGGGATTCAGAGGTTGTGGGTTCTAATCCCGGCTCCACCACTTGTCAGCTGTGTAGCTTTGGGCAAGTCACTTAACTTCTCTGTACCTCAGTGACCTCGTCTGTAAAATGGGGATTAAGACCGTGAGCCCCACGTGGGAACAACCTGATAACCTTGTATCTACCCCAAAGCTTAGAACAGTGGTTGGCACATAATAAGCGCTTAACAAATACCATCATTATTATTCCCTGCCCACATCGAGCTTACAGTCTAGAGGCAGAGTTACTGAAAGCAAAGCAGTTAGTCAGTTAATCACATTTATTGAGCGCTTACTGGGTGCAGAGCTCTGTATTAAAGAGCTTGGGAGAGTCCAAAAGAACAAAAGACACATTCCCTGCCCACAATGAGCTTACAGTCTAGAGGGGGAGACAGATGTCGATAGAAATAAATAAATTGCAGATCTATATTGTCGATCCAATATTCACCCTTGGCACTGACATTTCTAAATGTATCCCTGGCGCTTCCGTGCATCCTGACTCACGTTCATTTACATTTATTTTTCTATTTTAGCCTGCCATTCCCCTGCTTGTGACAGACGAAGCCTTGTCCTTCCTTCCACTCCAACTACTTGTGGTAATAATTGTGGTGTTCGGCCAGTGCTTACTTGGTGTCAAGCTCCGGGATAGATACAATACAATCAGATCGGGCACACGCGGGTCTTGTGGTCTAAGAGGGAGGGAGAACAGGAATTCCATCCGCATTTTACAGATAAGGAAACCAAGGCACGGAGAGGTGCAGTGACTTGTTCAGGGTCACGCTTCAGGTGAGAGGCCTGATTCTTGTGTTCTTCGTACAAGGTCACGCTTGTTGGTGTGTATTTATTACTCTATTTATTTGTTTGTTTTACTTGTACATATCTATTCTATTTATTTTATTTTGTTAATATGTTTTGGTTTTGTTCTCTGTCTCCCCCTTCTAGACCGTGAGCCCACTGTTGGGTAGGGACCGTCTCTCTATGTTGCCAACTTGGACTTCCCAAGTGCTTAGTACAGTGCTCTGCACACAGTAAGTGCTCAATAAATATGATTGGTTGATTGATTTTCTGATGGTGAATGGCTTGTGTCCGTCAGTTTCCCCCCCGTTCGACTGTAAGACGCTTGAGGGGCCGCGTCCCTGACTCCCACGGTGCTTTCTCAGTATGGTGCTCCTTCGGGGCAGGAGCCTCATGCTTCGGTCCTCTCCCGTGCCACCACCGCCCCGGCCTCTCCGGGCAAGGAGAACTGAGCGATGGCTACCAGCCCCCTCCCCTCACACCATCTAGAGAGCAGAAGGCGAACCCTGGGTAGTTCAGGCACCAGAGAGGTCAGCGAACAGAGCTGGGTCCGGGAGCCATCATCATCATCATCATCGATCGTATTTATTGAGCGCTTACTATGTGCAGAGCACTGTACTAAGCGCTTGGGAAGTACAAATTGGCAACATATAGAGACGGTCCCTACCCAACAGTGGGCTCACAGTCTAAAAGGGGGAGGCAGAGAACAAAACCAAACATACTAACAAAATAAAATAAATAAATAAATAGAGTAATAAATATGTACAACCATATATACATATATACAGGTGCTGTGGGGAAGGGAAGGAGGTAAGATGGGGGGGATGAGAGGGGGACGAGCGGGAGAGGAAGGAAGGGGCTCAAAGGGAGGGAAGGGAGCCAGCGGCTCGGTCGCACACTAGCCCGGCTAACCGCTAACCAACCCGGGGTTGGGGGGCCGAGAGGGAATATAAATAGAAAATTCCAAGAGACAGCCCATCCTCCTCAAGAGACATCCAGAGACTGAAGAGGAGACAGGGTCTGAGTTACAGAACATCAGACCTCCTTAGTCCGTTATCTTCACCTCCCTGCTCTGGAGGATAATGATCAAACGTCACTCCCTGACAACATTTCAAACTCAACCACTCCTTCCTCACTGCCTCGGATAGAAAACAGATGTTTCCAGACGGCCGGATCTTTCTTCAGGCAGACAGGACGGGCTTTCCCCTGGCTTCTGGGAGCCGGGAATCGATAGCGAACGCTCTTCGGCGAGCTCATTTTGAAGTCTGAGGAGACTGCCAAAGGCCCTCGCCGAAAATACTCCCTCTCTAGACTGTCAGCTCATTGTGGGCAGGGAAGGTGTCTGCTAAGTCTGTTGGATTGTCCTCTCCCAAGGGCTTGGTACAGTGCTCTAGACTGTGAGCTCACTGTTGGGTAGGGACTGTCTCTATATGTTGCCAATTTGTACTTCCCAAGCGCTTAGTACAGTGCTCTGCACATAGTAAGCGCTCAATAAATATGATTGATGATGATGATGATGACTGTCTCCATCTCACCTCCTTCCCTTCCCCACAGCACCTGTATATATGTATATATGTTTGTACATATTTGTTACTCTATTTATTTTACTTGTACATATCTATTTTATTTATTTTATTTTGTTAGCATGTTTGGTTTTGTTCTCTGTCTCCCCCTTTTAGACCGTGAGCCCACTGTTGGGTAGGGACTGTCTCTATATGTTGCCAACTTGGACTTCCCAAGCTCTTAGTACAGTGCTCTGCACACAGTAAGCGCTCAATAAATACGATTGATTGATTGATTGATTGCTCTGCACAGAGTAAGTGCTCAATAGATTGATTATATTAATGTCTGTCTCCCCCTCCGGACTGTAAGCTCTTTATGGGCGGGGAACACATCTGCTAATTCTGTTGGATTATCATTCATTCATTCATTCATTCAATCGTATTTATTGAGCGCTTACTGTGTGCAGAGCACTGTACTAAGCACTTGGGAAGTACAAGTTGGCAACATATAGAGACGGTCCCTATCAAACAACGGGCTCACAGTCTAGAAGGGGGAGACAGACAACAAAATAAAACATCATCATCAATTGTATTTATTGAGCGCTTACTGTGTGCACAGCACTGTACTAAGCGCTTGGGAAGTACAAGTTGGCAACGTATACAGACAGTCCCTACCCAACAGTGGGCTCACTGTCTAAAACATGTAAAACATGTAGACAGGTGTCCTCTCCCAAGCTCTTAGTATGGAGCTCAGCACATAGTAAGTACTCAATACATAATAACGATTGATTGATTAAGAGAAGCAGCGTGGCTCAGTGGAAAGAGCCCAGGCTCTGGAGTCAGAGGTCATGGGTTCAAATCCCAGCTCTGCCAATTGGGCAAGTCACTTAACTTCTCTGGGCCTCAGTTACCTCATCTGTAAAATGGAGATTAAGACCGTGAGCCCCCCATGGGACAACCTGCTCACCTTGTAACCTCCCCAGCGCTTAGAACAGTGCTTTGTACATAGTAAGTGCTTAATAAATGCCATTATTATTATTATTATTATTGACTGACTGTGCGGGGAGCTTGGATTTTTCTAACATGCAGTCACATCACCGATCTCATTTCGTCCTCCCCGCATCCCCAGCAGGTACGTCTTATTGTCTTCATTTGGCAGAGGCAGGAACTGAGGCCCAGAGAGGTTAAGTGACTTGCCCGGGATCGCCCAGCAGGCCAGGGGCAGAGCTGAGCTGAGAACAAAGGTCTTCTGACTCCCGGGCCGATGCTCTTGCCACTGGGCCAGAGCATCTTCCTGAAATGGCACAGCTTGGGACCCAACCCCACCTAAACCTTTAAATAGGTAAATTCCACAGCCACCCCACTTCCATTTCAGATAATAATGATGATAATAATAATAATAATAATAATGGCATTTGTTAAGCACTTACTATTTGTGAAGCACTGTTGTAAGTGCTGGGAGGGATACCAGGTGATCAGGTTGTCCCACGTGGGGCTCACAGTCTTCATCCCCATTTTAGAGGTGAGGTAGACTGAGCCCCTTCCTTCCTCTCCCCCTCGTCCCCCTCTCCATCCCCCCCCCCATCTTACCTCCTTCCACAACACCTGTATATATGTATATATGTTTGTACATATTTTTTTACTCTACTTATTTATTTATTTATTTTATTTGTACATATCTATTCTATTTATTTTATTTTGTTAGTATGTTTGGTTTTGTTCTCTGTCTCCCCCTTTTAGACTGCGAGCCCACTGTTGGGTAGGGACTGTCTCTATATGTTGCCAATTTGTACTTCCCAAGCGCTTAGTACAGTGCTCTGCACATAGTAAGCGCTCAATAAATACGATTGATGATGATGATGATGATGATGATGAGGTAACTGAGGCCCAGGGAAGGTAAGCGACTTGCCCAAGGTCACACAGCAGACATGGGGCGGGGCCGGGATTTGAACCCACGACCTCTGACTCCCAAGCCCGGGCTCTTTCCACTGAGCCATGCTGGTTCCAGGGGGGTTGAGGGAGGGACCCTCACCTCTGAAGCGCTTAGTACAGTGCTCTGCACACAGTAAGCGCTCAATAAATACGATTGATTGATTGATTGCAGAGACAACCTGCACCTCAGACTTCTTTTGAACCAGAGGACTCAAAATCCACTTCTCCTTATCAAGTCCATGGGGCCGGTTTTCAACACGCTGAAAAACAGCATGGCCTGCCTGGGAGTCAGAAGGACCTGGGTTCTAATTCCGGCTCCGCCACTCGTCTACCGTGTGACCTCGGGCAAGTCACTTCACTTCTGGGCCTCAGTGACCTCGTCTGTAAAATGGGGGTTAAGAGTGTGAGTCCCATATGGGACAGGGACTGTATCCAACCCGAATCTCTCGTATCTACCCCAGTGCTTAGAACGGTTCCTGGAACAAATACCGAGAAAAAAAAACGATTTGCGTTTTCTGCGGCTGCTGATAATATTGTTGATTTGAAGAAGAAGTTGAAGCCGCCTCGTGTTTCGACTTCATTGCTTGAGCTTGTAGGAGGAGAGCCTGCCTTTGCTCTCACAAAGCTGCGAGCTTAATCAGGAAACATTTTCTAATCTTAAGGTTGTTTGTTTTTTTTGGAGGGGGGAGTTTAATGCTATTGCTAACTACGCGCCAGGCACTGGATTAAGCCCTGGGGTAGAAACAAGCTAATCGGGTTGGATACAGTCCATGTCCCACATTTGATCCCCATTTTATGAGGTCACTGAGTCCCAGAGAAAGTGGCTTGCCCAAGGTCACCCAGAAGACAAGTGCCAGAGCCGCGACTAGAACCCAGGTTCTTCTGACTCCTAGGCCAGTGCTCTAGTCATTTATCATAGCTATAATTCTATTTATTATAGCCATAATTCTATTTATTCTGACGATTTTGACACCTGTCTACATGTTTTGTTTTGTTGTCAGTCTCCCCCTTCTACACTGCGAGCCCGTTGTTGGGTAGGGACCGTCTCTAGATGTTGCTGACTTGGACTTCCCAAGCGCTTAGTACAGTGCTCTGCACCCAGTAAGTGCTCAATAAATATGACAATGAATGAATGAATTAGACCATGCTTTTTTTTTAAAAAAAGTTATTTTTTAGGTGCTTACTTCGTGCCGGGACCTATGCTAAGCACTGAGGTAGATACAAGGTTTGACACAGTCCATGTCCTACATGGGGCTCTATCCACCAGGCTATGCTGCTTCTTAAATTCATGATGTCAAGGGGAAAATGCCAGCAAAAAAGGCAGGTTTTCATCTTTCCTCTTCCCAAAAAGGATTTGAAAACACCTGGATGCCCCAGTTTGGCTACCTAACGCCCAGACCCGTGTCCTAACCATGAGGCCACACTGCTTCTCTTGCTTACTATCTGAAGCTGGCCCGTCCCAGGGACCGCTACCACAAAGATCCTCCGTATAATTAATTATTAATTAACTATAATTAATAACATTAATGTTAACATTGTCATCATTAATATTAACATTATCAACATTAATAACATTTATATTGTCAACTTGTCCTCTCCCAAGTGCTTAGTACACTCTGCACACAATAAGAGCTCAATCAATACCATTGACTGACTCCCAAAATCAGGGAGGATGCTTGCTTGTACCGTTTCCATGTGAAAAGGAAATGTGAAACTTCAGAGAGAAAACAAACCAATTCATTCATTCATTCAATCGTATTTACTGAGCACCTCCTCTGTGTTGAGCACTATACTAAGCACTTGGGAGAGTGCAATAGAATAATAGACACACTCCCTGCCCACAACGAGCTTACAGTCTAGAAGGGGTGACAGACATGAGTAGAAATAAATAAATTACAGATTTGGACATAATTGCTGTGGGGCTGGGAGAGGGGGAGGATGAATGAAGGGAGAAAGTCAGTCAACCAATCCTATGTTTTGTCTTTAAAATACGCAATTGTGAATTCTCCTCACCGTGCGCTCCTTGTTGGGAACAAAACTACCACCCTATTTAGACTGTGAGCCCCATGTGGAACAGGGACTGTGTCTGAACTAAATAACTTGTCTCTACCCCAGTGCTTAGAACAGTGTTTGGCACATAGTAAGCACTTAACAAATGTCATTATAATTATTATTATTATTAACAATCAACTGATCGTATTTATCGAGAGCTTACTGTGGGCAGAGCACTGTATTAAGGACTTGGAAGAGGACAGTATAACAATATAACAGAAACATTCCTTGCCCGCAATGAGCTTGTACCACATATTTACATTTGAAAAAACCTGCTGTACTGCCCTCTTGCAAGCTCTGCCCACTGTAAATGCTCAATAAATACCACTGATGGACTGATTGTCTCTTCCAAACCCATGCTACGTCACCGAGGGGGTGACAAATCAAGGCAAAGCCACAGACTTGTGACTCCTCCAGCCGTGGCCTGACCTCCCCCTACAAAAAGAGAAAAGGACAACCACTTGTTTCTTGCCCCCAACCACTTTGCCCAGTGGTTAGAGAGCAGGCCTGGGTGTCAGCAGGTCATGTGTTCTAATCCCGGCTCTACCACTTGTCATTTCATTTCTCCGGGCCTCAGTGACCTCATCTGTGAAATGGGGATTGAGACTGTGAGCTCCACGTGGGACAGGGACTGTGTCCAACCCGACTTGCTTACGTTCACCCCCGCTGGAGGTGGCTGGCACATAGTAAGTGCTCAACAAATACCGCAATTATTATTAGTATATAAACATATTATATATAGTATAATATATTGTTATGGTAGACACCTTATTACTATAGTAATTATAATAATAATAATAATGGCATTTATTCAGTGCTTACTACGTGCAAAGTCCCTGTTCTAAGCTCTGGGGAGGTTAAAGGTGATCAGTTTGTCCCACGGGGGGCTCACAGTCTTAATCCCCATTTTACAGATGAGGTAACTGAGGCCCAGAGAAGTTAAGTGATTTGCCCAAGGTCACACAGCTGACAATTGGCAGAGCGGGGATTTGAACCCATGACTTCTGACTCCAAAGACCATGCTCTTTCCACTGAGCCATGCTCGTTCTCTATATAATATACTATAATATATAATATACTATATTATAGTAATAGTCATTATTGATAGTAATAGTAATAACACTGCGTCTACTAACTTGTATTATCCTCTCCCAAAAGCTTAGTACAGTGCTCTGAGCCCAGTAAGTGCTCAATAAATACCACTGATTGGTTGATTGACCTGTGGTTCCTAGCTGTTCCCTATTTTTTTTTTTTGATATGGTATTTGTTAAGCACTTACTATATGTCAAACACTGTTCTCAGTGCTGGGGTAGATACAAGTTAATTAGTTCGGAGACAGTCCCTGTCCCACATGGGAGGGAGATCAGGTATCCCCATTTTACAGTTGAGGAGACTGAGGCACAGAGAAGCAAAGTGACTTGTCCAAGGCCATCCAAAAAGCAGAGGCAGGATTAGAACCCAGGTCCTTCTGACCCCAGGCCCATGCTCTGTCCAGTAGTCCTTCGTTATGCACTGTAATACCCCCCCACACACACCCCAGGCCTGGGGAGAAGGGATGGGGAGGAACACCACAAGGCCTGAACCTTGTAGCAAAGAACGCCGAAAGACTTATTTTAGGAAATGTCAGAATACATCAGTTCTGAGAAACGCCAAGGAAAATGGGAACTCGGAGTGTAGACACATCAGATTAGACACTTCCGCTGACAATACTCTCCTCCATCCGGAGCGAATATCTCAGCTCTCTGCCAGCAATATTTTCCTAGTGAAAAATATGTTAAGCGAACACCGCGAGAGGATTTCGATTCCAGCGAAAGCACGGTCGGAGAGAACCCAAACAAGGGCCAATTATTATCTATTAAGTTAATAGTTCTGTTTCGGGGAAAATTCTCAGGCTTCAGGTCCGTGGGATAAGGAAATGTGGAACTTTAGATAGAAAAACAAACCAATTCTATGTTGCTTCTTTACCGCACAGTCACTGTGAATTCCACTCACTAGTGGCTTGTGCGTCTCTGTGTCCGTTTGGGTCTGTTTATGTACAAGTAAAATAAATAGAGTAATGAATATGTACAAATAGATACAAGTGCTGAGGGGAGGGGAAGGGGGCAGGGAAGAGGGAGGGAGGGGGGCGATGGGGAGGGGAGGAGGAGAGGAAGAAGGGGGCTCAATCTGGGAAGGCCTCCTGGAGGAGGTGAGCTCTCAGTAGGGCTTTGAAGGGAGGAAGAGAGCTAGTTTGGCGGATGTGTGGAGGGAGGGCATTCCGGGCCAGGGGAAGGACATAGAGCTCTGTACAAAGGGCTTGGTATAATAAACAGACACATTCCCTGCCCACAACGAGCTTACAGTCTAGAGGGGGAGACAGACATAATGGAAATAAATAAATGATAGATACAGGCATCAGTGCTGTGGGGCTGGGATGGGGGATTTATAAAGGGAGCAAGTCAGGGTGATGAAGAAGGAAGTGAGCTGTGACAGCCCTAGATCTCTGTACTTTGCCCTCCAGTTTTTTGATTTTATGGTATTGTTTTGGCACTTACTGTATACCAGACACTATACTAAACGCTGGAGTAGATACAAGCTAATCAGGTGGATTCCCTGACTTTCCTGTCACTGTAGATGGCATTACCATCCTTCCCGTCTCACAAGCCCGCAACCTGGGTGTCATCCTCGACTCCACTCTCCCGTTCACCCCACACATCCAATCCGTCACCCAAACCTGCCAGTCTCACCTCCGCAACATCGCCAAGATCCGCCCTTTCCTCTCCATCCAGACCACTGCCCTGCTGGTTCAAGCTCTCACCCTATCCCGACTGGATGACTGCATCGGCCTCCTCTCTGATCTCCCATCCTCCTGTCTCTCCCCGCTTCAGTCTATACTTCACTCTGCTGCCCGGATCATCTTTGTGTAGAGGTGCTCTGGGCAGGTCACTCCCCTCCTCAAAAATCTCCAGTGGTTGCCTATCCACCTTCGCATGAAGCAAAAACTCCTCACTCTTGGCTTCAAGGCTGTCCATCCCCTCGCCCCCTCCTACCTCACCTCCCTTCTGTCCTTCTCCAGCCCAGCCCGCACCCTCTGCTCTCTGGCTGCTCACCTCCTCACTGTACCTCATTCTTGCCCGTCCCGTCGTCGACCCCCGGCCCACGTCCTTCCCCTGGCCCGGAATGCCCTCCCTCCACACATCCACCAAGCTAGCTGTCTTCCTCCTTTCAAAGCCCTACTGAGAGCTCACCTCCTCCTGGAGGCCTTCCCACACTGAGCCCCCTTTTTCCTCTCCTCCTCTGCATCCCCCCCACCCTACCTCCTTCCCCTCCCCATAGCACTTGTATCTATTTGTACAGATTTATAACTCTATCTATTTTACTTGTACATATTTACTATTCTATTTATTTTGTTAATGATGTGCACAGAGCTATAATTCTATTCTGACGATTTTGACACCCGTCTACATGTTTTGTTTTGTCGCCTGTCCCCCCTTCTACACTGTGAGCCCGTTGTTGGGTAGGAACTGTCTCTAGATGTTGCCCACTTGTACTTCCCAAGTGCTGAGTACAGTGCTCTGCACACAGTAAGCGCTTAATAAATACGATTGAATGAATGAATGAATGACTCCTCGTCACTTCATTTCTCTGGGCCTCAGTTCCCTCATCTGCAGAATGGGGATCGAGACTGTGAGCCCCGCATGGGTCAGGGACTGTGTCCATCTGATTTGCCTGTGTCCAACCCAGTGCCTGGCACATAGTAAGCGCTTAACAAATACTATAGTTACTATTTAAATCCAGCCCCTTCCTTCTGAAGCTCCAAAGTGCTTGAGAAGTACTTGAGAAGCAGCATGGCCTGGTGGCTAGAGCCCGGGCATGGGAATCAGAAGACCCAGGTTCTCATTCCGGCTCCACCACTTGCTGTGTGACCTTGGGCAAGTCACTTCACTTCTCTGGGACTCAGTGCCCTCCTCTAGAAAATGGGGATGAAGACTGTGAGATCCCCCGGGGGACAGGGACTGCGTTCAACCTCATCCGCTTGTATCTACCCCAGCGCTTAGAACAGTGCCTGGCATAGTAGGCGTTTAACAAATACCATTAAGAAAAAAACAACAAAAAGAGCTGAAGCATGGAATGACGGAGGCAGAAGCAGTACAGTAATCCTTCCGGAGCCTCCCCGTTCCGGCTCCAAATAGGCTTCCCGCCGGCAACATGTTATCTCCGTTCCATTCTCCCTGACATTCCCTAATTAACTCCATTCTCCCAGACTCCACTGCCTCAGCAGGCGCCCAGCACAAGGACTGTCAAGGTAGTGAAGGGAACAAAAAGGGACCGACAGCAGCAGAGTTTATCAATCATTGGCATTTACTGAGCGCTTATCAAGTGCAGAGCACTGTACTGAGCTCTCGGGAGACCACAACACAACAGAGTTAGCTGCCACATTCCCTGAGCGTAACAAGCCGACCGCAGGATCTCTGGTGGTGGAGTTTGAGGGAATTTCTTTTTCTTCAGCGGTGGTGGCGGGTGGCAGGCATATGATCTAACATCTCCCTTGTTCGGTCAACCTTTAACGGCATTTATTGAGCACTTACTATGTGCAGAGCACTGTACTAAGCGCTTGGGAGAGCACAATAAAACAGAATTAACAGCCACATTCCCTGAGCCTAACAAGCTGGCAGCAGGACTTAGTTATTCGTTCATTCAGTTGTATTTATTGAGTGCTCACTATGTGCAAAGCACTGTACTAAGTGCTTGGAAGAGTACAACATAACAATAAGCAGGATCTCTGGTAGCAGAGTCTGAGGGAATTTCATTTTCTTTAGTGATGATGGTGCTGGCAGGCACATTGTCTAACATCTGTCCCACTTTATCAACCAATTAGTGGTATTTATTGAGTGTTTACTATGTGCAGAGCACCGTACTAAGCGCTTGGGAGAGCCCAATAAAACAGAATTAACGGACACATTCCCTGAGCCTAACAAGCTGGCAGCAGGACTTAGTTATTCGTTCATTCAGTTGTATTTATTGAGTGCTCACTATGTGCAAAGCACTGTACTAAGTGCTTGGAAGAGTACAACATAACAATAAGCAGGATCTCTGGTAGCAGAGTCTGAGGGAATTTCTTTTTCTTTAGTGATGATGGTGCTGGCAGGCACATTGTCTAACATCTGTCCCACTTTATCAACCAATTAGTGGTATTTATTGAGTGTTTACTATGTGCAGAGCACAGTACTAAGCGCTACGGAAAGTACAGGAAATGGAGGAGACGGGAGATGGTGACATCCATTCTGGTTGCATTAGCAGGCTCCGGAACCATCCGCCACTTCATTTATTCAATTGCATTTACTGAGCGCTTATTGTGTGCAGAGGACTGTACTAAGCACTTGGAAGAGTACAATACGACAATAAACGGACACACTCCCTGCCCACATGAGTTCTCCATACAGGAATCACACAGCAACCTGGGGGAATCGAGGGGCAAGGTGGGGAGACGTGGATTTTCCCCTCCTTCTCCAGGTTAGAGGAGCAATTGTGGCCTAATGGAGAGAATTCGCGCCCGGGAGTCAGAGGACCCGAGTTCTAATCCTAACTCCGCCACTTGTCTGCTGTGTGACCTTGGGAGAGTCACCTCACTTATCTGGGCCTCAGTTCCCTCATCTGGAAAACGGGGATGAAGACTATGAGCCCCATGAGGGACAGAGAATGTGTCCAACCCATAAGCCCGTTGTTGGGTAGGGACTGTCTCTATATGTTGCCAAGTGCTTAGTACGGTGCTGTGCACACAGTGAGCGCTCAATAAATACGATTGAATGAATTAGCTTGTATCCACCCCAGCGCTTAGTACAGTGCCTGGCACATACTAAGTGCTTAACAAATACCATTAAAAAAATCCCAGCTCCCCAGTTGTCTGCTGCATGACCTTGGACAAGTCACTTCATTCTCTAGGCCTCGGTTCCCTCGTCAGGAAAATGAGGATGAAGACACGTGGGACAAGGACCGTGTCAGTCCCGATAAACCCGTATCCACTCTAGTGCTTAGTAGTGTGCCTGGCACATAGTAATAATAGTAATAATAATAATAATGGCATTTATTAAGCACTTACTATGTGCAAAGCACTGTTCTAAGCGCTGGGGGGATACAAGGTGATCAGGTTGTCCCACATGGGGCTCACAGTCTTAATCTCCATTTTACAGATGAGGTACCTGAGGCCCAGAGAAGTAAAATGACTTGCCCAAAGTCACACAGCTGACAAGTTGTACTTCCCAAGCACTTAGTACAGTGCTCTGCACACAGTAAGCGCTCAATAAATACGACTGATGAAGTGGCGGAGCTGGGATTTGAACCCATGACCTCTGACTCCAAAGCCCGGGCTCTTTCCACTGAGCCACGCTGCTTCTCTATATAATAAGCGCTTAACAGATACCACAATTATTATTATTAATTTTCCTAGAAACTGAAGCATAAGGAGTTGATCAGGCCCAGCGGAGGCTGAGCTGGGCAGTGCTAACATCGTGCCCACACGCTGCCTTGCGAATTCAGCCCGCCGCGCTCCTTTCAGTGCTCACTGTTGGTGAGCGGTTCTGTCCCCCCTCTCTGGGAGAATATAAAAGGACATTCAGAGCTTCTTCCATTGATCTGGGTCCAGTTCCAAATCAGAGCCCCCTCCTTGCTGTGTGTTCGAGAGCGACCCGAAGTGAACGCGAAGAGGTCAGCCAAGGACGGTTTTTCCCGAAACATTATCCAACCTCGGCTTCACCGACTCTGTCCTCTCCTGGTTCTCCTCTCCTCTCCCTGGCCGTTCATTCCCATCTCCTTCATGGACTCCTCCTCTGCCTCCCGCCCCTTAACTGCGGGGGTACCTCAAGGTTCAGTTCTGGGTCCCCTTCTATTCTCCTTCTACACCCAATATTGGTGAGATATTGGTAGATTTCGCATTGGTCGATGTGAGAGGCCAACGTTCAGACTCCGGGGGACACCCAGCATGGAGAGGGAGAAGATTCACTCGTTCATTCCGTCGTATTTATTGAGCGCTTACTGTACAGGCCGGACTAATCGCTTGGGAGAGTACAATATAACAATAAGCAGACACATCCCCCGCCCACAGGGAGCTTACAGTCTAGAGGACTGTCCACCCTGACGACTGGAAGCATGAAAGGCCAACATTCAGCCCCTGAGGACACCCAAGATGGCATCCTCCCCCTCGAGAGGCAGCAGGCCCGAAAGAATCCAACCTGGCGAGGAACTTTTGAACACTCCGTGGGTTCTGAAGAAATCTACCTACAAAAGCGGATGCCGGGACCCTGTTATTTAGAGGGAGAAATTCAAATTCATCTCAAAACGGAGCTATTGTTACCCAAAGGGGGCAATTAGCAGCGGGCTGGGGGTGGGGCTCCCCATGCCACCGGGACTGTAATAGCTGCAGCTGACACACGGCAGGGGAAGTGAGGGCTGACAGAGTCGGAGAAAATCCAAACCCGCTATTAGTCCCAGACGGGATCCGCCGTTCAACGAAAGCGACGATAATCGCACCCGCTTGAGGTTTGCCGCTGATAAAGGAAGTTGGCGTGGTGGCTCTCCAACACAGAAGCGGAGGAAGCAGCGTGTTGCCGGAGCCGTGAGAGGTTGGAGGCGTTTCTGAAGAGCGCGGCCCAAATTTAGACACCTTAATTCAGCGCCTCCGCCCTCAGGTTGAATGGGAAAGACGCCCCACTAACCTGGAACAGGCCGACAATTCCTTGTAGGAGGAACCCAAAGGCGAAAGAGGCGGAGTGGCCTAGTAGATAGGACACAGGTCCGGGAGTCGGAAGGACCTGGGTTCTAATCCCCGCCTCACCACTTGTCTGCGGGGTGACACTGGGCAAGTCACTTCACTTCTCAGAGCCTCAGTTCCCTCATCTGTAAAACGGGGATTAAGACGGCGAGCCCCACGTGGGACAACCTGATCACCTTGTATCCCCCCCGCCCCCAGGGCTTAGACCAGTGTTTCGCACATAGTAAGCGCTTAACAAATGCCTTTTAAAAAGAACCAACCAAACAAAAAAAACCTAGCTGGGCCTGGGAATCAGAAGGAACTGGGTTCTTATCCCAGCTCCGCCATTCGTCTGCTGGGTGACCTTGGGTAAGTCATTTCACTTCTCTAGGCCTCACTTACCTCATCTGGAAAATGGGGATTTAGACTGTGAGCCCTTGTGGGACAGGTACTGTGCCCAACCTGGTTACCTAGTATCTACCCCAGCGCTTAGAACAGTGCCTGGCACGTAGTAAGTGCTTAACAAATACCTTCAAAAGAAATGGGCCAATAGCGATACACACTGACCCCTGGAATCACAACACGACACACAGATAGAATTTCTCCATTAGTAACATCCCCTCTGAACCCAAAGGACAAACATGTACACATACCACACATACACATACACACCCCATATCAGAGCCCTCGTGATTTATTTATTCACTCATTCATTCATTCAATTGTATTTATTGAGCTCTTGCTGCATGTAGAGCACTGTACTAAGCGCCTGGGGTAGGACAATAGAACAATAAACCTGTATATATGTTTGTACATATTTATTACTCTATTTGTTTTACTTGTACATATTTGCTATTCTATTTATTTCATTTTGTAAATTTGTTTTGTTGTCTGTCTCCCCCTTCTAGACTGTGAGCCCGCTGTTGGGTAGGAATCGTCTCTATAAGTTACCAACTTGTACTTCCCAAGCGCTTAGTACAGTGCTCTGCACACAGTTAGCGCTCAATAAATATGATTGAATGAATGGACGGACACATTTCCTGCCCACAACGAGCTACAGTCTAGAGAGAGGTTCATTCATTCATTCATTCGCTTGTATTTATTGAGCGCTTGCTGTGAGCAGAGCACTGGACTAAGCGCTTGGAAAGTACAATTCAGCAACAAATAGAGACCATCGATCCCTACCCAACAATGGGATCTCAGAAGTGGGGAGACAGATAAAAAAAACTAAACAGGTGCAAGTAAACAGGCATCAGTAGCATCAATGTAAATAAATAGAATTATAGATATATACACATCGTTTATAAAATAAATAGAATAATAAATATGTACATATATACACAAGTGCTGTGGGGCGGGGAGGGGGAATAGAGTAGAGGGAGGGAGTCGGGGTGATGGGAAGGGGAGGAGGAGCAGAGGAAAAGGGGGGCTCATTCTCCCTGTTCCACACGGGGCCCACAGCCTTTAATCCCCATTTTACAGATCTCTGAAGCACAGAGAAGTGAAGTGACTTGCCCAGGGTCATACAGCAGAAAAGTGGCAGAACCAGGATTAGAACCCCTGTCCTTCTGACTTCCAAGCCTGTGCTCTAGCCACTAGACCATGCTGCTTCTCTATGGGCGGGGAACGGGTCCACTAATTCCATTGCATTGAACTCTCCCAAGCGCTTAGTACAGTGCTCTGTACATAGTAAGAGCTCCATAAATACCATTGACTGATTAAGCTTGTTATGGGCAGGGAATGTGTCTGCTAATTCTGTTGTGTTGTAATAACAATAATAATAATAATAATAATGGCATTTATTAAGCGCTTACTATGTGCAAAGCACTGTTCTAAGCACTGGGGAGGTTACAAGGTGATCAGATTGTCCCACAGGGGGCTCACAGTCTTAATCCCCATTTTACAGATGAGGGAACTGAGGCCCAGAGAAGTGAAGTGACTTGCCCAAAGTCATAGCTGATAGTTGATGGAGCCGGGATTTGAACCCATGACCTCTGACTCCAAAGCCCATGCTCTTTCCACTGAGCCACGCTGCTTCTCTGTACTCTCCCAAGCGCTCAGTACAGTGCTCTGCACATAGTAAGAGCTTCATAAATACCATTGACTGATTAAGCTTGTTATGGGCAGGGACTGTGTCTGCTAATTCTGTTGTGTTGTCCTCTCCCAAGCGCTTAGTACAGTGCTCTGCACGTGGTTAGAGCTCCATAAATACCATTGACTGGTTAAGCTTGTTATGGGCAGGGACTATGTCTGCTAATTCTGTTGCATTGAACTCTCCCAAGCGCTTAGTACAGTGCTCTGCACGTGGTTAGAGCTCCATAAATACCATTGACTGATTAAGCTTGTTATGGTCAGGGACCGTGTCTGCTAATTCTGTTGCATTGAACTCTCCCAAGCGCTTAGTACAGTGCTCTGCACATAGTAAGAGCTTCATAAATACCATTGACTGATTAAGCTTGTTATGGGCAGGGACTGTGTCTGCTAATTCTGTTGTGTTGTCCTCTCCCAAGCGCTTAGTACAGTGCTCTGCACGTGGTTAGAGCTCCATAAATACCATTGACTGGTTAAGCTTGTTATGGGCAGGGACTGTGTCTGCTAATTCTGTTGCATTGAACTCTCCCAAGCGCTTCGTACAGTGCTCTGCACATAGTAAGAGCTTCATAAATACCACTGACTGATTAAGCTTGTTATGGTCAGGGACTATGTCTGCTAATTCTGTTGCATTGAACTCTCCCAAGCGCTTAGTACAGTGCTCTGCACGTGGTTAGAGCTCCATAAATACCATTGACTGATTAAGCTTGTTACGGTCAGGGACCGTGTCTGCTAATTCTGTTGCATTGAACTCTCCCAAGCGCTTAGTACAGTGCTCTGCACATAGTAAGAGCTTCATAAATACCATTGACTGATTAAGCTTGTTATGGGCAGGGAATGTGTCTGCTGATTCTGTTGTGTTGTACTCCCAAGCGCTTAGTACAGTGCTCTGCACGTGGTTAGAGCTCCATAAATACCATTGACTGATTAAGCTTGTTATGGTCAGGGACTGTGTCTGCTAATTCTGTTGCATTGAACTCTCCCAAGCGCTTAGTACAGTGCTCTGCACGTGGTTAGAGCTCCATAAATACCATTGACTGATTAAGCTTGTTATGTTCAGGGACGGTGTCTGCTAATTCTGTTGCATTGAACTCTCCCAAGCGCTTAGTACAGTGCTCTGCACATAGTAAGAGCTTCATAAATACCATTGACTGATTAAGCTTGTTATGGTCAGGGACCGTGTCTGCTAATTCTGTTGCATTGAACTCTCCCAAGCGTTTAGTACAGTGCCCTGCACGTGGTTAGAGCTCCATAAATACCATTGACTGATTAAGCTTGTTATGGGCAGGGACCATGTCTGCTAATTCTGTTGCATTGAACTCTCCCAAGGGCTTAGTACAGTGCTCTGCACATAGTAAGAGCTTCATAAATACCATTGACTGATTAAGCTTGTTATGGTCAGGGACCGTGTCTGCTAATTCTGTTGCATTGAACTCTCCCAAGCGCTTAGTACAGTGATCTTAGTACAGTGCTCTGCACACAGTAAGCGCTCAATAAATACGATTGATTGATTGATCTGCACATAGTAAGAGCTTCATAAATACCATTGACTGATTAAGCTTGTTATGGTCAGGGACCGTGTCTGCTAATTCTGTTGCATTGAACTCTCCCAAGCGCTTAGTACAGTGCTCTGCACGTGGTTAGAGCTCCATAAATACCATTGACTGATTAAGCTTGTTATGGTCAGGGATTGTGTCTGCTAATTCTGTTGCATTGAACTCTCCCAAGCGCTTAGTACAGTGCTCTGCACGTGGTTAGAGCTCCATAAATACCATTGACTGATTAAGCTTGTTATGGTCAGGGACCGTGTCTGCTAATTCTGTTGCATTGAACTCTCCCAAGCGCTTAGTACAGTGCTCTGCACATAGTAAGAGCTTCATAAATACCATTGACTGATTAAGCTTGTTATGGTCAGGGACCGTGTCTGCTAATTCTGTTGCATTGAACTCTCCCAAGCGCTTAGTACAGTGCTCTGCACATAGTAGGAGCTTCATAAATACCATTGACTGATTAAGCTTGTTATGGGCAGGGAACGTGTCTGCTAATTCTGTTGCATTAAACTCTCCCAAGCGCTTAGTACAGTGATCTTAGTACAGTGCTCTGCACACAGTAAGCGCTCAATAAATACGATTGATTGATTGATCTGCACATAGTAAGAGCTTCATAAATACCATTGACTGATTAAGCTTGTTATGGGTAGGGAACGTGTCTGCTAATTCTGTTGCGTTGTACTCTCCCAAGCGCTTAGTACAGTGCTCTGCACACAGTAAGAGCTCCATAAATACCACTGACTAATTAAGCTTGTTATGGGCAGGGAACGTGTCTGCTAATTCTGTTGTGTTGTACTCTCCCAAGTGCTCTGCATATGGTAAGCGCTCAATAAATACCACTGATCGATTGACTGATTGATTGATTGATTGCACCACTGTTAATGCTCAGGTGCAGATGACCTCTGCTCTGGAAAATGGGGATTAAGACCCATGGGACAGGGACTGTGTTCAACCTGATTCTCTTGTATCTACCCCAGTGCTTACAGTGCTTAGGAGAGTGCTTACTTAATAAATGCCACCATTATCATCATTTCAGTGCCTGGCACATAGTAAGCGCTTAACAAATACCACAGTTATCATCATCATCATCAATCGTATTTATTGAGTGCTTACTATGTGCAGAGCACTGTACCAAGCGCTTGGGAAGTACAAATTGGCAACATATAGAGACAGTCCCTACCCAACAGTGGGCTCACAGTCTAAAAGGGGGAGACAGAGAACAAAACCAAACATACAAAATAAAATAAATAGAATAGATATGTACAAGTAAAATAAATAAATAAATAGAGTAATAAATATGTACATACATATATACAGTTATTATGACCCAGTGCTTAGAACAGTGCTCCAGCACTTAGAACAGGGCTCCAGCACTTAGAACAGTGCTTTGCACATAGTAACCGCTTAATAAATGCCATCATTATGATGATGTTGATGATGATGATTATTAGGAGAAACAGAAACCCCTCCCCTTAGCAACCACTACTGCATGTGCCACAAGAGGAAATCCCTTCTCCCCTTAGCAACCACCGATTCATGTGCAGCGAGGGGAAATGATATCACACGCGCACACACACATTTAGCGACTATTGTTTCACAGCCACACGGGGAAATGTGTTCTCCACAGGGAAGGAAGCGACTTTCTAGACTGTAAGCTCGTTGTGGGCGGGGAATGTGTCTGTTTCCTGTTGTATTGTCGTCTCCCAAGTGCTCGGTACAGTCTTCTGCACACAGTAAGCGCTCAGTAAATACCACTGAATGAATGAATTTTCTCTTCTCCCTACCTAATTCACCTTTCCCCGAAGAAACCCATTCTGCCCTCCAGCTGACAATTGGGACATTTCGGAAGACTGAGCTCTTGGCTGCTACAACTTTGCCGTATTGTGCTCTTCCAAGCGCTTAGTACAGCGCTCTGCACCTAGTTAGCTCTCAATAAATACCATTAATTGGTTGATTGATTGACATCATAAATAAAATTAACTCCATCAGGTCTGAGCTCCCCAAAGCCACTCCCCCCCACCTTCTCCAACCCCCTGGCTCTCAACGCTCAATGCTCTCCGCTACTCTCCCATCCTTCCCAGCAGTATCCTCAGAGGAGCTCTCCTCCCTCCTCTCAAGTGTTACTCCAGCCACCTGTGCTTCTGACCCCATTCCCTCTCATCTTATGAAATCTCTCGCTCCATCCCTCCTCCCCTCCTTAACTTCCATCTTCAACCGCTCACTCTCCACTGGTTCCTTCCCCTCTGCCTTCAAACATGCCCACGTTTCTCCCATCCTAAAAAACCCCTCACTTGACCCCACCTCACCTTCTAGTTATCGCCCTATCTCCCTCCTACCATTCCTTTCCAAACTCCTTGAACGAGTCGTCTACACACGCTGCCTCGAATTCCTCAACGCCAACTCTCTCCTCGACCCCCTCCAATCTGGCTTCCGTCCCCTACATTCCACGGAAACTGCCCTCTCAAAGGTCACCAATGACCTCCTGCTTGCCAAATCCAACGGCTCATACTCTATCTTAATCCTCCTCGACCTCTCGGCTGCCTTTGACACTGTGGACCACCCCCTTCTCCTCAACACGCTATCCAACCTTGGCTTCACAGCCTCTGTCCTCTCCTGGTTCTCCTCTTATCTCTCCAGCCGTTCATTCTCAGTCTCTTTTGTAGGTTCCTCCTCCCCTTCCCATCCCCTTACTGTAGGGGTTCCTCATGGGTCAGTTCTTGGTCCCCTTCTGTTCTCGATCTACACTCACTCCCTTGGTGATCTCATTCGCTCCCACGGCTTCAACTATCATCTCTACGCTGATGACATCTAAATCTACATCTCTGCCCCTGCTCTCTCTCCCTCCCTCAAGGCTTGCATCTCCTCCTGCCTTCAGGACATCTCCATCTGGATGTCTGCCCACCACCTAAAACTCAACATGTCCAAGACTGAACTCCTTATCTTCCCTCCCAAACCCTGCCCTCTCCCTGACTTTCCCATCACTGTTGACGGCACTACCATCCTTCCCGTCTCACAAGCCCGCAACCTTAGTGTCATCCTTGACTCCCCTCTCTCGTTCACCCCTCACATCCAATCCTTCACCAAAACCTGCCGGTCTCAGCTCCGCAACATTGCCAAGATCCGCCCTTTCCTCTCCATCCAAACTGCTACCCTGCTCATTCAAGCTCTCATCCTATCCCGTCTGGATTACTGCATCAGCCTCCTCTCCGATCTCCCATCCTCCTGTCTCTCCCCACTTCAATCCATACTTCACGTTGCTGCCCGGATTGTCTTTGTCCAGAAACGCTCTGGGCATGTCACTTCCCTCTTCACAAATCTCCAGTGGCTACCAATCAACCTACGCATCAGGCAAAAACCCTTCACTCTCGGCTTCAAGGCTCTCCATCACCTTGCCCCCTCCCACCACACCTCCCTTCTCTCCTTCTCCAGCCCAGCCCGCACCCTCCGCTCTGTGCCGCTCATCTCCTCACCGTTAGGCCTCGTTCTCACCTGTCATGCCGTCGACCCCTGGCCCACGTCCTCCCCCGGCCCGGAATGCCCTCCCTCCGCATATCCACCAAGCTAGCTCTCTTCCTCCCTTCAAAACCTTACTGAGAGCTCACCTCCTTCAGGAGGCCTTCCCAGACTGAGCCCCCTCCTCCCTCTCCCCCTCCTCCCCCTCCCCATCCCCCCCACCTTACCTCCTTCCCCTCCCCACAGCACCTGTATATATGTATATATATTTGTACGTATTTATTACTCTATTTATTTATTTATTTTAATTGTACATATTTATTCTATTTATTTTATTTTGTTAATATGTTTTGTTTTGTTCTCTGTCTCCACCTTCTAGACTGTGAGCCCACTGTTGGGTAGGGGTCCTCTCTATATGTTGCCAACTTGTACTTCCCAAGCGCTTAGTACAGTGCTCTGCACACAGTAAGCGCTCAATAAATATGATTGAATGAATGAATGAATGAATGAATGAAAAGGAAGTCTAAGCCCCCCTTTCCTCTTCTCCCACTCCCTTCCGCATCGCCCTGATTTGCTCCCTTTGTTCATCCCCCCGCCCCGTCCCAGTCCCACAGCACTTACGTCCGTATCTATCATTTATTGATTTCGCTTCATGTCCGTCTCCCCCGCTACACTGTAAGCTCGTTGTGGGTAGGGAATGTGTCTGCTTCTTGTTCCTTTGTACTTTCCCAAGCGCTTGGTATAGTTCTCTGCACACAGTAAACGTTCAATAAATATGACTGACTGAATGAATGAATGGCTAGGGGCCTACCAGATGGCTGAGCCACTTCCTCTCTCTGCTGCAGGCCCAGGGCTTGCACTGGCCTCTGAAGTGCTGGTGGGGAGAGGGTGACTGCATAACCCCTGAAGAAGGGGAGGCCGTCCAGCGTGGGCACCATCAGCTGGACATTTAGCCGCTCTCGGCCACCGGGATTGAAAGGAGAGAAATCCGGAGCTCAATCAACTGCTCCCATTTCCGACACCTTCCGCTCTAACCCAAATCCATCTCACTGCTATCTTTCTTGGGCCAATTCCTCACGCCCATTCCCCAGTTGGCAGGGGAAAATGACATTACCCATGTGACCTTTTGGAAGCATACAGCCTCAAGGGACTTATACCCATCCTCATCAGTTGCGCTCATTGTGGGCGGGGAACGTGTCCATTTATTGTCGTATTGTACTCTTTCAATATAGTACAGTGCTTTGCACACAGGAAACGCTCAATAAATAGGATTGAATTGAATTCAAAGGCTTGTTGAGTTATTCATTTTGACGACTATATTGGCTAATCGTTTCATGTCTATTCATTTTGACTACTCGATTTGCTTTATCATTTTATGTCTATTCATTTTGATGACAATTTGCTAATCACTTGATGTCTGTTTTGACGACTCGATGTGCTAATCATTTGATGTCTATTCGTTTTGATGACTCGATTTGCTAATCGTCTTACGTCTCTGTTCATTCTGACGACTTGATTTGCTAATCATTTTATTTCTATTCGTCTTGACAACTTGATTTGTCATCGTTTCACGTCCATTTATTTTGATGACTCTATTTGTAATTGTCTCGTGTCTATTCATTCTGACGACTCGATTTGCTAATCGTTTATGTCACTCTGCCCCCTTGGAGTGTAAGCTTCTAGCGGGCAGGGAACGTGTCACTTCTGTGCTTTGTCCTTCCTGATCACTGGGACCATGCACTGCCCACAGCAGGCATCTAATAAATGCTGCTAAGACTACTCCTCTTACCGCCATATCAGAGAGCCGAAGAAGTCCATGAACTTTGGCCTTTCCCTTTTCAATTTCACAAAGCCTGGGCAATGAGGGGTGGAGGGGGTGAGAGAGGGCACCCTGTTCCTCCTGCCTGAGACCTCCAATTAAGAAAAAAAAATTTTAATGACATTTATTAAGTGCTTAGCATGTGCTGGCACTATTCTAAGTGCTGGGGTGGAGACAAAGTAATAAGGTTGGACACCATCCCTGTCCCACATGGGGCTCACAGTCCTAACCCCCATTTTACCTCATTCTCGCCTGTCCCGTCGTCGACCCCCGGCCCACGTCCTCCCCCTGGCCCGGAATGCCCTCCCTCCACACATCTGCCAAGCTAGCTCTCTTCCTCCCTTCAAAGCCCTTCTGAGAGCTCACCTCCTCCAGGAGGCCTTCCCAGACTGAGCCCCCTTTTTCCTCTCCCCCTCCCCAACCCCCCGCCCTCCCTCCTTCCCCTCCCCACAGCACCTGTATATATGTTTGTACAGATTTATGACTCTATTTATTTTACTTGTACATATTTACTATTCTATTTATTTTGTTAATGATGTGCATCTAGCTTTAATCCTATTTGCTCTGACGACTTGACACCTGTCCACATGTTTTGTTGTCTGTCTCCCCCTTCTAGACTGTGAGCCCGTTGTAGGGTAGGGACCGTCTCTATATGTTGCCAACTTGTACTTCCCAAGTGCGTAGTACAGTGCTCTGCACACAGTAAGCACTCAATAAATACAATTGAATGAATGAATGAATTTTATAGATGAGGTAACTGAGACACAGAGGATAATAACAATAATAATGATAACATTTGTTAAGCACTTACTATGTGTCAAGCGCGGTTCTAAGTGCTGGGGTAGATGCAAGATAATCGGGTTGGACGCAGTCCACGTTCCACATGGGGCTCACAGTCTTTATCCCCATTTTACAGATGAGGGAACTGAAGCCCAGAGAAGCAAAATGACTTGCCCAAGGACACACAGCAGACGAGTGGCAGAGCCGGGATGAGATCCCAGGGCCTTCTGACCCCGAGGCCCAGGGTCTAGCCACTAGGCCATACTGTGTTTCAACCTTGGACATGGGGGATGGCTCCAAGCATGGCTCAGCCTGAGGGGTGGTCAGAGGGGGAGAAGGGCCACCACAGTCCAAACCACCCTTCCCTGGAGCCCCCAGCCCAGTCCCAATCCCAGCAGGATCTTCATACCCTCTCTCTCTGAATGGTTGGAGCCTCTCCCAAGATAATGATAATAATGGTATCTGTTAAGTGCTTACTATGTGCCAAGCACTGCTCTAAGCACTGGAGTAGATATAAGGTTATCAGGTTTTCCCACGTGGGGCTCACAGTCTGGCTCGTAGTCAGTCATTCAGTCAATCGTATTTATCGAGTGCTTGCTGTGTGTGAAGCACTGTACTAAACGCTTGGGAGAGGACAATATAATAATAAACAGATGCATTCTCTGCCCACAAACGAGCTTAGAGCCCAGAGGGGGAGACAGACATGAAAATAAAGAAATTCGTTATGGATGTTTATGAGGGGGAGAAAGACATAAATAAAGAAATCACAGATTTCACAGATTCTACTTTTACATATTTACTATTCCATTCATTTGGTTAATGATGTGCATTTAGCTTTAATTCTGTTTGTTCTGACGACTTGACACCTGTCCGCATGTTTTATTTTGTTGTCTGTCTCCCCCTTCTAGACTGTGAGCCCGTTGTAGGGGAAGTGGGGATGAATAAAGGGAGCAAGTCAGAGCGACGCAGAAGGGAGTTGAAGAAAAGGAAAAGACGGCTTAGTCAGGGAAGGCCTCTTGGCGGAGATGTGTCTTCAGAAAGGCTTGGAAGCGGGGAAGAGTCACTGTCGGATATAAGGAGGGAGGGCATTCCAGGACGGAGGCAGGATGTGGGCGAGAGGTCATGGAGGTACAGTGTGTAGGTTGATGTTAGAGGAGTGAAGTGTGTGGGCTGGACTGTAATAGGAGAGTAGGGAGGTGAGGTAGGAGAGGGCAAGGGGATTGAAGGCTTTAAAGCTGATGGTGAAACGTGTGTGAAGGACTCCTTGCCTCTCCCAGCCTCTCGGGCCCAGGACCGACTCCTGTCAGACCAAGAGGGGAGATTAGGGACTCCAACTCCCTCAGTCGGAAAGAAGGAGGGTGTCGTGGGGGAGGAAGGGTCCCACCCTCAGTTCCGGGATGAGTTGGGCCCACCCCCTGCTCTTCCCAGAGCTGTGCTCCCCTCAGGAGAAAGTGCATACTCCATTCATGCCCTGTCACTCCTCTGTCCTCGATGACTCCCCAGGGGATAGGGTATTGGTGGTTCAGTGGTAGAATTCCTGCCTTCCACGTGGGAGGCCCGGGTTTGATTCCCAGCTAATGCAACTTATATTTCCAACACTTAGAACAGTGCTTCCAAGTGCTTAACAAGCACCTGTATATATGTTTGTACAGCTTTATTACTCTATTCATTTTACTTTTACATATTTACTATTCTATTCATTTTGTTAATGATGTGCATTTCGCTTTAATTCTATTTGTTCTAACGACTTGACACCTGTCCGCATGTTTTACTTTGTTGTCTGTCTCCCCCTTCTAGACTGTGAGCCCGTTGTCGGGTAGGGACCGTCTCTATATGTTGCCAACTTGCACTTCCCAAGCACTTAGTACAGTGCTCTGCACACAGTAAGCGCTCAATAAATACGACTGAATGAATGAATGAATGAAATGCCATCATTATTATTATTATTATGGTGATCAGTCACCTCCGCCTCAGATGGCCCCCCCACCACACTCCCTTCTCCAAGTTCTGGGCCCCAAAGACCCAGATTCGGTCCGTGTTTCCGACAGAGACCCCTGAGGAGCCGTCTGCTAGTCATTCTGCTATGTGTGTGTGTATGTGTGTTTATGCCTGTGTGGTTGTGGATGCCCACGCTCAATCGATATTTCCGGCAGAGACCCCCGGGAGCCCACTGTTGGGTAGGGACTGTTTCTATATGTTGCCAACTTGTACTTCCCAAGTGCTTAGTACAGTGCTCTGCACACAGTAAGCGCTCAATAAATACGATTGATTGATTGATTGATTCTGCACGTCACTCCGGTGTGTGTGTGTGTGTCCCAGAAAATCACACCCAAAGGCCTGGCTTTGCTGGCTCCAAGCTGCTTTGCCAGCGGGTCCTTGATTCATACCTGTTTCCTAGGTGCCTGCCCACCTCCCCCTTTTCCTATAAATAACAGTTGGGGAGGGTCCCTAGGCACACACACGCATGCGCGCGCACACACACACACACACACACAGGCCCTACTGAGAGCTCACCTCCTCCAGGAGGCCTTCCCAGACTGAGCCCCTTCCTTCCTCTCCCCCTCGTCCCCCTCTCCATCCCCCCACCTTACCTCCTTCCGTTCCCCACAGCACCTGTATATATGTATATATGTTTGTACGTATTTTTTTTACTCTATTTATTTATTTTACTTGTACATATCTATTCTATTTATTTTATTTTGTTAGTATGTTTGGTTTTGTTCTCTGTCTCCCCCTTTTAGACTGTGAGCCCACTGTTGGGTAGGGACTGTCTCTATATGTTTCCAACTTGTACTTCCCAAGCGCTTAGTACAATGCTCTGCACACAGTAAGCGCTCAATAAATACGATTGATTGATTGATATGCATGCACTCCCCCCCAACCCCACCCCCATGCATCCTGTCCATCAGCATCAGCTCTCCAAGGTCTTGGTTTTGTCTTCCCTGGAGCAGCTGAGCCTCCGGCCATTATCGGAGAAAGATTCATCTGGTCAACGAGGAAGAAACAGTGTGGCCTAATGGATAGGCCGTGGGCCCGGGAGGTAGAAGGGCCTGGGTTCTAATCCTGGCTCTGCCACTTGTCTGCTGAGTGACTGTGGGCAAGTCGCTTCACTTCTCTGGGCCTCGGTTCCCTCAACTGTAAAATGGGGGTTAATATCCGTTCTCCCTACTTCACTCTGCTGCCTGGACATTTTTCTACAAAAACGTTCAGGCTATGTTTCCTCACCCCTCAAGAACCTCCAGTGGTTGCCCTCCACGTCAAATAAAAACTCACCATCAGCTAGAAGGCACTCAATCCCCTTGCCCCCTCCTACCTCACCGTGCTGCTCGCCTACTACAACCCAGCTTCGTTCCTCTAATGCCAACCTTCTCACTGAACCTCCATCTCGTCTATCTCATTCGTTCATTCAATCGTATTTATTGAGCGCTTCCTGTGTGCAGAGCACTGTACTAAGCGCTTGGGAAGTACAGGTCGGCAACATAGAGAGACGGTCCCTACCCAACCATGGGCTCACAATCAATCAATCAATCAATTGTATTTATTGAGCACTTACTATGTGCAGAGCACTGTACTAAGCGCTTGGGAAGTACAAATTGGCAACATATAGAGACAGTCCCTACCCAACAGTGGGCTCACAGTCTAAAAGGGGGAGACAGAGAACAAAACCAAACATACTAACAAAATAAAATAAATAGACTAGAAGGGGGAGACAGAGAACAAAACAAAACATGTAGACAAGTGTCAAAATCATCGGAACAAATATAATTAAAGCTCTATGCACATCATTAACAAAATAAATAGAATAGTAAATATGTACAAGTAAAATAAATAGAGTAATAAATCTGTACAAACATATATATATATAGGTGCTGTGGGGAGGGGAAGGAGGTAGGGTGGGGGGATGGGGAGGAGGAGAGGAAAAGGGGGGCTCAGTCTGGGAAGGTCTCCTGGAGGAGGTGAGCTCTCAGTAGGGCTTTGAAGGGAGGAAGAGAGCGAGCTTGGCGGATGTGTGGAGGGAGGGCATTTCGGGCCAGGGGGAGGACGCGGGCCGGGGGTCGATGGCGGGACGGGCGAGAACAAGGCCCAGTGAGGAGGTTAGTGGCGGCAGAGGAGCGGAGGGTGCGGGCTGGGCTGGAGAAGGACAGAAGGGAGGTGAGGTAGGAGGGAGCGAGGGGATGGACGACCTTGAAGCCCAGAGTGATGAGTTTTTGCTTGACCCTCGTCCATGCCCTACCTCTGGCCTGGAACGCCCTTCCTCCTCATATTCAACAGACAACGACTCTCCCCCCATTCAAAGCCTTACTGAAGTCCCATCTCCTCCAAGAGGCCTTCCCTGACTAAGCCCTCCTTTCCTCTTCTTCCAATCCCTTCTGCGTCGCCCTGACTTGCTCCTTTTATTCATCCCCCATCCCAGCCCCACAGCACTTATATAAGTAATATATATTTAATAATAAATATATAAGTAATATATTTATTTCTATTAATGTCTGTCTCCCCCTCTAGACTCACTGTGGTCAGGGAATGTGTCTCTTGTACTGTTCTCTCCCAAGGGCTTAGTACAGTGTTCTGCACACAGTAAGTGCTCGGTAAATAAGATTGAATGGATGAATAAATAAATGAATGGTGAAGCCAGCTGGATGAAAGTTCAGCAGGCTTCTGCCAGAGTCCCTCAGGATCACCCTCACACCCCTCACACCCCTCACACTCTGCGGAGAGAAACTCAGCAGCTGGTCCCAGACACCCACACCTCCGTGTCCTATAAATAGCCCCCACCTCCCAAGGCCAAGGCTGCCTTTCCCAGGTACTTCACAATCAGCTACTGCTTTTATTATTATTATTATTATTACTTTACGGTATTTGTGAAGCACTTACTATGTGTAAGCTCTTGTGGGCAAGGAATGTGTCTTTATTATCATATTGTGCTTTCTCAAGTGCTTAGTACAGTGCTCTGCACATAGTAAATGCTCAATAAACATGACAATTGAATGAAATAATAATAATAATAATAATGATGGCATTTGTTAAGTGCTTACTATATACGAAGCACTGTTCTAAGTGCAGGTGGGGGGATACATGGTGATGTATGTACGATTGCATGCATGAAAGCTCACAAACCAGAAATTGTCTATTTATTGTTGTACTGTCCTCTCCCAAGCACTTAGTCCAATGCTCTTCAATCAATCAATCAATCGTATTTATTGAGCGCTTACTGTGTGCAGAGCACTGTACTAAGCGCTTGGGAAGTACAATTTGGCAACATCTAGAGGCGGTCCCTACCCAACAGTGGGCTCACCGTCTAGAAGGGGAAGACAGACAACAAAACAAAACATATTACAGGTAAGACAGGAAAGGCATTTAAAGACTGCCTGGTACCTGAAGGGGACGGAAATATACAGAATATTATAAGCTCCTTGTGGGCAGGGATTGTGTCTGTCCACTGAATTATCCATTCCCAAGCACTTAGTACAGTGTCACCAAGTCCTATTAGTTCCCTCTTCACAGCATCGCTAAAATACACCCTTCCTACAGTGAGCGCTCAATTAATGCGATTGTCTGACTGACTTCAAGATCCTCCTTTGTGGAATCTCCTCACGGCTTTGGATCCACCTCGGACGGATGGAGGGAAGAGCGGATACGTGTTTCCGATCAGTTTCCTCGCCCCTGCCTGAAATCCTGACCCTGCAGGGAACTGTTCCCAGCCAAAGTACTATTTGGGGGTTTCTCCTCATTTTCGAAGGGGAGAGTTGGGTGAAGCTATGAGGTGCTTTATCTCACCCTTCCTCTTGCCTAATGGTTTCAGTCAGTCAGTCGCATATTTATTCTATTTATTTTATTTGCTTTATATGTTTTGTTTCGTTGTCTGTCTCCCCCTTCTAGACTGTGAGCCCACTGTTGGAGCCCACGGATATATGCTTGCACGTATTTATTACTCTATTTTACTTGTACATATTTATTCTATTTATTTTATTCGGTTTATATGTTTTGCTTCGTTGTCTGTCTCCCCCTTCTAGACTGTGAGCCCACTGTTGGAGCCCACGGATATATGTTTGTACGTATTTATTACTCTATTTTACTTGTACATATTTATTCTATTTATTTTATTCGGTTTATATGTTTTGTTTCGTTGTCCGTCTCCCCCTTCTAGGCTGTGAGCCCACTGTTGGATAGGGACCGTCTCTAGATGTTGGCAACTTGTTGCCAACAGTGCTCTGCACACAGTAAGCGCTCAATAAATACGATTGAATGAATTTATTGAGTCTTACGATGTGTAGCCCCTCTCAGGAGAGTTTCCAGTCCTCTTCCAGTCTCGATCATGGGAGGGAGAGTCAAGCAGAGGCCTTCCCATCCCATTCCCAGCTGGGCAGTGGCTAGTGAGCGGAAGACAATCGGCTACAAGTCATAACACACCTGTTCTGGGCAGCAGCAGCACGGGAGAAAGTCGAGGGCGTGGATGGAGGCGATGATAAACCACTTTTTATAATGGCATTTATTAAGCACTTACTATGTGCAAAGCACTGTTCAAAGCGCTAGGGAGGTTACAAGGTGATGAGGTTGTCCCACTGGGGGCTCACAATCTTAATCCCCATTTTACAGATGAGGGAATTGAGGCCCAGAGAAGTGAAGTGACTTGCCCAAAGTCACCCAGCTGACAAGGGGTGGAGCTGGATTTGAACCCATGATCTCTGACTCCAGAGCCCGGGCTCTTTCCACCGAGCCCCGCTGCTTCTCTTGCGCATTTTTTCCCAAGAAAACTCCGAGAATACACTACCAGAACGACTGCGGATGGAGGTGGGGTCGTTATGGGTCGGAGATGACTCGACAGCTAAGACAACAACAACAACTGTGTGCGGAGCACTGTAATAATGACGGTATTTGATAAACGCTTACTATGTTCTAAGTACTGGAGTAGATACAAGCTAATCGGGTTGGACACAGTCCCTGTCCCACATGGGGCTCACACTCTTAACCCCCATTTTACAGGTGAGGTAACTGAGGCACAGAGAAGTCACTGACTTGCCCAAGGTCACACGGCAGACGAATGGCAGACGCCCAAGCCCGTGCTCTATCTACTAGACTATGCCGCTTCAGTGAAAGGGAGACTACACTATCACGTGGCTCAGTGGAAAAAGCCCGGGCTTTGGAGTCAGAGGTCATGGGTTCAAATCCCGGCTCTGCCACATGTCTGCTGTGTTTGACCTTGGGCAAGTCACTTAACTTCTCTGAGCCTCAGTTACCTCATCTGTAAAATGGGGATTAAGACTGGGAGCCCTACGTGGGACAACTTGATCATCTTGTATCTGAACAGTGCTTTGCACATAGTAAGCGCTTAACAAATGCCATTATTATTATTATTATAACAAACAGTAGAAACAATGTGGCCAAGTAGAAATCAATTAATCAATCAGTCATATTTATTGAGCACCTACTATGTGCAGAGCACTGTACTAAGCACTTGGAAGAGTACGATAGAACAATAACCAACAGCGGAAGCAATGTGACCTAGTAGAAATCAGTCAATCAATCAATGTTATTTATTGAGCATTCCCGTGGCCTGGAATGCCCTCCCTCCGCACATCCGCCAAACTCGCTCTCTTCCTCCCTTCAAAGCCCTACTGAGAGCTCACCTCCTCCAGGAAGCCTCCCCAGACTGAGCCCCCTTTCTCCTCTCCTCCTCCCCGTCCCCCCGCCCTTCGTCCTTCCCCTCCCCACAGCACTTGTATATATTTGTACAGATTTATTACTCTATTTATTTTACTTGTACATATTTGCTATTCTATTTATTTTGTTAATGATGTGCATGCAGCTATAATTCTATTTGTTCTGACGATTTTGACACCTGTCTCCATGTTTTGTTTTGTCTGTCTCCCCCTTCTAGACTGTGACCCCGTTGTTGGGTAGGGACCGTCTCTATATGTTGCCAACGTCTATTTCCCAAGCGCTTAGCACAGCGCTCTGCACACAGTGAGCACTCAATAAATATGATTGAATGAATGAATGAATGAGCACCTACTATATGCAGAGCACTGTACTAAGTGCTAAGGAGAGTACAATATAACAATAGCAAATGGCAGAAACAATGTGACCTAGTGGAAATCAATCAATCAATCAATCAATGGCATTAATTGAGCACCTACTATAATAATAATGATGATGGTATTTGTTAAGCACTTACTATGTGCCAGTCACTTTACTAAGTGCTGGGGTAGACACAAGCAAATCGGGTTGAAAACAGTCCCTGTCCCATGTGGGGCTCACAGTCTCAATCCCCATTTTACAGATGAGGTTACTGAGGCACAGAGAAGTAAAGTGACTTGCCCAAGGTCACACAGCAGACACGTGAAGGAGTTGGGTTTGTGTAGAGCATTGTACTAAGTGCCTGGGAGAGTACAACACAACAAGGGAGACCAGAGCTGTGGATTTGGGGACCTGAGTTCCAATTCTGACTCATTCATTCATTCATTCAATCGTATTTATTGAGCGCTTACTGTGTGCAGAGCACTGTACTAAGACTCCGTCACTTGCCTGCTGTGGGACCTTGGGCAAATCACTTCTCCGTCTGTAAAACGTCTTTCCCTCTTAGACCATGAGCCCCATGTGGGGCTAGGATGGTGACCAATCAAATCATCCTTTTTCTGCCCCAGCATTTAGCGCAGTGCTACTCACCTGCTGAGCGGTGTTTAACACATCATCCAATTATTATTACTCAGCCAGAGAATAGTCTAAAGGTCATTCTAATGCTCTAGACACAGTGCTTTGCACATAGCACTTAATAAATGCCATCATTATAATAATAATAATAATAATGTTGGCATTTGTTAAGCGCTTACTATGTGCAAAGCACTGTTCTAAGCGCTGGGGGGGATACAAAGTGATCAGGTTGTCCCATGTGGGGTTCACAGTCTTAATCCCCATTTGACAGATGAGGTAACTGAGGCTCAGAGAAGTTAAGTGACTTGCCCAAGGTCACACAGCAGACATGTGGCGGAGCCGGGGCTCGAACCCATGACCTCTGACTCCAAAGCCCGTGCTCTTTCCACTGAGCCACGCTGCTTCTCTAATTATTATTATTATTATTATTATTATTCTATTATTATTAGACAAACAGATACAAAGACTGAATGGCCAGAGATCTAGACAGTGGGACTTACTGCCCTTTTCTCTGCATCGTCAGGAGAGAAAAAACGAAAAGTGACAGGACTGTGTATATGTGGGGGAAGCCATTTGGAGAACCCAATTGTCTCTCTGTTATCTTGCTTTATTGGATTCTTCCAAGCGCTTAGTACACTGCTCTGCACATAGTAAGTGCTTAATAAATACGATTGGTTGATTATTAACGATGATATTAATAATAATGCCAAGTTCTTAGTACAGGGCTCTGCACATAAAAAGTGATCAGTCCATACCATTGATTGATGGGTAATGATAATTTTGGTATTTGTTACGGGCTTACTGTGTACCGAGCACTGTATTAATAATAATAATAATGGCATTTATTAAGTGCTTACTATGTGCAAAGCACTGTGCTAAGCGCTGAACAAGCACTTGGGGAGATACAAAATGATTGGGTTGGACACAATCCCTGTCCCACATGGGCTGACGCAGTCTAAGAAAGAGGGAGAACAGGCACTGAATCCCCCTTTTACAGATGAGGAAAGTGAGGCGCAGAGAATCAATCAATCAATCATATTTATTGAGTGCTTACTATGTGCAGAGCACTGTACTAAGCGCTTGGGAAGTACAAATTGGCAACATATAGAGACAGTCCCTACCCAACATTGGGCTCACCGTCTAAAAGGGGGAGACAGAGAACAAAACCCAACATACTAACAAAATAAAATAAATAGAATAGATATGTAAGTGAAGTGAAGTGACTTGCCCAAGGTCACTCTGCAGCCACAGGACAGAGGCAGGATTAGAACCCAGGCTCTCTGACTCCCAGGCTAAGGGTTTTTCCACCAGAGTTCTCCTCACTCCGCTGCCTTTCCTAGTACCAGCGTGGCTTAGTGGAAAGAGCCTGGGCCTGGGAGTTGGAAGGTCTTGGGTTCTAATCCCAGCTCCCCCACATGTCTGCTGTGTGACCTTGGGCAAGTCACTTCACTTCTGTGGGCCTCAGTTACCTCATCTGTAAAATGGGGATTAATGACTGTGAACCCCACGTGGGACAACCTGATTACCTTGCATCTACCCCAGCGCTTAGAACAGTGTTTGGCACATAGCAAGTGCTTAGCAAATATTATTATTATTATTTCATCTTTCCTTAAAGGGGATGTGACCTCCTCAATCAATCAATCAATCAATCAGTTGCATTTATTGAGCGCTTCCTCAAGGCCCTACTGAGAGCTCACCTCCTCCAGGTGGCCTTCCCAGACTGAGCCCCTTCCTCCCTCTCCCCCTCGCCCCCCTCTCCATCCCCTCCTTCCCTCCCCCACAGCACCTGTATATATGTATATATGCTTGTACATATTTATTACTCTATTTATTTATGTATTTATTTTACTTGTACATATCTAGTCTATTTATTTTATTTTGTTAGTATGTTTGGTTTTGTTCTCTGTCTCCCCCTTCTAGACTGTGAGCCCACTGTTGGGTAGGGACTGTCTCTATATGTTGCCAACTTGTACTTCCCAAGCGCTTAGTACAGTGCTCTGCACACAGTAAGTGCTCAATACATATGATTGATTGATTGATTGATTGATTGATTCCTATGTGCAGAGCACTGTACTAAGTGTGTGGGCAAGCCCAATACAACAAAACTAGCAGACACATCTTCTAGACTGTGAGCCCACTGTTGGGTAGGGACTGTTTCTATATGTTGCCAACTTGTACTTCTCAAGCGCTTAATACAGTGCTCTGCACACAATGAGCGCTCAATAAATACGATTGAATGAATGAATGAATGAATGAATGAATGAATTTCCTTCCCATAATGCGCTTACACTGGCCTCAGAGGTGGCCCACTCAATCAATCATTGGTATTTATTCAGTGCCTACTGTGTGCAGAGTGCTGTACTAAGCGCTTGGGAGAGGACAACATTGTAACAGACACTCCCCCTGCTTGGGCCTGCAGTTCTATACCTGCATTCATTCATTCATTCACTCAATCATATTTATTGAGTGCTTACTGTGTGTGGAAGAGCACAATATAACAACAGACACATTCCCTGCCTGGAGAGACCTCCAGAGGGGCAGACCTGTGTCTGCCGTGTGACCTTGGGCAAGTCACTTCACTCCTCTGGGCCTCAGTTGCCTCACCTGAAAATGGGGAGACTGTGAGCCTTAGGTGGGGCAGGGACTTGCCCCAGGTCCCGCAGCAGACAAGTGGCAGAGCCGGGATGAGAACGCAGGTCCTTTTGACTCCCAGTGTGCTACCCACTAGGCCTCGCCGCTTCTCATTGGTAAAATACGATTGAACGAATGAATAAAATAAAAATTAAGACTGCGAGCCACACGTGGGACAGTTTGTATCTACCCCAACGCTTAGCAAAATGCCTGGCATGTAGTAAGCATTTAACAAATACCATAAAAAGAAAAGACAAAGGCCAGGAGGGTTGCCACAAATACCCAACAGCAGAGAACATTACATCAAAGACTTCTCCAAAGTGACCCGAGGGACTGAGCTGCAGTTAGCGTTTCATCGAACACGTGAGGAGAGCAAGCGAGAATCGTGGTAATTCCAAATGTTGAAGCAATTCACCGACCCCGTAAACTCCCCTTCCCTGCCTGGTGAGAGGAAAGTTAAAGGAGGAAAGGAACCATCTCAGAAAACGAGGCAGGGAACACGAAACAAGGTTGTGTGGAGCGTTTCACAGAAACGAGATTTGGGCTTGTGGACGAGGCGACGTTTCCGTGGTCAGACGCAAAACGAGGGGTCACACCGCCTCCGCCCATACAATTCAGCAATCAAACCTTGTTTGCAAAATTAATCAAATCTGATGGCAGACGGGCTGGCTCGTGGAGGTTAGTTTTTGTTTGGGAAATGAAAAGATGATCTATTGGTGATGTCAATCGGGAGTTATCCCAAAGCCTCCAAGGTAGAAAGGCATGACTCAATGAAGATCGGATGCCTGGCTTGTTCCAAGAAGAGAAAACTGCATCATCTGGAATGGTATTTCTCTACCCATCTTGCCCACTGAGAAACCGTCCGTTTACAAAACTGTAGAAATAGCCCTGAACCAGACCAGAGTAACTTGGGAGTCAGAATGGGCTTGGGAGTCAGAGGTCACGGGTTCAAATCCCAGCTCCGTCGCTTGTCGGCTGTGTGACTTTGGGCAAGTCACTTAACTTCTCTGTGCCTCAGCTGCCTCACCTGTAAAATGGGGATTAAGATTGCGAGCCCCACATGGGACAACGTGATCACCTTGTATCCTCCCCAGCGCTTAGAAAAGTGCTTTGCACATAGTAAGCACTTAACAAATACCAAATTTATATTGTTATTATTATAACTTCAGTTTCCAGACCAGTATTACTGCAGCACGGCCTAGTGGCTAGAGCCCCGGCTTGGGAGTCAGAAGGTCATGGATTCTCATCCAGGCTCCGTCACTTGTCTGCTGTGTGACCTTGGGCAAGTCACTTCACTTCTCTGGGCCTCAGTTCCCGCATCTGTAAAATGGGGATGAAGACCGGGAGCCCTCTGTGGGACAGGGACTGTGTCCAACCCGATTGACTTGCTTCCACCCCAGAGCTTAAAACAGTGCCTGGCACATAGGAAGCACTTAACAAACACCATACCTTGGGCAAATCGCTTCACTTCTCTGTGCCTCAATTACCTCATCTGGAAAATGGGGAGACTGTGAGACCCACATGGGACAGGGATTGTGTTCAACCCGATTTGCTTGTATGCTCCCCATTGCTTAGTACAAGTGCCTGACCCACAGTAAGCGCTTAAAAAATACCACAGTGATGATGATGAAAACAGAGACTGAAGGGATAAAGCTACCCAACAGTGTCTTTGCAGACAAAGCACACAGTAAGCGCAATACGATTGAATGAATTAATGTTAGTGGACCGGTGGGTATCTAGAAAGTCGATCATGGGACTGAAGAGTCTGAGCATATCTTGAAAAAAAATTGATAACTGGGAATTTCCCTCCCCTGGTGGGGGAATTTTAGCTTGGGTGGATGAGTCGAGGGAGAGGTGGGGAAGGAGAAAGAGGGAGGTCCCATCACCCTCAAGCAGAAGTGTCAAAAAGTTTTTCTTCATTTACCGAATCAACGCACACGAAAGCCAGGAACGCCACAGAGGTTTTTTCTGGACTGTAGGCTCGTTGTGAGCGGGAAGCGTGACTGTAAAACTGTTCTACTGGATTCTCCCAAGCGCTTAATGCAGTGCTCTGCACACAGTAAGCACTCAATAAATACACTTGACTGACCCCGGATCATCACGTCTCTCCCCGTTCCTACCAACTCTTCAACCTCTCGTCAGTCTACAATTTTTTTTTAAATGCTATTCGTTAAGCGCTTATTATATGCCAGGCACTTTACTAAGCTCTGGGGTGGATACAAGCTAAGCAGATTAGACACAGTCCCTGTCCCACATGAGGCTCACACGTGGGATGGAAGGAGAGAAGCCCGACTTTTCCCTCGAGAATCCCCCAGGAGAAACACGTGAGGAGCAAGGGGATGGAGAGGGGAAGGAGGGATTATACTGAGTTAAAATGATAGGAAATTAAACCATGTCCAGGGCTAAATCCTCAAGGCAATTTCCTCGGACAGATTCTGTTAT